>NW_026000051.1:4992611-4997254 GCF_001458135.2 Marmota marmota marmota
CCACCCCAGCCACTCGGGGCGTCATCTGTTATCTAGATTGCAAAAACCCGGGAAATAAAACAAACGGCACGCACTTTATAAACGGAATGTGCCATCCGTTTGGTCTCCAAGCATCTCTCCACCCAATAAAACATCGGGGGGGGACGCATGAAATACTCACTCCCAATTATGGGGCTGCCTTTGTCTATGCGCAGTGCTGGGGTGAGAGCTGTTAACGGGGGGTGGGAGGGGTTGGGGGCACCAGCGGCTCCCCTCCTCTCCGTGAGCCCCATTTCCTCCCTCCGATTCTCCCACCATGGAGGGACTGGAGCAACCAGCCCCCGGGAGGTGTGAAGAGGCAGGCCAGCCACAGGCAGGGGGCCCCCCGCAGTGAGAGGACGGGAGGGTCACACTGGCTCCCCCACTTGCTGACTGGTGACTGGCTCTTACTGAGCCTCAGTTTACTTGTCTGTATAATGGACTCAACACCACTGCCTGCTTCTCAGCACAGAGAGGCAATGAGTTCACTGTCAGCTTAAAACAGTGAGCACAGAGGGCAGAGCCTGGGGTCCATTCCGGGCAATGGCTCTACCTCTGAGCTACATACCCAGCCCCTTTTAAAATTTTTTATTTTGAGACAGGTCTCCCTAAGATGCTGAGAGTCTTGCTAAGTTGCCGAGGCTGGTCTTGAACTTATGATCCTCCCGCTTTGACCTCCAAAGTCACCAGGATCACAGGTGTGTGCCTGGCAAGTTGGATGCATTCAAAGCCTTTTGGTTCTGTGCTAGTATGGAGGAGGCTTTCGCCAATATCTGCCCTTCTTTTGTCTCACTTGTATCCCAAATGTCTTCATGGGTCACCCCTGTGGGGTCTCCATGATTCCTGGGGCCTTCCTGACACTGGAGGGGTTTTCCAGTGCCCAGCTTCTGTGACCCCCCCCCCCCCCGGGTTCGGGCTGACCCTTCCAGCTTCTGTCTGGCCTGATCTGGGTGGAGCACCCCTGGCTTCAGGATCGGGGGTCTCATTAGCATTCCAGAGGAGTGCTCATGCTCAGAGATCATCCCCCTGCATCACCTCCTTAAGTCCCCAAAGGACCCCAAAAGGAAGAGCCATCTCATCACCGTTTTATAGATGAGCACACCAAGGGCAGGGGGCAGGCTACTCCTTCAAGGTCACACCCAGCCTCCCTAGCTCCCTCCCTGCCCTGTGAATCCCAGGTGTCCTGCATTCTGGGGACCATGCCTGTGTCTGTGAACTGTCCTGGGAGGGGCCCGATAGACCCCAAGTGCTAACTACTCAGAAGGTGGGGCTGAGTGTCCGGGGTTTTTTGAAAAACAAACAAACTGAACACACACACACACACACACACACACACACACGCATCTTCTGTGCTGTTGCTGTCCCTCTCCTGGAGGATCATCTGGGATGGTGGGGCAAGACATTCCATCTGTAGGGACATCCCTCCCTTGAAGAGTCCCAGGCTGTGAGATCACATCTCCAGCTCTTCTCAGTTTTTATTGGTTTATTTGTTTAATGCTCAATTTATTAAACTCATAAAGCTAATAAACAAAACTCTGAAAACCGTTTTTTCAGGAGTATTCAAACATGGATTACAGATCTGATTAATTTCTCCTAAATCACAGATGACTGCGGAGATACAGGAGTTCCGTGGATCCTTAGGCCCCCCGTGACCCTGGCTTCCTAAGGATACTCTGAGCAGTCTTCACCCCAGATCTGAGTGTCCAGATGGCATGCACTGGGCTTGGGATCCTGGCTCTGTCACTTCCTAGGGCTGGGACTTTGTACAAGTCCCTTCTCCTCTTGAGCCTCCGTGTCCCCGTCTGGGGAATATGATAGAGGCGCCTGATTGGGTTAGGCGCAGGGGATGGGTGCATGGTTGCTATTTTAGGCACAGGGGATGGGCAGATGGTTGCCATTTCCCTCTATCATCTCAACATTCCTGATACCCATTCACCTTTCTTGCTAGGTGGATGCTCCCTGTCTCCTCTGCACGGGGTTACCATTTGCTTATCCCAGCACTGCACTTTACAGTTGATAGAGCCCTTCGTTGAATTCCCAGAATAACCCTCACTCCACGTTCATCCTCTACTCTCAGTGGGCCTCTTCCTCCCCCATAGCCTCAGTGGTGATTCCCGCCCCCCACCCTTCTAACCACCACACTGACCCACCCAATGGGCACCGATGCTTTTTATTCCACAAAAATAGGCTTGATCTTGCCGCCTTGCTGTTGTTAGAAAGTGTCCCCCAAAAGTCATGTGTTTGTTAGAAGTTTGGGCCCCAGCCAGAGATGCTACTGGGAGGTGGTGGAACCTATAGGAGGGGGGCTAAGGGAAGGAAATTATTGGGGGTGTGCCCTTCAAGGATACTGGGACCCAGCCTTCCTTTCTCTGTTTCCTGGCTGTCATTAGGTGACAGTCACCCACTCCTGCCATGAGGGCCGAGCAACCGTGATCTGAAGCCTCTGACACCGGAGCCACAAATACACATATTTTCCTTTTTGCAAGTTGATTATTCAGGCATTTTGTCACAGCCACAGAAAACTGACACATCAAGTCAAATCAGACTTCAAACCCCTTTGCTTTAGGATGTCTAAGAACAGCCAATAATTTCAAAGTAAATCCTGAGACTCAATCGTGGCACTCAAGTCCCCACCTGTCCCTGCCACCCCTAGCAACCAGGCTTTTCATTACTCCTAGAAGGGAGCAAGGCCCTTCTGGCCTCCTTAGCACTTAAAATGCCCTGTGCTGGCAAGGCCTGCCTTTTCTGTCCCTTTCCTTTGCATCTTAGGGAATTCCTCTTCACCTCCAAGGCCCATTTCCAAATGTCACCTCCTCCGTGAAGCCTCTTCTGATACAGGTCCTGCCACCCTCCAGCCGGGGACAAACCCACTACTGATCTAGAACGCAGACGCTGGGTATAATCCACCCCCCCCCAGCTCTGGCACTGAGGTAGGGGGTGCCTACTGAATGAACATACAACCTTGTAAGGAACGAAAGGTGCAGCCAGATGGAACAAGAAGACATTAACCACTCAGCTTCTAAGGGCTTAAACACGCCACAGCTAACGAGATAAATGAACGTGCCCTCCCTAGCCCCCCTCCCCGCACAACTACACATTTTCTTCATCTTTTATCACCGGAATTCCATACTTGGTTCTTGTTGGGCTAGCAAACCACCTCCCCACACTGCGCCCTCACTACTAGCACCCACAAAAGACCCAGGGGTGCGTGTGCATAATGAATGATTCCCCTGACCATAAGTGACTGGACCAGGTTTGGACTTCTGAACCCACCCCACCTCCGAGTGTGAGGCTTTCCACATCTCCAGCACCAGCTGGGTCACAGCCTTTCTTTTGAGCCTGTTTTGTCTTCTGTAAAGTGGAGTCACCTGCTCTCTTTGGGCGCCTGGGAATTGGATGATTTTTATCCTATGTGAAGAGGCTTGGCCCAGGGCCTGCCACAGAAGGGGTCTTGGAGGTATATCTTGCCTTTATTCTGACTGCAGTACTGTGGTCTGGTTCAGGCTATGGAACCTTCTCTCCTTCACCAGCAATTTCACTCTGAAGCACCCTAGTGACACGGTTAGATCTGTATTCTATGTATCTCTTTGTAGATATGGGCTTCTGTCAGGCCCTCAACCAGGGTCACACTGGGTACCAGGCAGGTTCTGGGCCTGGTTTCCTTCAGGGCCTCTCCAAGTCCTATACCACAGCTCCTGGGGTGCTGCTGGAAACACCCTTCTCCTTCCTTGGGACCAGGAGGCTTGGCTGCTGGAATGGCAGCCCCTCTGTGCCCACTGGTGACATCTCTAATTCCCCAGCTAATGCCCTCAGAGGTTGACTCTGAGCAGGGCTCCTGCAAGATGCCTGGGCACAGTTAGGCACCTGCCATCCTCTGGGTGCCATCTGTATTTGTGCAGCAGTCTGGGCAGCAGGGGGGGCACCAGAGTGCACCCATCTGAGGGCTTCCTGGAAAAGGGGACAGGACACAGGGTTAAGAACCTGGCTCTGGAGATGGATGGATCTGAATCTCAGCTCTCCCACCTACTGGCCTGACCTTGGGGCAAACCGCAACGCCCTCTGAACCTGTATTCAATTTTGAAAAGCAGAGGCTCCCAGCGCCCACCTTCCAAGGAATCAAGCAACGAGGTTACTGGGTGGCAGGATCCAGGGTGGACCAGCCTCACGTGCTTGGGGCAACAAGCATTCACGCCAGTGCTAAGGCTACCATGGCGGTGGAATTGTGCTGCCTGCCACGATGCTGCTGAGGGACGGGGTGACAGGACCATGGACGCTTTGAGGCTGCTGCTGCTGCTGCTGAAGTCCGCCTGTCACTTGGCAGAGGCAGCCGCCTGGCCTTCTCCCTGCCGGACTCGCTGACATCTCCCCCACGTGCCTGCCGCGTCCTTATCATTCCGGGCGTAGCTGTTTTTTATTTTGAGACAAAAAGGGGCCTGTGGACGGGAATCCAACTCAAACCAGCTGCAAACATCTGCTTTGATGCGGCAGGCTGGGCGGCGGCGGGAGCCGCAGGCGGGGCCCCGGTGCGCGCGTCAATCAGCGGCTGGAATGCCGGCGTGGCCGCTGCTCGGGGCTCGCTCGGCGGCGGCCTCACAGGGCCTCGCAGGCCTCCGCGCCGCGCCGGG
>NW_026000051.1:4998935-5029434 GCF_001458135.2 Marmota marmota marmota
GAGGGACCGCCCGCCGCCGGCTCCAGGTGCCATCCAGGGGCCGACCTGGCCAGGCGGGCACACATTCGGGGTTCCTACAAATACTGACTTAGCACCTAGTACTCACGGCCAGGCACTGTCTGGGGGCCAGGCAGAGAGCAGGGACAAAAGAGACCGTCATCCCGCCTCCCGATTCCCTTCTCCTAGGTGAGGGGACATTCTAACAGGCGGAGGGGCACTTGCATTCATCTGTTTGAAGGAATAGAACCGCAGTGGTCAGAGTGTGACAATGGCGGCCATGCCATGGGAAAAGGAGGCGGGAAAGATCCTTAGAGAGGACATCATTAGAGAGGAGCATCAGAAGCAGCCCTGTGACAGGACACCTGAGCGGAGACCCAGGGAGGATCCCTGTGAGATCTGGGGGAGGTGGGGGGGGGACCAGGCCCAGCAAGCGCAAGGCCCTAAGATGAGTGCACGGGTGGGGGGGAACCCAAGGAGCCCCTGTGGTAGGAGCAGGTGAGCAAGGCTGAGAGGACCCGAGGGACAGCTGGGGAGAGCTGGGGGTGGGGCAGGCCATGTGACATGGTTGTGAATCCCGTGCCTGTGTGTGCTGAGGCATGGGCCCAGGGTGGGTGAGCAGAAGGGAGAGGCTTGGGGACCCAGGCTAAAGACCAGGCTGCTTCAGACCAGGCCAGAGCAGGGGTGGCACTGAGAAGTGGTCCCCCCAACCCCGGGTGCATCTGGAAGGTAGGCAGGGACCCAAGAGCATACCAGAGAAAGGATGGAGGTGTGCAAGAGTCCAAGCCTGAGCTGCTTTCTAGAAGGTCAGCCATGTGGATGTGTCCCCGGACAGCTGCCCATGGCAGGCGGCAGCTCCAGGAGGGGTAGGCGGGGAGATTGTGTGCAAGCTGCCAGGACAGGGGCACACAGAGACACACACAGAGACACCCCCCCCCCCGCCGCCCCACGGCACTCATTCACACTCAGGTACACACTCCTGCAGCCTGAGTGACTGTGTCCATGAGGCCGGACACTTGGCCTCCCATCTTCAGGGAGTCCCGTCCCTGGGGAGTTGGGTGGGACAAGGGCCAGACTCTTCTCCAGGAGTTTTCTCCACCTGGAGATGTGGCACTTCTCTGAGACGAGATATCCTCTGGTGACAGGCATGACCCTTCCTGCCATCAAGGAGATACAAGGGCCTAGGACAGGGGGTGGGTGGGGGGCATCATGTCCCTCTGAGCATCCTGCCATGTTCCCCTCCAGCTGAGCTCAGGACACTGGTCCAGGCCAGAAGAGCTGCAGGAGAGCCCGGCCACCAAGGCCACAGAGGGCATGGGGGTACCACGCTGCGGGCTTCAGCTATGTTCTTTCATTAACCTCTGGGTTGACTCTCCCTTCACTAGCAAGTTCAAGTCATTTGAAGGAAGAGGCTCGGGATCTCTGTTTTGCTTGCTCACTCAGCCATCTAACATTTATTGAGCACCTACTCTGAGCCAGGCTCTCTATGGTGTGTGCTGGGGGGAGCTTTCTCCTCCCACTTGCCCATCAAACGCCTCTGAGCTGATCCAGGTTCTGTCCCCCATTCTCACTGAGGTCACCAGCTCCTGGTTGGGAATCTAACAGCTGTTATGTCTGTTACTATTATTTACTAAGACCCAGCATTCCCTACATACTGGCTTGTGTTTCTCTGCACATGAACCTGTCACCCTTAAGACCCTGAGAAGCAGGCCAGCCACTCTCTGTGATAGAGAGGGAAGTGGTGCTGGGAGGTGGGATGCAACTACCGAGAATGGGCGAGAAAGGGCGCTGGGGTTCAAGGCCCACACGGTGGGCTGCAGAGCGCGCGCCTGTTCTCCCAGCGTCCCTGGTGGCTTCCTGGGCCTCCTGGATCTGAAACCCTTTCCAGCCTCAGCCTCCTCCACCCTGCCCACCTCCTTGAATGCCTGCACTGTCTCTGTCGCCTCAGAGCCTCTGGGTCCATGCCCTGGGCTGGGGTGCTGAGGACACAGGGAGGAGTCCAGGGGCCGGCAACACAGAAGGAAGAGGAGCACCCCCACCATGAGACGCAGAGGACTTGGGGCTTCTCTCTGGGGTCCTGCCTGGCGAGAAGGGCCCGTGCCCAGAGCTGTGTGCCCAGGAGGGGCTGGGGCATGGGAGCAGGGCCTGATGGGGCACAAACTCAGCCAGGTGGGGGCAGAGCTGGGGGACAGGGAAGATATGCTGGTGACTTCAAAGAGTTCCGAGGATCCCAGTGGAGAAAGTCGGGGGGCTGATGCAGGAATGGGGCGTATCTGAGCCCAGAGCAGCTCTGTGTAGAAATAGAGAGGCCATTCTGGGGAGGGGGGAGAAGTTGAAAAAGAACAAAAGCAAGAAGAATATGGAGCCATGTCTAGGGTTAGGGTCAGGGTGGAGCACAGGTCAGGGTGGAGCAGGTGAGCAGGAAGGTCCGGCTGGAGTCCCAAGGGCGGGGCTGGAGAGGAGAGGGCAGAGCTTCTCTGCTCCCAACTCATCATCCACCCATCCACCCGTCTAGCCATCCACTAGTCATCCACCCTTCTACCCAGCCATCCATTCACCACATATCTATCTATCCCCTTACCCACCTCACACGCCACAGCCATCCATCCCTTTATCTACCACCCACCCACCTATCTACCCATCCACCATGCACCCGTCATTCCTTTAGCCACCAGCCCACCCCCCTCCACCCCTTCATCCACCCATACATCCACGCATCCCATTGTCTCCATCCAACCCTTCATCTGCCCATCCATCTACATCCATCCACCCATTCACCCACCCACCCATCCATCCTGTCATCTACCTACTTCTAACCATCCATCCATGCATCCCTTCCTCCATCCATCCATCCATCCATCCCTTCATCCAACCATTTATTCATCCTTCCTTTCTTCCTTCTTTCCTGCCACCCACCCCCCTACCCACCCATCCTTCCCTCCCCTTATCCACCCACCTGTCCAGCGCGCACTTAGGCACTCTCTCTTTGCCAGAACCTCTCTGAGCCACGGCCCCTCCTCTAAGAGAGCAGACACTATCTGCCTTTAAGGCTGTCACTGTCATACAAGATTCATTGATCTTGTTGGCATTTCCCAGTCACCCACCTGACCAAGCTGCCTGTGTGGTGGGGAATCAGTGGGGAACAAGACAGTGTCACAACTGCAGGGACATGTGCTAGATTGGGGAACAAAGTATCCCAGGGAAGAGGTCCTAGTGGGAGCAACGCAGGGTCCCACTGGAGTCCTCAGGAGCTGCCCAAACTGACATCTGGGCCCCTCCATCCATCCGGCCCCCAGGACTCTGGCCTCCCTGTACTCAGACCGCAGCATTTTAATTAGGGCTCTAACTTCATCAATAAACTTCCTTTGAACAAGTGTTTTCTGGAACAAACTCCATTAGAGCAATTTAATTTTTTGATCAATTTTCTTCCTAGTACAGTTAAATAATTTACGACTTTTTCCATTTTCACTTTTATTTTACTAAGATTATTTTCATGGAGATAAATGATTTTTCATGAAAATGTTTTTCAGTAACGATTTGCTTTGCCATCCCGTTTGTGCCCATGTTGATCTTGCTGCTGACTGTGGCGAATGTGAACGTACAGTCGGGGACACATTTTACCAAGAGTAGTTTCACTGCTGTCGGTTGTATTTTGCACTGATTTTTTATTTATTTTTTTAATTTTTATTTTATTGAGTTAAATCTTCTCCTGATTCAGGGAGGGTGGTTTCCGATATTACCATCAAAACTGCCAAAATTTGCTATCATGAATTTTACCAGGCAGCTGAGGAAAACATGCTCTGGGTTGAAACAATGGGTCAAGGCAGCCCCGAGGGTGCACATGTCCAGCTTCAGTTGGGATCTCAGAGCCTAAATGTGCTCCTTTTTGCCCTTCAGAGACTGTGGACTGCCTGCTCTTGGTCAAGCTCCCCAGCCTCCTTGGGCAGTTTCTCATACTCCAGTCACCCTTAGAAGGAGTGTGTCTGTCCACACAGCCCTTAAGGCAGGGGGTCCTTATGTGGTTCCTCTAGAGGTCAGCCAGCCATCTCCTCCCTTATCTTCCACCCATTCTCCTCTGAATGCAGCCAGGGAGCTCTCTTAATGGGCCCTGGGCCAAGCCTCCTCGTGCCCAGGTGCGCACACTCCTGCGCTCTTGCTTGTTTCAGCCTAGATTCTGAACCTGGCATGTTTCTACCAATGTCACACTCACAGGAACCAGCCCAGCCCAGGCTCAGAGCTACACACGCAGGACCTCACTGATGTCTCCTGACCACCTTGGGAGGGAGGAGCCTCTTTCTTAGGCTGGTCACCCAGCCGGAGGTGCAGAGCCAGGGCCCAACCCCAGGCCAACTTAGCAGTAACCTCCTGCATTCCTGGGGCTGGGAAGGTGTGTGGGGTCACTGGAGCAAGTGGTGGCCTGTCTGTACCACGCTGACCTATTGCTGGGACACAGAGTGGGCATTCAGAACATGTGCCCTGATGGAGCACCCACAGGGGCCTGAGATGACCCTGAGAAGTGGGTGCAGGCCCCGAGCCCAGGACAGCAGGGCGCGGTGGGGAGGTGCCCAGGAGGCCCTTGGGGGTGTGGGTGGTGACATCCACCTCTTTCCACCTACAGCAGGACCCTTGGCTAGGGAGGGAGAAGAGGATGGGGGAGCACATCCCCGGGGCTCCCAGGCCTGGCTGGCGGTGGGCGTGAGAGGCCTGGCCGGGCGCCCCCACTGGGCAGGGCACCCTCGGCCACTCGGCACCCGCCGGACCCCACCAACGCCACCGCCGCCACCGCCCATTTAGTGGGTAACTGATCGCCCAGCGCCCCGCCCCAGCCGGCTGCCGCCCGCTAGAGCCGCTTAATCACCGCCCGCCCGGCCGCATTAGCATAGTAATGGCCTTTAAATTGAGCCTCTTTGTTTTTTAATTAAGCTCCCAGCAGGTACAGAGAAGAGCGATTATTGAGGAAGCTGCCAGCGCTAATCGCCCGCAGTCATTTGACAATTAAAAAGCGTCCAGCGTTAACCCTTTCCCGGGGCCGCAGCAGTTCCCTCAGCATTTATCCAGCACCGACTGTACGCACCTACATTCCCATTTGGTATCCGGGGACCCTGCCCCTAGAAACTCAGAGAGGTCCCGTCAACACCCCCATTTTGCAGAGGAGCAAACTGAGGCACCGAGAGGGGCGGTAAGTTGCTCAAGACACCCAGCGTGGGTGTGGGAGAACCGGCTGGCGGACCGGTTGCTATGGCAACCCAGCTGCCGGGTCTTTACGTCCTGCCACGTCCTCGGCTTGGAGCACCTTCCCACTTGCAGGTCCTCCAGAGTCCTCCAAAGCCCAGGGGCACCTCCCCGCCCCCTGTGCAGTGGAATCCCCTGGTGTCCTCCCCCTCCCTCTACTTCACCTATTCCCCAAATGCTGATGTGGTGACTGGGGACGGTGGAGGACGGCTGTGGACCGGCCAGGAGCAGGCTGTGCTAAGCTGGGAGACAGACGGGCGGATTCTCAGGCAGGCTCAGTTATTCCTGATCAGCCCTGGCCAGCGGGCGTGGGGGCAGAGCGAGAGGAGGTCCCTTCCCGGAAAACTGGGCTGAGACGGGAAGAAGGGAGAAAGCTGGGCATGGACCGGGATTGCGGCAGAGGCCCTGGGCGCGGAGTCCAGAGACACAGAGCATTAACAGAAGAACGGAGCAAGGGAGGCGCGCGGGCCGCGGAAGCCAGAGGAGACTGGAGAGGGTAGAAGTCAGAGGAGCGCGCCGGGTCCTCAACCACCCGGCTCAAGCTTGGGGGTGGGGATTCTGGAAAAGGAACCCAGGGCCTGCCACTGAGCCATGCCACGCCCCCAACTCCTTTTAAATGTTAATTTAAGACAGGGTCTTGCCAAATTGCTGAGGCTGGCCTCGAACTTGTGATCCTCCTGCCTCAGCCTCTGGGGTCGATGGGATTACAGGCATTCTAAAATTTTCCATTAAAAATAATTTATTTTCTAATAGGTAATGCATTCCATAATTTAATATTTAAATCTACAAAAGGATGTTGCCTCTGCTAGACCCGTTTCTACCTTCAGGTCTCCTCCCTGGGGGCAACCAAACCTTCCCTAGGAGCCTCCTTCCGAGACTTAAGGTGGACCCAAACCGTGTGACCCCCTACTCCCCTCCCCCACCTGGATTTTCCTTTCAGTAATGCGACCTGGTTGTCCTTTTTTCTTACACCAACACCAACACACTCTCTAGCTCCGCTCCTCCTCCCGGGCTGGGGAGGTGCCGCCTAGGCAGGCCCGGGCTCCCTCTCGGCAGCTGCCCACCCTGTAACGCAGGACAAACCCAAATTTATTTAACCTGCGCCCCATCGATGGCCTTGCGGGCTTTTTAAAGGATTTTTGTCTTGATCTCGAGAGCCCTAGGAAGCCTGGAGAGGCTTTGAGTGAGGAGTGGCTTGAACGATTTACATTTTTCAAAGCTTGCTGGGGCTCGGGTAGGTGGGGCGCGCAGGGGAGCGGCGCTGAGCGGAGGGGTCCGGGATCAGTGTCCGGAGGTGAGAGGCGCAGGGGCTCCTGGCTGGGGTGCGAGAGGGGGAGCGCGGGGAGGGGTGCTAGAGAGGAAAGGAGGCTGTGAACTACACAGGGTTTGGGGTGGTGGAGGAGCCAGTGGATGCAGGGGGCGTGGCTGTATGGGGACCCCTTGGAGATGCAGGCAGCGGCCACTCGGGTCCTGCCTCACTGACAGCCAGCGCAGCACCCGGTCATGGCCAGGTCCAGATCTCCCCCAGGTCAGGCTCCGGATGCACCAGAGGAGGATGTGAGCCTGGCTCCCCCGCGGCTGGCCCCAGGCCCCACCTCTGCCTGACACTGCACAGGGGCCTGCTGCGGGTGGGCCCGACCACCCCTACACACACACACACACACACACACACACACACACACACACACACACGCTTCCTGCATCCCAGACCCTGGGCCCTGGGCGGGGTCTGCGGATGTGCAAATAGCAGCCCTGAGAAAGCCTATTCTTTCCCAAACACAGGGGCACTTCCTCAGGGCGGGCGTGGGGTGCGGCGGACTGTGGGCAGAGAGAGGGACACATTCTGCCCCTGGGTCACCACAGCAGACTCCCTTCTCTGACCTGGGCTCCCTGGTCGAGGTGGTGAGGCAGGCTGTCCGTGCCCTGGACCCCGTCAACCTGGTCCTGAGCCACTGTCCCTGACCTAGAGCTAGGGGTGCCCACTCAAGGGGAGCTGGGGTTGAGACAGCCAGCGTGCCCACGGAAGGAGGCAGGGAGCACAGGCAGAGCAGGCAATGAGGGGTTAACAGTCCACCCACCCCCATCTATCAGCCAGCATCTCCCAAACAGACGGACAGACAAGACAGCTGTCCAAACAGGCCTGTGTACCTGGCCACAGCCACGGAGAGGGGCAGCGCTGTTTACTCTGCTCCCCGCCCCCACCCCCCTCTCTCTCTCTTTCTCTCTGTCTCACACACACACACTCAGAGACGTTTCCATGCAGCCCCCTCCTCCCCTGCCCCCCACCCATGCAGAGTGAGGAGGCTCCTAAAGGGTCAGGCCCTTGCTCCAGGTCTGGCCTATGGGTCTTCTTGAGCTGGTGGCCAGAATGACTGATGGGACCAGCTGGGTCACAGGGCTCACTCCCAGCCATGTCCCTGAGGCCCCCTCTGCCCAGAATGCAGCTGACCTGGGCTGGGGGCACCTGGGGAAGCCAAGTGCCTGTGGAGTCACATCTCCAAGCACCTTGGGTATACGTCTGCACAGGGCAGTGCTCGGGCTTCCTCGGCGCTTCCTCGTGGCTCCTGGACAGCTCCACCGCCACACCCCAACCCATGCTGGCGCTGACTGCCACCCTCCACCCTGCCTGAGTGGCCTGGGCTCCCTTCTCCCCTCATGACTGTCCAGTACTTGGGCTGTCGTCCTGCTCCTTGTGCAGTGCTCAGGTCTGGCCCTCCTCTGGGATGAGCTGTGCCCAGGGCCTGGTGTGTTAGGTGCCACACAGCCCAGTCCTGGCACGCCATGTCCCCTCCCTTCCTTCATTGGTGGCTGGTCACCCCTGAGGTCCCCCCAGAGGTCCTTTCCCTTGGGAGGATTCCTGCAGTGTCAGGGGCTCCCTCCACACCGTGGCTATGGACCTGCCCCAGCATGGCTGTCACCTCCAGCCCAGGTCCCGAGGGCCTGCTGTGCCCAGCTCTGGGCTGAGCTGTGCTTTTGTGTCATCTCCCCAATCCTGGAGGAAGGCAGGGGAAGTGTCCTCTCCATTCCCCAGAGGAGCGCTAGGAAGGCCCCACGCCAAGACACTCAGTGTCAGAGCCCCCAAGGGCAGACAGCTCTGTGTGACTTGGTAAAGGACTCAAGAGCCCCTTGCTGCTCGGGAGTAGAGTCCCAGCACTGCCCTGGCACATGCAGGCAGTGAGAGGCACATGACTTTGACCAAGTCCCTGACACCATGGGTCTGTGAACCTATCACAGCGGGGCATCACCTGTCTCACAGGCTGACACTGTTGGGAAGGGTTCATGACAAAACACTAACACCCCTACCTACCTACAGCACTTGCCAAGATCTTGGTCAGGCTCATTCAGCTGGGATACGTGCAGCCAGGATTCTGTCTCAGGCAGCGTATCCCCCACCAAAGGCCAGGCCCTGGACGGCTCCTCGGCACCCCCACCCAATGTGACATCTTTACGGCACATGCTGCGCCTTCCAAGGCCTGGATGGGCGAGGGGGAGGCAGGACACCTCTCAAGTAACGGATTGTAAATTCCTGGGCCCCAGCTCTCCATCCCTAACAACCTCCTCCCGGGGCTCGCAGCGCCTGTCCCTTCGAAGCCAATTTAAATGAGGGGTCCCAGACCCTGGGCGTAAAGCATTCCAGACTCGGGAGAGGGGCAACTATTGTTTCTCTGGGAAAAAAAAAAAAAATAAAATAAAATCAACCGGCTCTGCAGTTCCTAATCACTCTCACATGTGCGGTTCCCACCACGGACAGCCCTCTACCGAGTTCGAACCCTGGGGGCACTAGCTTGCTTCTCCCCAAAATCTGTGACAGAGGCCCCAGGCCCTCATGGCCTGGTGGGAGAAGATAAGGTTGCGGGGGGACTACCATGTCCTGGTCATGCTGGACACTGGCTCTAATTTAACTCACTTACTAGCCTCACACTGGGACTAATCGAAGAGGGTAGGGTTGAGTTCCTTCCTCAAGGTCATGGGCCATTACATGGCCCAGCCAGGATCTCCTCAGACCCAGGCTCACGGGATTTGAACCCCATCCTTCTGACTCCAGAGCAGGAGAGCCCTGCCCTGCACGGTATGGCTTTTGCATGTGAGGACTGCTCCTAGGAAGGGCCCTGGTCCCAAGAGCCCTGCCCCGGGCAGGTCCCACACAGCCACAGCTGGGGCCTGGGAGCACGGAGGCCGGTTTTTAATAAGGAAGATGAATTTACTTGGAAGCCCGGTCCAGGAGGAGGGGGCAGTGGGGGCTGCCGACCTCAGTGCTCCCTGCCCTTCTGTGGGAGGAGACTGGAGGCCTGGCCAAGTGGCCTCTCGCTGGCCGCTGGGGGCCTGGGCTGTGGGGGGCCGCTGCCCCTGGCCTGGAGGGAGCTGGCTCTGCCGGCTGCTCGCTCGTAAGCCCACAGGATATTACAGCGCCTTTGTGTTCCTGGTGACCCAGCTGCTGGTTATTGAAAAATTCCACTGCTCGGCACAGGGCAGGCCCGCTGACCCCGCATCCCGGGACGCGCCTATCTTTCAAAAGATACGGGATTAGAGAGGCAGACCCGACCCCGAGCAAAGCCCGTCTGGGTGTCTGTGTTTCCGTGGCCTCTCGGGATACTGGCTGGAGTGGGCTCTTGGCGCAGGATTTAATTAGTTGGAATCAGCCTTCGATTACTGTGGCGACTATTTACCCAGCCACTCGGCAGTCTGAGCCCTACTCGGAACAAAGATGGGCCCCTCGGCCCGGCTGGCCAGGCCAGGGGCCCCAGCTGAGCCTGGGCCCAGCTGCCGGGCGGGCGGGGAGGGCTGCGGGCCTCCGGGCCTTCTGCTGGAGCACCTCATTTAGCCGATATTTGTGGGTTTTCGCGATGCAAAGCATCTACGTGGGGCTTTTAAAAAATTAAAGCATCTCGAGAAATTTATGGCCCATTTCCGAGGGAGGCCCCACCCCCAGCTCGTGGCTCAGCAGCCGTGGCCTGGGAGCTGGGCTTGCTGGGGCGGGATTGAATCCGAGGAGCAATGCCCTGCTCTGGGTGAGTTGGGGGCTCCACCCCGAGGCTGCCCTTGTCCCCACTCTGCCGTAGGAGCACCCTCCCCCATCTCCAGGCAACCTGGGTGTGGCAGCTGGCCTGTGCTGGGAGCGGAGTCTGCGCACACGGCTCCTGGCCGCAGCCTACGCCCATTCACACAAGGCTGGGCTCATGCACCTACTGACCCGGGGTTCTCAGGTCCCCCGTGGATAAGCGGAGATGTGCACACTTGTATGGCACAGGCCAGTGGCCTGGGGGTCCCCACCTGTGTCCACCTGCACGTGCCTGCCGTGCTCAGGCAGGTCAGCCATGCTCAGCTACCTGTCCGTCCTACTGTGCAACCCATTTGCATATGCCCCCCGCCCCCCGCCTGCAAACCCAGTGTGTCTGTACCCACAGGCACACATGCTGTCCATGTGTACCCAGGCACCCTGGCACGTGCCACCTACACCAGGACTATTACAGGCTGCTCCCTGGGCACGCTCTCACAGTCGCACGCCACTGCTGGTGCCCTGGACAAGCGCACACACGGTTCCAACCTTGGGGTTGCCCGCAGCCTCTGCTTCTGTGGACAGCCTCACCGAGGGAGGCTGCAGGGCGGTTTCAGGGGTCTGCCCCTTGGAGTTATGTGAGTGCACTGGGGACAGGATCCTGCCGGCCCAGGCCAAGAGGCTGAAGCACAGTCTGGAGACACTCTTGGGAGCTCGGTGGATCAGGGCCCTCCCACTGCCAGGTTTGCAGAAAAGCTGCCAGGCCAGGTCCCAAGGCAGGGCTGGGGTCTGGTCGCTGTCATTTAGGCAGGCCCTGCCCCCAGGTGCTACCACTCCCCTGCCAGGAGCCCCGTCCCCAGCCTCCTCCAGGACTTCACACCTCACCTGCCTCCCTGCCTCTACCATGGGCACTGTGGATCCTGTCCTCTGTGCGTCCTTAGGGGTCATCCTGGGTCCGGGGCAGGGAAGCAGGCTGCCCAAATTCAGAGGGGCCCGGGGCTCTGGTGGGCTACCTTTGTGCCTTGCCCTAGAGGCAAGTGACCCTAGCCCTAGCCCCAGAGCCATATGTCCTCACAAGTGCACAAACACAGTGACACAGCTATAATACAAGTAAGCCTGTGCACACACACATGTGGACACACAGTCATACATAAGGGGGCCAGAGGCCACCTGCTCACACAGAGAAGCACGCAGGTACACCCAAAGGCCCACACAGCACCTGGAGACACACGGGTGTGTGTTCACACTGAGCACACGGGAGATGCTGACCGCAAGGACTCAGCAGACCCCGGCCATTGAGGTGCTGTGCAAGGGGCAGCTCCCAGAGACACTCAGACACCCAGAATGAGGCTCAAAGGCCTGGCCCACCCTACGTGGCTACTGGGTTCTTGCTGGTGGGGCAGGAGGCCCTGGGCCAGAGGGCAGTGAGTCACCCTGGGTCCTGGTGCTTGGTGGCCAGGCCAGGGGCCCCTACTTACCAACTCCCTGGCAACCCCAATCTGCCCCAGTCCCACACCCAGATCCTGCTTCTGTCCTCTTGTCCGCTGGGCCCTGCTCCAGGCCCCACCACCCTCCTCTGTCCCCTGTGGATGGCCCTGGCCTGCTCCTGCCTCTGGCCTCCCACCTTCCCACCTGGCAAGTCTCCATCTTCCTCGCCCCCCCCCTCCCCGCCTCTGTCCTCTCGGCTTAGTGCTCGAGCCAGGGCAGGGCTGGATCCCAGGCCCGCCACAGTCTCTGTGTCCATCTCTAAATGGCCAGCCAGCGTTTGGGGCCCTTCGTGTCCTCGATGGTGACGATCCACAATGGCTGAGCAAAGCTGCGAAGTGCAGCAGCCTCTCCCAACGAGGGGCACTGGGCGCAAGCAGGCGGCTCCCTGGAGCGTCTCTCTCCCAGGGCCCATCATGTCTGGCTAAGTACCATCCCAGGGGCTGGGCTGTGGGAGGGGCAGGGGACAGGAGGAGGGTTGGGGTCTCCTGGATCTGGAGGGTGTGGATTCAACTCCTGCCTCTATTTGTCTAAGGTGCCGTCGCCTCCAGAGTGCGGTGTCCTTGTCTGTGCGCTGGAGTCCGCCTTCGAGGGCATCTGGTGAAGGCGGAGGACATGGTGAGCGCTGAGCTCGCTAGACACTGACTTCCAGCCCCGTTCCAACCTAACTCAGCTCTGTCTCCCGCCCAGAGGGACCCCAGAGGGACCCTCCCCTGCCGCTGAGGTCCCTGCAGACCTTGGTCTCCTTGAGTCTCTGTCCTGGAGCCCCAGTCAAAAAAGTACCTCCTGGACACCGCTCCCTCTGTCCTCCTCTCCCAACCGGCTGGGACAAAGGTCCCTCATCCCCTCCCCCCACACACCCCCAACCTCCCTGGCCAACCACCTGTGGAAACTCTCCATACCCACAGGCACCACGTCCTCATTGGGACTTCCTTCCTCCATCAGCCTGGTTCTGTGGCCTCCTCATTCCCCAAACCACCATTCAGCTGAAAACACACCTCCTAGGCTCTGGACCCTGGTTCACTGGCTCATGGATTGAGTGAACCGGCCTGTGTCTGTTGAGCAGCTACTATGGGCCCGGTGCAGAACAAGGGGCATCTCAGCCCACACCCTCCTCAGCCATTTGCCATGCCTAGCCGTCCCTTGGTTCTGGAAACTGCCCAAAGGTACACGGCCTTGTCTCGCCCCTGGCTCTCCACCTGCTCCTAAAAGGCCGGCCCCCAGGTTTTAGTCCTCTTGTGACTTCGTCATAAAGCCTTCCGACCACTGCCCCCCCGTTCTACAGCACCACCCGCCCGCCCCCTCTTCCTCCTGGGAATGCAGCCCCTTTGCCCACCTGCCTCCCTGAACACTCTGTGGGTGCCTCAGGGCAGCACGGCCCCCTGTGTCCACACCCGGCTTCTGTCAGGCAGCACAGATGCACAAAGGCACACACACCAGGATGCCCGCTGACGGCGTGGGTGTGACAGCAAGGCCCTGGCCACAGCCCAGGCTGTCAGACGGAAAAATGGGCTCATAAATCAGAGCTCACCCATTCCCTAGAGCGCTACGCTGCGGCCACAGTGACAAGGCGTGCACTGGAGCAGGCAGTGGCCTCAGCGCTGCTGAGCACTGAGCAGAGGACAGGCTGGAGGGAACGGGGTCCCCAGCATGGAAAAGCAAAACAAAGCAAAAGTAAATACCGGTGTGCGCCCGAGCGGCTCCAGGAACCACGCGGCAGGAGAAGCCTGGACCCGTGGCCCACTCTGGGGAGGCGCGGGACGAGGACTGTCCACGGGCTTCCCTTACTTCTGCTTTGCCTGAGCTTATTTCATAACGAGCAGGAGGACTTTATGACACCAGAAGAAACAATGAGAGGACTACTAAAGAGAAGGAGATATCAAGAAGAAAGAAAGCGACCCATTTGTCGTTTCCACCTTAGCTCATTCATCTCCCTCCAACCAGCTTTTCGGGAAGGGACACCACCGTCCTCCCAAGCTGAGGTCCAGGACCTGGGAGCCCTCGTCACCCTCTTCCCCTCTCGGCCCACCACGCGGCCCTCCTGCAGGTGCTTGCCCTGGCACCACCGCCAGGCCTGGCTGGCCTCCTGGTCCCTGGGAATGACAATCCAGCACCACTCACGGCCACAGGGCAGAGCGGCCGACTCCTCTGAGCGGCTCCGGAGTCTCAGGCTGCAGCTCCTTCCAGTGTCTCCTGCGCATGGAGCCTCGCAGGGCTCCCAGCACAAAGGCCTGCCTGCCAGGCCACCGTCTATCCCCTCTGCAGTGACTTCTTCCTCCCTCCCTCCCTTCCTCCTTCCCTCCGATTTCTTTATGGGGACTGGGACGGGGTCGGGGCCTCAAGTGTGCTCCGCCACCCAGCTACAGCCCACTCCCGCAGGTCCTTCCTCTGCCTCCATTTCCACCCTGGTCCCTCTCGCTGCCGCCTCTGCCTCTTTCTGGACAGGGATCCAGGGCTTCAGCCTCCTCCGGCTCCTGTCCCCCAAGCCCCAGGCCTGGCATTTGCAGCCTCACCCCTTCTGACCCCGCTGACTTCATGGTCCCCTCTTCAGGGCTCCTTGACTGGGTGAGACTCTCCGTTGGGCTGTCAGGACTCATCTTTGGCCCCTCTTCTGTGATTTCTTCCTTTCCACTGTTAGTTTCCCTGAGTGAACACCTCAGGCCTCTTGTTCAGTCCCTCTGTGGAATCTCTGATCACCGACTGCCAGCCCTCCTGAGTCCTGACTGCTAGTGAAAACAGCACCCCTTCTGGGCAGACAGAAACCTGTGCTGGGGAGGAAGATGGATTCCCCACTGCCCTCCTGGATGCTCTTGTGCAGTGAACAACCTACACGACAGCACACAAACAGCTTGAGGTGGCTTCACAAAACCAGCAGCCTCCTGAGGTTCCCTTACTTACCTTTGCATGTTCCATGCTCAGTAGAGTGACCAACACATGGTGCGCCCTCGCTAATTGCTTGCCGAATGCCTGCCCGATTGAATGGATCAGTGTATCAAGATCCTCACTTCTAAGACTCTGGCCCAAGGCATCTCTGTCCAGGTCCCTGTGGGGTGGCAAGAGCTCCACAGTGAGAATGCCCGGCCACCTCTATGACACACTTCTGAGATCCACAGCCCAAGAGCCCCCTTCTCCACTGATCCTGGCCCAGCTGCCTGGAGCCCCTGCTTCCATGGATAAGGTGACCCTGGCCATGCGCCACAGGGGGTCACCATGGGGGAGCCCTGCACGGCATAAGCGGAATTCTGTGTGCCCAGAACGGATCCTCTCGCCAAGACTCCCACGTGAGCCTTGTTTTGTGCATTTTCTGTGCCACGTGGCCCAGGTGCCCGGCACTCACACGCCACCGTGCTTGTGTCCCCTGGTTTCATGACTTTCCTTCCTGACCTGGTCTTAGGTTCACTTTGCAGAGCTGGTGACGTCTGCCTTGGCGGGAAGACTGTTGCTTCTCACCAGCCTGGGGGTGCTTTTATTTTGCCCATTTCCCACTCCACTTAAAAAAAAAAATCTCAGGATAAAACAATTAAATACTCAGAATACTGCACACACACTGCTGCTTCAGAGGTGGCCCTGGGCTCGGGCGAGGGGGCAGGAGGTGGCCATGTCTCCTCCCCACGGTGCCATCCCCTTTCCTGCGTGATGATCAGATCTGGGTGGAGGGAGGTGCAGGGTGCAGAACACCATGTCCCCGGGCCTGGCCACACAGAGTGTCAGGTGGGAAGGCCTGGGGCCTCTCCGACTCTGCTTCTGCACAGGAGGCCACTCTGCCCGGGGGACATTTGGCAATACCTGGAAGCATCTTTGGGGGATGTGGGTGGGGGGCAGCGGGTAGTGCTGGACACTGCTGGAATCCTTGATGCCCACAACAAGGTGACCCCACCCACCTCACCCTCCTGCAGCAGGACTGTGAGGCGCAGCACCATCCTGCAGAAGGTGCTGGTCTGAGGAGGCCCAGATGCCATCTTCCAGTGGGGCTCCTCCAACAACCTGCCCCTGGGTCCGGGCGCTCCCTGGAGCACCTCTTCCCGCACTGGGCCCCGCACTGCCTTCTCCAAGCAGCCTCAGAAGCTGTGAGCCCAGGGAGATGGCCTCTGAGGACCTCCTTCAATGTTTCACTTCACCAAAGGCTTAACGAGAGCCTCGGATGGGCAGTCACCGGCCAATCCCGGGGATTTGACACCTGCCCGTTTTCTTTTCTCATATAAGACACCTGCAAAAAAGTAAATTGGGTAACAGGAAAAACAAAAGTCTCCCAATGCACTCATCAGCCTCCTGCAGCCAGACAATGAGTTCCTGACCTCATCCTATTTCCCCTTCTGTCCTGGCTGCTAGGAGGCTCACGGCTCCACTTAATCCTCCATCTTCATGAGATACTAGCCCGGGTATTTGGTTTACTTCCCCTGCACGCTCCAGGGATTTGATCCCGGTGCTTTTAAGAAGCTGACCGGCTCTCCGCCCCTCTTGGAAGCTGCCGCCCACCCTGGCTCTTGGGAAGTAGCAGGTGTGCTTCACGCGAAGGGACCCCCCAACCTCCGGCCAGCAGCCCTCAGCCAGGATGCTGTGCAGCACGTCTCCAAAGCACCAAAATCCACCGAGTGGCAGGCTGTCAGAGGGAGAATTTGGGGCTGGGGCTGGGGGAGGCTCCACAGCAGAGGGCTTGCTAGCATGTGCGAGGTCCCGCCCACACCACACACGTGGACTACATGGTGGCGTGATGTCCTGTGGATCACGTGTCCAACCCAGCAGCAGCGTCAAGTCCTGTTCTGGTCTAGGGCTGGACAGTGCTCTGCCCAGGCGCGCTCGCCCACTCCATGTGGGTTTTCTGAGCCTCGCCACATGCCAGGCACAGTTCTGGGCTCTGAGAATATGTCGGTAGGCAAAACTGAGCAGTCTCTCCTTGCTGTCCGCCCTGCAGACTCCGCAGCAGGGGCAAGGCCCACCATGATGCTGGTCACCCGTCTCTCCTCTTGAACAGAATGCCCTTGCTGGGCAGGGATCACCGGCCAGCTCCCTCACCCCTCCCAGCACCCTCCTCCCGACCCCTCCCAGGCCCCTTCTGGAGGGGATGGACTGGGGCTCAAGGACACTTAGATCTTCCCATCCAAGGGGGCTGCCACCCAGGGCTATGCTGGAATGCCCTTTGGGGCTCTTGGGAACCTCAAAGAAGCCAAACATGCCACCTCAAAAGCCCAGCTCTCCCGCCACTCAACCCACACATGTGGCCACCACGTCCTGCACCAGGGAGACATGAGCCCTGCCCAAGGTCACACAGCACAGACACAGGTCTGGGATGGGGTGTCACAGCTGCCCCCGGGGCAGGCTGGGGCCTTGGCAGCCAGGGTGCTGGCAGCTGCTCTCTGTCTCCTCCAGAGCCAGGGCTGACACCTGGAAGGCAGAGGTCAGGTGAGGAAGGACGCCCTGTGGGACGATGGCGAGAGGGAGGCCAGCGGTCCCTCCCTCCACCGCACTAGCCCCTGGTGGCCCGTCCCTACCCTGAGTGGCACAGCAGGCCAACCTGCACACCCGCCACCTGCCACCCACCGGTCACGGTCCCCACACTAGCTAGGTGCCTGCTCCCGGTTATTAGCTGCCTCTGGGGAAGAGCAGGGAGCACCCAGAGCCGGACAGTGTCCGGGGTCAGGGCTGGGAGGGCCAGCCAAGGGGCCACCAGCCTGGACAGGACATGGACATCTGCAGAGGCCAGGAGTCATCCAGGAGGAGGAACGGGGGTGCTGGGCCTCGGCACAGGGACTGCCCCGCAGGGAGGCATCCCAGCAGCCTGTGATGTGCTCAGAGTGGCCGGCAGGGCCAGGGCCAAGCTAGCATTCCTTACCCTAGGACAGTGGAGCCGTGGGAGATGGGGCGTGGCAGTGACATTAGGGTGGGCACTGGGGACAGTGCAGGGACAGGGCTTCTGGGGCCAGGCCCGCAGGCAGAGAGCCCGGGCACACAGGAAAGGGGCAGGGGAGACGGGGAGAGGGGTCAGTTTCAGGGACTGAGATGAGAGGCCCCCAACGTGAGGCCCTAACAGCTTGGAGCCTGGCAGACAGAAGTGACCCCAAGATGAAACCATGCCAGGTGACAGCCCAGAGGGTCAGGGAGCAAGTCACAGGTCAGGGAGCAGGTCACAGGTCAGGGAACAGTGTGTGCAGGGTAACAGGTAACGGGGGACCCGGTGGGGCCGGAACAGCTCTATTTCCTGTGTGTAGTGGTGGACTGTGAACTTACACAAGGACCAAACTGCAGGCAGGCAGACACACACACACACACACACACACACACACACACCCAGATCCAGTGTGGGCTGCATCTTGCACTGACATGAACGTCCTCGTTGTGATACTGGACAATGTGTTACCACTGAGAGAAACTGGGTAGAGTGTACCAGGGATCTGTGGGCTATTCTAACGATTGCACATGAATCCACAATTATCTCAAAACAAGACTTTTAATTAAAAATTGTCCACTTGATCCAGGCATGGTGATGTATACTTTGGTAATCCCCAAATGACTCTGGAGGCTGAAATAGGAGGATCTCAAGCAACTTAAGCCAATCTCAAGCCAGCCTCAGCAACTTAATGAGACCCTGTCTCAAAATAAAAAATTAAAAAGGGCAGGGGACGTGGCTCAGTTGTTAAGTGCCCCTGGGTTAAATCCCCAGTACCAAAACCAAAAAACACCCAGAAGTTATCACTTGAAAAAAAGCAACAGAGAAACTGCAGGGGGCATGTGGCAAGGCTAGGGGATGGACATTAAGCTGAGTGAATTCCTAGAGCAGAAGACCCAGGCCCCACAGCAACTTTCTGTCCCTGTCTCTGGACATGCCAGCCTTTTGGCTGGGTATTCAGTCTGGCTGGCCCCTGGCCTCGCCCACCCTGAGCAGGCTTGACGTGGCTTATGCCTTGGCCTTTCCACTGTCCCTTTCTTCTCCACCAATACCACCCGCTGCCCGGGGCTATACCTCCTCTGCCTGCTGTGCCTGTGAGTAAACTGATCCACCATCCCCGGTTCCCATGGGCCCCAGGTACCTGACTCAGGAGGGCGGGCACAGGGGCCCAGCATGGACCAGCATGAGGGCAAAACCAAGCAGTGCCCTGTCCAATGCCAGGAGGCCCAGATGGAAGCCCCATCTTTTGGTCCCCTGCCCCGGGCAGGTCTGCTGTGCGCCCACCCACACCCACCAAGTCAGGCACAGGAGGGAGCGGCAGCCCTGGAGGTGCGCACCGCGGCAGCATGCTCACGCAGCGCGGGCCACATTCGTGGCGTGGACATGCACACCCTGGAACCCAGACCCACTGGGCCGCCCCCCAGCACCCCCACCTGCAGGTCCCTTCCCCACCAGGTGCAGCTATCACGCCCCAAACAAATCCCAGCTGATAAGGAGCCTGCCTTTGAAGGGAGCCCTGCCCTCCTGGGATCAGATAAGCACCAAGAAAGAGAAAATCCCCGCTCTTTCTCCTCCTCAGCCTCCCGCTGTGCTGCGGCTGCTCAGGAGCAGCCCCTGGGGGCCTGTGGCCCCCTCCCCACTGCACCCCTCTCAATCATGCCCAGATCACAGGCACCTGACAGGCCGCTCCTCCGGTTTGGGTTTCAATCTGGGGAGCCGCAGCCGCCGGCAGTCGAGCTGGGGCCCCTACACCTGGGTCTGATGGGCCGCTGCGCCTCTGGGGAGGGGGAGCCCTGCCTCCCAGGCCCTGTCTGCAGAGGGAGCCTGGCAGCCTCGTGGGGTACTGCTCCTCAGAGACCCCCACACAGGCACCCTGGCTATGGCCTGGCTGGTAGGGTCCCCGATAACTAGATTGTGGGATCCTCCATCAAGGCCCTGGCTTGTAGACCCCCCACTTTAAGAGCACCCGTTGTAGGATCCCTCAGTGTAGACCCAGCTCCCGGAACCCTGGTCTGCTGGATCCCCGTGTGGGACACGGACCCTGTTCTTAGAGGCTAACTGAACACCCCGAGTTTCTGAATCCAGGTCTCGAACTGAGAACCCTGGAGGCTTCAGAGGGGGAGGAAGACCAGGGGTCAGGCGGGCGGCAAAGGGGCAGCGTTCCCACGGCCTGCCAGCTGAGGTGTGATTAGAGGTCTCAGGTGTGTGTGCTGTGGGCGGGAGGGCTGGGGGCCTTGCTTTGTTTATCCTTCACAAAGACCCTAACGGGCCACTGTCTCCCTTGAGACAGCCCTCCACCCCTGTACCTGCCAGCTGGCCTGTGAGGAGGGCGGCAGCCCTGGGGGCTCCACCAGGGCTCCAACACCACATGGGGACCGGGAGGCCGGCTGCCTGGGCGCCTGGGGCTGTCGGAGCCCCCTGCAGTCCCTCCTTCCAGGTGCCTCCCCCACTCAGCTGACTCAACAGAAAACCCCATGATTTATTTATGCCCAGGAGCAGCCTCTGCCTAGGATGCAGGATGGAGGAGGATCCATTCAGCCTGGAGAGCGGGGAGAGAGGGAGGGAGAGAAAGGGAAGGGGGCTGCAGGCCTGTCCCCTCCACCTGAAGCCTCACCCAGGCCCTTGTCCCCACGTCCCTGCATCCTATGGAGTCCTTCCCCATCACTGCCTCATCTGGGCCTTAGCAGACCCAATTACTTATAATAAACAATTCCGTTTATCTTTATCAGAATCATTATCTAAATTGGCTACATGACACATACTGTTCTCTAAGTGCGCCCCGGGGAGGAGGGGCCATAAAAGCCGGGTTCTGCACTCCGTAATTATCCCTCTATGGGCCATAAACCATTACACTGGTGTTTAAAATAGGTATGGCGAGCAGTTTCCCAGCCACCAAGGGCTGCCCAGGGCACCCACGGAAAGGATGCACTGGAAGTTCTGCTGTGGCCGACAACTTCCCGCCGTTCTGGGAACCCCAGTGCGCTCCTGCAGGACCCTGGCCGGGCTGTCCTGGGGTAAGGGCCAGGGGCCAGGCCTGAGCAGTGGGCAACAGAGCGGCCGGCTCTCCCGCGCCCTCCTGGCATAATGGACGTCCTCCTTCTGGGACAGCAGCCTCCCGCGCCTGCTGCTGCTGACCTGGGCTTCCCTGGCTGTTTGCAGAAGCGCCTCCACCGCTTGTGGGGCTGGTCTCATCCCCGCCATCCCCGGGGAGGGCCACATCAGCATCTCATCCATGATTAAAACAAAACAAAACACGGGCCGCCCCCATGAGCCCCGGCCGCCTGCCCTTCAGGAGCCCCTCGGAGCTCTGGCTGTGGCCTCTGGCTCCCAGAGGCCTCTGCTCCTCTTGGCTGTTGGGAGGGCTGGCCACCCTGGCCATCAGATCCCGTGCTTGATGTGGGGGGACAAGCAGTCAACTCCTGGCAAAGCAAGCCCTCCAAAGCCACCTATGCCCAGCTGTCTCAGTGGACTCCAGGTTCCCAGCTGTTGGGACCAACAGGGACCAAGGGTACCAGTGCTGTACCAGTGGGCTCCCTGCTGGCCACTGCCTGGGGACACGGGAGAGGATGAACAGGAGCTCACCCGCCAGATAGGGAAGCAAGACAGCAGGCAGAGGGGGTGCCAAGGGCCGGAGGTGGGAAGGGAACTGTGGGGGAGCCATGCCGTGCAGAGTGTGGACAGCAGGCCTCTCCCGGGGGGCCCCCAGAACAGCCGCCTCCGAATCACCTGGGATCTGGTCAGAAATGCCCAACCCCGCAAGGGTCACGAGAATCAAGGAGGCCGTGACCATAGGAACCGCAAGCTGACTGTGACGAGGAGGGGGGAGACCTCCTCTGCACACGGGCAATGTCTAGTGGCTGAGCTCTGACGCCGTTGCTTCCCAGGCCCAATTTGCTGAGCCAGAAACTCTGGAGAAGAGAGAGTGGCAATCCAGGAGGTTCCAAGATGCCTCGAATCTGAGAGGCTGGTTCTCGAGCACACAGAGGGGAGGGGGCTTGGGGACACAGGGAGAAAAAGCAGGAGAGAGGCCTCTGCAAAATCCCTGGAGGTCATGAGTTCCTAAGAGAATGCTGAAGACCATGCAAGGTGTTAAGCAAGGGAGGAGTAAGTTCAGATCCTAAAGAATTCACTGAGAGCCCAGGTGCAGTGGCACAGGTGAGAGCACCTGTAATCCCAGTGGCTCAGGAGGCTGAGGCAGGAAGATTGCAAGTTCAAAGCCAGCTTCAGCAACTCAGCAAGACCCTGTCTCTAAATAAAATATTAAAACAGGCTGGGCCTGGGGCTCAGTGGTTAAGGCCCCTGGGTTCAATCCCCGGTACAAAAAAAAAGAAAGAAAGAAAAAGTCACTGGGACCTCAGTCTGGAAGAGGACGTGTGGTAGGCACATTTTACAAACGAGGAAATTAAGACCAAGAGAGGCCAAGTCACCTGCCCAAGGTAACACAACACACAGGAAGGAGGAGTTGAGATTAGAAAGAGGCTGATGTAGCTGTTCAGGCAAGGAGTGGGCAGGCCTGGGTTTCAGGGGAGCAAGGGAGCCAAGGGGACAGAGAAGAGGACAGATTTGAGTGATGGGGAAGGGGTCAGAGGGCCAGGACGTAGGAGGTGAGGCAGACGGAGGCCCCCAGGAAGACACAGGTGGCTTTGACCTAAGAGCCCCGAAGGATGTGGGAGCCTGTTCCCAAGACAGACGCAGGGAAGCAGGCCTGGGTTCTGAATAGGTGGGGGTGGGGACCGTGACTTCGGATGATGCTGACGAGTGGACAGGAAGCCACGGCGGCAGGCCAAGCCTGCAGAGCTCGGCCACCAGGCATTGCCCGTGTGCAGAGGAGGCCTCCTCCCTCCTCGTCACAGTCCAGCTTGCAGTTCCTATGGTCACAGCCTCCTTGATTCTCGGGACCCTTACAGGGCTGGGCAGACTTGTCACCCCTGGTGCCTCCCACTGGCTCCTGGTGTCTCCCGGATTCCTATCATCACCTTCAGCTGCTGAGCTACCCCTCACACATCTGTCCACCCAGCATGCTGAGCCAGGGAGGGGCCTGTCCCTGTGCCCTTTATATTAGTGACCTTTCCCATCTCCTCTTGCCCCTTAAGAGAAGGAGAAACAGTACATTTTACAAAGGAGGAAATTAAGACCAGGAGAGGCCAAGTCACCTGCCCAAGGTAACACAACACACAGGAAGGAGGAGTTGAGATTAGAAGCCGGGTCCTGTCCTACCACTCCATCAAGGCAGTGCTCAGATTTTTCTCCAGCTGCAGTGCCTGGCCTGGCTCTCTGGGAGCAGAAAGGAGCCAGCGCCTGGGGAGGACAGACCCACAGGCTGGAACCTGACTTCAAGGGAGGCCCCGGAGCCTCGAGGCCTCCTTAATGCGCCCATAACTCACTCCCTGGGTTCACTAATGCTCCCGGCTATTAGTGCCGAGCACAGCGAAGCAAACTACAAAATATTCCTCCGACTCAACAATCAATTTCCATATTGTTACAAATGGAGTCCATGCCTGCCACGGTTCATTTTTCTTCAAGGTCCTTTTTTCCCCCTTTCCCTTTACCCAGTACAGTGAGGAAGTCATTACTGGGTGTTATGAATTTCACAACGTGCTGAAAAAATAAAAATGCATACTGCACAGAGGCCAAGCCCCGCACTCGAGAGCCGCCCTTCCCAGTGTCCAGGGGGCTGCCAGGGTCAGGAAGGCAGGAGAGGAAGATGGTGATGCCGCTCCCGGGGAGGAGGAAGGGGCAGGGGCAGGTGTGGGATCTGGGGGGAGAGGATTCCGTGTCTTCATGGAGTCACCCACGGAACACCCACGGAATGCCAGGGGCCGGCTGCTCTGGAGCTGCTGATTTCCCAAAAGAACACCACATGGGCTGCAGGAGCCGGGCTGCAGGAGCCAGGCCCCGGGCCTCTCCAAGAGCAGCGACCTCACACACAGGCTGAGGCGCCAACCGCCCTGGCAGGAAGAGCCCGGTGCACGTGACCTCCCAGACTGGCTTCCGGGAAGGAGCGCTGGTGGCGGATTCCCCTTGAGGTTCACAGCACTTCAGGAGCCACTGACCACTCCCCAAAGCGGGCAGCTATGAGCGACACGCAAAGGGTCAAATGGCCCGGATGCAAACCCCCTGTCCACAGTCAGACACAGACCCTGACTTGCTGGGCATCGGTGCTTTGGCACGTGGACACGGAGGAGCTGACCGTACCAGCATGGAAGGAACCGCCCGGCGTGGAGAGTGCGTCACCCAGAGGACGTGCAACTCGATCCCCTCTTGTCCAGAAGTCATGCCCGTGGAGCGGCACGTGAAGGTGCGGACTGGTCCACCCACTATAGTTTGTCCCCAGGGAGCCAGTGGGGCCATGGGCGGGGCTTTGGGTTTGCTCACAGCCTGTGGCCCAGCCCCACTGCTTTGGTGACAGCCATTTTACAAAGGAGATTTGCCCAAAGGAGTGAGCTCATTGGTTTCCGCTTACATAAAACCATCCTGAACTGCCTCCTGAGCACCGAGCCTTGCCTCTGAAGCGCTTTGAGCACATGGCGCTGTGTCCCCGTCAGAGGGGGATGTCTCACTGGTGATTCTGCTCACCCTGGCACCTCTAAAGCCAGCTCAGGGCGTGAGCATGAGCTCCTCCAGGGCAGGACCTGGACCGGGACCATGTCCAGCCAGGCCAGGCAGAGCACGGAGCTCAAGGAAGATCTGGTGACTGTACCAGAGTCCCAGGAGCAGACCCTGCTCCTCTGCTGGAAGTGAAACCGGGGCTAAGGGGCTCGCCCTTCAGATGTGCCCACGGTCCTGGCACCACGGCGGGTCCCACTGCCCAGCCACCTGATCATCTAACTGCCACTGGGTGGGAGCCCACGAGGGAGGCTCTGTTGTAGTGTCACCCTAGTGTCTTCATCTGCGTGCTGCGGGTGTGTGTGGAGGGAACCCTGGGCCCGCTGGCTGGCTGGGAGGTGGGGGCAACAGGGAGGTGGGGTGGACAGGGAGTGGGGAGGCAGCAGGCAGCACCCAATCCAGCTCCTCCCGCACTCACACATCCCTCTTGTCCATGTTCTACCCTGGGTGTCACCGAGTCACAGTGGAGCAAACCCAGGTCTCTCCCAAGCCCCGCCCACCCTGAGCTTCTGCCCCAGAAGATCCTTCCCTAGACCTCCTTCCTCACCAGCTCTCCGTCCCCAACCTGCCCTCCATCACTCCCTTACTTAAAACCTCTCTGGGGCCCCCTTTGGGCTCTAGAGTCAATCAGCTCAGATGTGGCATCTGAGGGTCTGAGGACGAGCTCCATCCTCCAGGTCCCCCGGCAGCGCCTTCCTCAGTGACACCAGCTCCTGCCCTCTCTCCTTGTCAGGGCCCCGAAGGGAGGGCTCCCACCCTTAAGCTCTGCTCCACCAGCACCATCTGGCTAGAAGGGTCTGCACACTGTCCCCTCCTCTGTGACCATCCCCTCCCACGTCACCCCACATGGTTTTGCAGGTTGTTCACTGAACAAGACACTCATCAGATGGGTGAGCGGGTTGAAATCCCCTGCTCACACCTGCAGGGTGGGCCGAGTTCGAGATGGCCTGGAACCTGCCAGGAGGCTCTGGGGTGTCCCTGCAGGGGTCACATGGCTTTGGTGACATCAGCATTCTTGTCTGCCTCCCTTACAAGACTGGGTGCTCTCCAGGGACAGGGTCCAGGTCAGTCCACCCTGTGACCTTGCACAGTGCTGACCAGGCCCAGAGGGGAAGCCAGTGAGGGGCCTGGAGAAGGCTCCCCCTGCTCTGGGGGAGGTGGGATCCTAGTCTGAGGGAGGCTCTTTACTGGGGACCTCCAATGTGGTGGGGTGACGGCCCAAGAACACAGACCCAGGGTGGGCACCGTGCAGGAGGCAGGTGCTGGGGCCAGGAGGGAAGGGAGCAGACGGGGAGCAGGTGGGCTGGGGTGCAGGAGAGCTCCAGGGGTCCTGATGACCTGCAAGGTCCTTCTTGCTTGAGGGGTTCCCCAGGAATCACACCCCCCTCCCACCTCCAGGGGCACCTGACTTAGGAAGCTGCCTCAAGAAGTCCCCTCAGTGCCCAGGAGCCCAGGTGCACGCCCTTCGAGGGGAGAGGTCCCCATGTGGCAGGACAGGAGGGCGGACTCCAGGGGGGACTGGCCTTCAGCAGGAAGCAGCAGGGTGGGACTGTCGCCCAGAGTGGCTGGGGCAAAGCCTCTGCCCCAGCTTGTTTGCTGCCCTCTGGACACTGCACTGTGCAATCCCACAGTGAGCGGCCGCCTGGCTTCGGGAAGAGGCAGGGAGCATGGATTTCAGGAATGACTGACTTCCAAAGATGGCTGTCGCAAGGCTGTGGCGGTGGGTGCAGCGCCCCCTGCAGCCTGCCCAAGGGAAGGGGGCAAGTTAGGTGGGGAAGGTGTCAGGATGGGGAGTGAACGCTTCCCCCTCCCTTTCCTGGGCCTGTCCCCAGCATCCTCTGTTGAACACGAGGCCTAAGCAGTGGAGGTGACGCAGGTGGAGTCAGGGGAGCCCAGCTTGCCCAGCACACAGGCGCTCAAAATCACCTCATGGGCTTCTCTCCCCATCCCGTCGTCGCCAAGCCCACCAGCTGCCGGCCAGGGGGAGACTCCACAGCCCTGTGGGGCCAGGAGCCGGCTGAGCCAGTTACCTGGCAAGGTGAGAGGAGGCCCACCTGGCCTCCAGACGGCCCCCTGCGGCCATTCTCAGCCGCAGAGCAGGGCCGCTGTGGTCAGCCTCCAGCCCAGCCAGACCACCTCCAGTCCACGCCTTCCTGCCTTGGAGGCCTTGGCAACTCACCTGACCCTGCTGAGTGTCTCCCCATCTGTAAAGTGGACAGAAAAGTGGAATCTACCTCCCAAGGCCACTGTGACAATTCAGTGAGGACACAGTCCTAGAGAATCCCTTCTCTTCCACGGACCCTCATGACGACCCTGTCCCAGAGCACTTTACTGACAGGTGACTGCAGACCCGGGATGCCTGGGCCGTCCTGGTTTACATTTATGGTCTTGGCAGAATTATTAATAGCATCCTCTTTCACTCTGAAAGTCCCCGTTTGGACAATGAATGATCTGGTCCCTAATCTGTTGAACAGCTCAGGTACACCAAGGACAAACAGGATATCACTGAGTCTCATTAACAACCCAGAAGTAGAGATTATGTTCCCCAGCAATAAAGGAGGCAACAGGTTCAGAGAGGATGTGTGATTTGCATGAGGACACACAGCGGGAAGTGACTAAGTGGCATCACTCTGATCCTGGTCTGTGGTGTACTAGCCACATCTTAGTTCTGTTGGCTCACTCAAAAGATGCTGTCGAAGGCTCAGAGGCAGGGACTTGGGACTCCCAGGGGCAGACAGAGGCCCTGAGACCCCAATTCCTTCTGCAGCTGTCTCCAAAAGTACACAGAGCCCTTCACCCCTCCACAGGCGGGTCACAGAGAGCAGCCCAGCTACCTGGAGAGCCCCCGCCCCCCAGCTGTGCACACAAGTCAGCCTGACCCAGGATAACAAGCTGTGAAGATCTTATCAGGCCTGATGGCTGACACTGGTGCTAGGGCTGTGCCTCTGCCCAGCCCCTGCTCCTCCCGGGTGGGAAGCCTGTTTTCTTTCCTAAGTGGGACATCAGATTACTCAGCTCTGATTTCACTGCTGATTGGGGGCGGGGGAGGGTGGCCACTTAACACCCAGACTCAGGGCGAGGTGGGAGGGGCCTGCAGACGGGTCTGGTCCACGTCGTCTTCATCCATGTTCCCTCCTGTCCCAGGGTGGGGGTTTCTGAGTGGCAGGTCAGTCTGTCCCGACTCACCCCTTCATTCATTCGACAGACTCTCCCCAGGGTCTGATGGAATGGTGTAGCCCCCTTCAGTGAGGCCAGAGAGAGGGGACACAGCCCCGTGACAAGGACTGGGGAAGGTGGGGTGCTGGACAAGGCAGGGCCAGCCTTGGGGGACACCCTGGGAGGCCACCTGAGGGGTGACCCGGAGCAGTGATGAGCTAGATGAGCAGAAGCAGCCTGGGGAGAAGGAGCTCTTGGTGGCAGAGGGCAGAGGCGTGGGGGGCGTGAGGGTCCAGGGAAAGGAACTCTGTGGGGGAGCTGAGGGGCTGCCATGTGACCAGAGGAGCAGGCGGAAGGGACTGAGCCCTGGGTCACCTGGCATCTAGACGGCAACCTGTCCCCAGGTGCCTGGAGGTCTCAGAACGGCTGTGGCCATGGGCTCTGGGGGCTGCACTGACTTAGGCATGCAGCTGTCCTTCCCAGGACATGTGTGCCCCCCCACCACCACCGGGGTCAGCTAGACTGTGAGTGGGACAGGCCCAGTCCCTGTCCTGTCAGGTCTCCTGGGCTGGCTGGAACACACGATGGACCTAACTGCCCAGTTGTTAGATGCTGGGAGGCACGGAGTGGCGGGGAACTATGCGGTGGGACAGCTGTACCAGCTGTGGGGGGGCAGTGCTGTGGGCAGCTCTGAGTCTCAGCTAGGATCCCGGCAGGAAGGGGTCTCTCTGCACCTCAGTTTCTTCATCCATAAGATGGCCCTACCTCCCTGGGAGAGTGTGTGTGCAGTGCTCTGCCCAGGGCCTGGCCTGGGTGGAGCTCAAGAATGAGCCACTGCCATGACAGCGCCTTGTGCCAGGGCCAGAGCTGGCTGGGGTTGGTGTGGCGGGCAGCACTATGTGGAAGGGGAACTGTCCATGGGAGAAGCTGGGAGAGATGGTGACATGGGAACTGCCCAAAGGAAGGAGTGGCCAGTCCCCTTGGCAGAGCGCCCTCCCAATGCCAGGACCTACCCGAGGCTCGGCTGGCAGCTGTGGGTTACTGCCGAGAAGGGTGGGCTCCAGGACAGAGCTGTCCACACTGTCAGCTCTGGAGACCAGGAAGACACACCTGCCTGGGGTGATGTTCTGTCCTGCCACTAGTTACGACCTAAGGCAGGTGACACAGAGCCTCAGGCTGTGCCTCCATAAAATGGGTACAATAAATCCAGAGTCTGCTATAAGCTGATATTCACAGGACACAGGGCAGGCTGCTCAGACAGCACTCTCCACAGACGGTGGTGTGGACGAGTCCTATGCCCCGGGCTCCCTGTGCCCCAGGAAAGGGGACCTTCTAGACCACATGCCCTCTGGAAGGCGTAAGGGTGTTGGTCAGGCCAGGCTGCCTGAGCAGCCCTGGTGCCTCAGACGGAGAGGCTGAGTCCCCCTGCCTTGGGCCATTTCCCCTGTCACTTCCAGGGAGGCTCCTGAGTCTCTATGGACTCCTTTCCCCAGAAGATGTCTTAGAGCATCAGCCAGCTGCCCGTGGTGGGCAGCCCCCAGGAGGAGGCACCCAGGAGTGGGCTTTCCCAGGAGTACCCTTGTGGTCCCACCCTGCTAACCAAGGGCAGAGGGCCAACCCAGCTGGCGGCCCAGTCTGTAGCCTCCCTGGGGGAGAACAGGAGGCTTGGTTTGGGATTGCTGCCCCAAAGAGGTGGGCAGTGTCCACCCTGCTCTGAGGACCTTGGTGTCCTTTCTGTTCTCCATCTGGCCTGAAGAAACGACCAGCACAGCCTCCAGGAAGTAGATCTGGGACACCAACCAGCCCTGGCCATGCCCCCGGGCCTACCCTTGCCAGGGAGACCAGGAGGGGACGGTCAGGAGCAGGCAGGGATAGCAGTGGGGGCATCCCTGACCTAGAACTTGGGAGAGAGAGGCCCCACAGGACTTGTCACTGTGAAAGGCATGTCACAGAGGCACCCCAGTCCCTGCCCTCTCAGACTCAGGCCAGAAAAATGGGTGGCCGTGAGAGGCCGACCTTCTAGCCTCTGCAATTGCCCGAGACTGAGCAGGCAGTGACCTGAAGCCACGCTGAGAGGGCCAGTGACAAGGCCTACAGGGCACAGAGCTCAGGATATCTGGAGTAGAGGGCTGCCTGCTGGCCCCTGTGCCTGAGCCCTGGTGGCCACGTCAGCTCTCCCACCCTCAGGCCAGCTTGGTACCCTGGCCTCTGAGATCTCCACCCCAGGGTGGCCACACACCTGGGCGGGGTTCCAAGGGAGATCCCTTTTAGAACCCGCAAGGGTGTGCGGGGTGTCTCCCCCCTTTCTATACATTGGGCTCTAAAATCTGGGCCATCCCGCCACCCGCATTAACTGTGTTAAGGAGGAATTATAAAAAGAAATCAAATTTCCCATAGCATTTGAACGCCATTAAAATGCCAAACAATAAACTACCAGGCTGCAAATTAGATCAGTGGAAATATCAAACACATTGAGGTATAAAATCCATAATTGCATTTAGTGGCAGCCGTCCCTGGAGAGGCCCCTGCTAAAGATCACCACCGCCCCACATATGAGAAGCTATTGACAGAAGAATAAAAATCGACAGGCCAACCAAATAAACCGAGCAGGCTTCATTAAATATTCAGCAACGGAAATTTGACTATCCCGGGCTGCTCCCCTTGGTCCCATCCGGAGCCCTCCTGGCCCCAGCTGGGGGCTCGCCCCGCCTGCCCTAGTCGCCAAACAGCTTGCACAGGCAGGGCCGCGAGGGGGTCGCCGAGGGTGGTGGGAGGGGGACCGGGCTGCAGCAATAAAGGGGGCTCCAGCGGGATTATTATTGTTGGGCGGGTGTTATTAGCTGTCACCCTGGAGAGGTGGCCCCTGAAGTCTTTAATTAGGTCATTACAGGGTAATTTCCAGGGAGTTTTAACTCCTTAGCAGCTGTAGAGCCTGCAGCCCGTCCAGGCCCCCTGCAGGGGGAGAAGGGGCGGAGCAGGTCGGGAAGGGGTGAGCCAGGCTTTGTTCTAGGCTCCCGCAGGATGAGATCACCTGTCCCGGATCAACGGAGGCCCGGGCAGGCAGACCAGGAGCCCTGGGCTGGGCCCTGGGGCCAGGCCCCTACCTGCGAGGCCCAATGTCAGGCCGAGCGGATGCCCTGCCT
>NW_026000051.1:5030014-5044079 GCF_001458135.2 Marmota marmota marmota
GGGGCGGCTGCAGGGCTGGAGCCTGGTGCTCAGGGCCTGCCGCCCACTGCCTGGCTCCTCCAAGAAGCCCTCTGGGCGCACCTGTCAGGGCTCACCTGTTGGGCACTGTGGACGGCACACCTGTGAGGACATACCGGCAGGGACACACCCACTGGGGCACACCTGTCCTGATCCACCTGTCCAGCAGGGAGGGGCTCTCCTGGGCCAGCATCCTGCCACCCTCAGCTTCCCTGGACAGCCTGCCTGCCTCCAGACCCCGAGACCCCAGCTGGGCAGGCTGATGGGACCCCCACCAAGGACCCAAAGGAGATCTTGGGGTGGTGTGGGGCCTCCTCCAGGGCTTGGGTCCCACCTGGTGTCCACCCCTCTGGGCCTGTAGCTAAGCGGGGCCCAGCACCTAGAAGAAGAGGAAGGGGAGAGGAGGAAAAGCCACTGTTCTCACCCCAGAGAGCCTGTCACTCATGTCACACTGCCTGCCTGGGGATAAAGGTGACAGGAGATTCCTAGGAAACTTGGGCTGGACCCTCAGGAGCCTGGCCACTGGCCACCAGCCTCACAGGCCAAGAAGGCCCATCTGCGGCTCCGCCTGTCACACCCGCCCAGGGTCCACACATCCACCTGCAGGGCCCACATGGACAGAGGTGTGAGCCCCTCCATGCCCCGATGGCCCACCGTGGCTGACACCACACACTGACACCTAGACCCATAGGGTGTCCCCAAGATGGTCATATGTGCCACACAGGTGGAATTACCAGCCTGCCTGCACTAGGAAAGGCACATGCCACACATTTGCCCACATTGACACCATGAGCCTGTGCTCAGGGACATGGTGACAAGTATGCACACTCAGCATACACACACAGCGCCTGTCCACTGTACACACTGGCATTCAAATATGGGCGAATACACCAGGGTCCCCAGGGACACACAGGGCTTGCCCCTCCAGATGCCGAGTGCTCTGAAGCACAGCGTCACCTGCTGCCAGCCTGCCTGTGATCAGCTCAGCCAGAGTAGGCTGGGCAGGTACTGCGACCAGAAACTGGGGTGACTTATAGCAGCAGTGACCCTGACAGACATCCTGGGCACTAATGCCAAGCAGTTTGTGCTTGTGTCCTCTGGCTGGGATGGGGTGTCTGTGCCAAGCTGGGCTGGGCCAGACCCTGCACTCTCCCAAGGATCCCTGGTTCTGTTCCAAGCTGGACAGAGGGGCTGCCCCCTCGCACCCTCTCACAGGCCACACCACCATCACTGATGGGCTCACACACGTGTGCACCCCGTGCATGCACAGATGTGGATACCTGGTGCCCATTTGTCCACGTGTATTCCCTGAGTCCCCACCACAGGCCAGGTGCTGGGCTAGGTGCTGGGCAGGGGTCCTGCCTCCGGGCACAGGTCAGGGTGGGGCTCTCACCGAGATCTAGTCTGCTGATACCCACAAGACCCCCATGCACACGTGCACTTGTGGTGGCATGTGCTCAAGGGCACACACTTAAATACAACCTTGCAGCACCCCTTCCCACATCCCCGGCTCCTAGTCTCCCGAGGAGGGTCCGGAGCGCCCCCCCCGCCTCCCCCTGCAATCCACACAGCAGTCAGAGTACATTTCCTAACCTCGGATCCGACACACCGTCCCCTGCTTAGAACCTTCCTGTGGCTCCCAGTGGGCCCCGGAGCAAAGGCCAACCTCCCACATGGTCCCCAGACCCTGCGTGGTCTCACTCCCTATTAGGCCCTGGGTGTGCTGCCTGCAGTGCGCCCCCTCCCTCCTCTCCCAGATAATCCCTCTGCTCTGGCTTCAATGGCTCTTCCTCCAGGAAGTCCTCCTCTGAGCCTGTGTGAGGAGCCCTGTCCCCAGGGACCACCAAACCCTCTGCTCCCTCCATCAGAGCCCTCACCGAGCTCCTGCCAGGCATGCATTTCTCTCTCCCACTGGCCAGTGCATTCCTTGGGGACAGGGCTTTGTCTACCAGTGTCCTTAGCACCTGGGACAAGGCACATTGTCACCTCTTGGCAAATACGCAAAAGGAAGGAGGGAGGGAGGAAGCCCCAAGTGGGGTCCTGGCTCCCAAGTGAAGAGGAGGCCTGAAGAAAGGCCAGGCAGGAGGGGTCCAGGAGGGGAGGCTGGGGTCCGAGGGATGCCCAGGAACCGTGGGGCCATCAGACAGGAAGAGGCTGTCATTCCTGTCACTCGTTGTCCCCAGGGCTCATTTCTGGGTGCAGGAGTGGATGCCTCCTTCTGCCCCCCACTGAAGGGCTGGCCTCCACAGAGGCACCGACTGCTGGGCTCTCCTCCTTCGGGGGCAGCAGCTCACAGCTCCGAGGGGTGCAGTCCTCGGTGCTACTCGCAGTCAGGCTCGGGTCCAAGTCCCCGGGTCCTAGCTACCTCAAAGCAGCTCCTTCACCTCTCTGAGCTCCAGTTTTCTCAGCTGCAACTTTGTGAAACTTGAACAACAGAAACACACAGCTATTATTTCTCTTTGCCGGAAACTGTGCCTGGGTTTCTAGAATACTGGTTTTGTAGGCAAAGAGACCCAGGTGAAAGCAGGAAGTGATGAACCAAGGTCAGGCCCCCAGTCTCTGAAATCCACCCTCTCAACCGCCCAGGTCATTGGCCAAGTGTAGAGAATCACCAGCAGGTGGGCGGTCAGTCCCCACCCCGTGCCCAAGCCGTGCCCTTGGCTGGGGTGCGCTCGCCACGGCATCCCTCTGACTGCAACTGGCTTTTCATAAGCATCCTGCGTCTGCCTCACCTGCAGAGCCATCCCCGTCCCCCAGTCCCAACAGCGCGCCCCGTGAGTCCCGGCTTTGGTGTGAGTCCCAGGGTGTCTTGCTTGCTCCTGTGGGACAGGCGGGCTACTGGGTGACAAGTTGTGGCCCCGGAGAGGAGGGCGAGGGCAGCGAGGGGCAGCCAGGAGCCAGTGTGGGCACCGAGCCTCTGGGTTTGGCGCTCAGTTTCCACATCTGTAAACTGGGGACCGGGCCAGGTGTGGCCCTCATACTGTGTGCATGCCTGCCCATGTGCTGGCACTTGGGACATATCTGCAGGGCTGCAGGGCAGAGGGGGACACCAGGGCAGAGGAAGGGAGCGGGCACATGCTTCCAATGGGCCATGGGCTCCAGGCGCGGGCCTTGGTCCTGTCCCTGTACCTGCAAAGCCCTCCTCCTTGCCTTTCCCCGCTGTCCCAGTGTCCCCTCTGACGAGCATCCGGGGCCCCTCCTGCAGCCACGGCCCCCATGGCCTCACCATCCACAGTTCTGTCCCCTGTGGAGCTCCAGCTCTACGGGGCTGAGGCCAGGCCGGTCACCCCTGCTCCCTACTCCGCGTGTGCAGGCGGGTAGCTGGCCCCAAGAAGCGGGCAGCGGGGAGCCAAAGGGGGCGAGCGTGGAGGGCCTCCTGGTTCCTCTTGTAAACTCTCATTATAACAAAGAGGGCTGGCGGGCTGCGGGCAGAGCACCTGTCCCGCTGCACCAGGCCCGGGTCCCATCCCCAGGCAGAGGAGAGAAAAGAGGGCTGGGCTGGGGGTGCAGTGCTTGCCTCATGACATGCTTGAGGCCCTGGGCTCCATCCCAGCCTGCCAAGACAGACAGACAGACCAAGAACAATAACCATAAAAACAATAGCTTGGCTTTTTTTGGCGGGAGGGGTGTGATGCGCTTTGTACTAACTTCTTTACATCCTCCCCTCACTAATCCTTGCAGCGACCTAGAGGGAAGAAATGGCTGTACCCATTTTACAGATGAGGAAATTGGGGCTCAGAGAGGTCAAGGAAGTCAAGACAGTGGCTCATGGCGTGGCCTTGGGCAGAACCCAGCGCCCAGTGTTGAGGGAGCCAACAGGAGCACCACAGGAGGTGGGCAACCCGGGAGCTCCGTGAGCACCTATTGTGTGCCCAGCCCACTCCCTGTCCATGTGAGATGGGATGTGGTGTTCAGAGACCTCTGGACGGTGGGGGCCTCTCAGTCACTGCCGGGCAAGGAGACTGACTCTCCAGGTCTCCACTGCTCTGCCACCAAGCCTTCTGGCTGTCCCCTGGATGCCATCCTGCCAATCAGTGCTTCTCCTCTGGGATTCCCTGCCCACTCCTCATCCCCAGGTGTGCCAGCTCTGATGACCCTGCTCACCCTGGTGTCTCCGTGTCATCCCAGTCCTGCCTGGAGCCGGGGTCCTTCTGGTTGGGTGGGCGCTAGGCGTCCTTCCCCTCCCCAGCTTCCTCAAACACTCTGAGCCCCCCGCTGTGTTCCAGGGCGCCCCGGGAGTGTGCGGAACGGGACTCAGGCAGCTGGGGGGTAAGCTGGGCGACCTGGGACAGCTGAGTTCCCTCTTTTCCTCAGTTTCCACATCTCTGAAATGGGGACATCAGGCCCTGCCTCCTAGACTGACCAGGGTCTGCAGTGACCATGTGAGTCCTCAGCTCGGCGGCTGGCGTGGTGCAGGCTCTAGAAATACCTCCATCAACCCGGGCTGAGTACTGAGAAGTCCAGGTGGGGCATGCACAGCCGCCTCGGGGAGGGGAGAGCGGAGGGAGCTGAGCTGGACCCCGTGGCCTCTGCCCTCTCCTGCCTCCTGAGGGTACTAATGCTGCACTGTGGCCCACATCCTGGGCTTTCAGGGAGGGGCGAAACTGTATCCCAAGTGACCCCAGGATGGGCCAGTGTCCTCACCACTATCCTCCAGATCGACATCTGCTGCAGTCCCAGCCACCGGCCTGCTGCATGCTGGGAAATGGGCCAGACCCCAGCGAGCTGCATGCCCAGAGACACACAGAGGGCGCTGGGGACGTGGCTCAGTGGCAGAGCACTTGCCTGGCATTGTGAGGCCCTGGGTTTCATCCCTAGTCCTCCCCCAACCCCGCAAAAAAAAAAAAAGATAGAAAGACAGAAAGACAGACAGCCCTAGTGCATCCCTCCATTTGCAGAGACAGGACACACAGACACCAAGCACCTACCCGGCCCTGTGGGCCAGGCTGCCAGTGTCCAGGGCAGATTCTCAGGCCTTAGTGTGCCCAGGCATCCCTCGGGGACAGTAGGGAGTGAGACCTCCAGGCTCTCCTGGGGGTCGGAGCCCTTCACGCCCTGGGAATCGCCATGGGTAACGAGTGCACGGGACGGAGCCCAGCCTGGAGGCCAGGGAACCCCATGAAACTGAGACTCCCACGCCGGGCCTCCAGAGAGGAGGCTCCCAGAAGAAGAGGCCGGTGAGGCTGGGCGCGGGGCCACCTCTCAGCCGCGGCCAGATCTAGATGCGGGCGAGGGGCCAGGACAGGGGCTCCCACAGGGACACCTGTGCAAGAGTGAAGGACTCCAAGAGGGTGACAGTGGAGTGTTAGCCGAGCCAGGCCTCTGAGCACCGGGTCCTGTGGGAATGTGCAGGTTACACGCTCACGAGGCCACACGTCCTTCCAGAGCCCAGCCAGCTGGTCACGCTCTGCCTCAGCCAGGCAGCTTCCCATTGGGGGCCTAGCCCCAGGCCTCTCCCTCCGCCCTGTCCCCTCCCCCACCCTCAGAACCACCAGCTGGGGTTGGTCCCCTCTGGGTTCCTCTGCTGCCCTGGCCTCCAGCGTGGCAGCAGCCCCCTCCTGCCAGACTCTGATCCCACGCACACGCCACCAGCATCTTCTCCATAAAGTGCCTCTCTAGCTCCCGTCACTGCCCTGTCCAATAACCTTCAATGGCTCCCTATTGCCCACAGGATCAAATCTAAACCCTGGAATGTGGCCGCTAGCCCCTGCCCTGATCTGCAGACTCTCGTCCCAGCAGCCCTAAGCAGCCCTTCCTGCCAGACTGCGCCCCAGCTCACCAGGCTCAGTCCAGATTTAACCCCCAATATTCCACGACTAGTGCCCCCACCTGGAATGCCCTCCCCTAGTCCTTCCCAGCTCTAGCCTCCTGCCTCACAGGCCCCTGCCCAGGGGGACCTGGAATGCAGATTTCTGCTGTCCTCTGATGTCACTTACTACCCCGCCACAGCCCTGCCCCTAAAAAAAGTAGCTCACAATGATTCAAGTGGCTCTTCACATCCCTCAGTTCTTATTTCTCCCCACAACTCTAGAGGATGGGTTCTCTGGTTACCTTAATTTTACCAGTGGAACAGAGGCTCAGAGAAGCTAAGTAACTTGTTAAGGGTCACACAGCCAAAAAGAGCCCAGGCCTGCCTACCCAACTCCTGACTGAAAATCTCTATACTTCTTTCAGTACTAACTGAGCACCTACTATAAGCCCTGTTCCAGCCAAGGCCTGACACATATAACCACAGCCATACACCTGTCAAAGCCCAGGACATCCATGGGAAAATCAGCAAGAACCACACTCCTAACAAGAAGACTGCATCTGTTTTCACCCTTAAATTTTGTCATTGCCCAGAGGCAGGTATTTGGGTTTTTTTTTTTTTTAATGTTTATTTTTTAGTTATAGGTAGACACAATATCTTTATTTTATTTTTATGTTGTGCTGAGGATCAAACCCAGTGCCTCACGCATGCTAGTCCAGCGTGCTACCACTTGAGCCACATCCTGAGCCCCAGGTGTTTGGTTCTTAATAGACTTTGAGAGAACTAAAGCACAGAGAGGTAAAGCATCTAGCCCAAGATCACTCAGCCAGTAAGCAGCAGAGCCTAGATTTGAACACTGAAATCTGAGACTCCAAAGCACTGTTGAAGAATCTGGTTAAGAAGCTGGGGTAGAGTTCAGTGGAAGAGCATTTGGCTGGTTTGCATGAGGTCCTGGGCTCTAGCCTCAGTACCATAATAAATGAGTGAACGAATGGTTGTTTTTGGCCTGCCAAGGAATTCTGGGGTCACAAAACCCAAGAAGATGCAGGGTACAGTGGTGCGTAGAGCACCAGCTCCTCAGGAGGCTGAAGCAGGAGGATTGCTAGAGTCCAGGAGCTCAAGACCAGCCTGGGCAACATAGTGAGACCCCAAGAAGAGGTGGGTATCTGCAGGCCTGGAGACTACCCTGGCCTGAATTCTGCTTAACTCTGCCCCATGCCCCCCAGTACACCCCGCCCATAGCCGGGAGCTTGCCAAGGCCAGGGTGGACTTGCCCCTCCTGGGCCACCTTAGCCAGCACCTTAGCCAGGCCCCTGTGGGCTCTCACCTAATGCCCTCCTAACCTCTTGCCAGGGGCTCCCAGGCCAAGCAGAGACGGTCCACATGCTCCTGGGCTCCCTGGCAAGACTTGGTTGCCGCTGTTACTTGCTACATTGCGGCCATTCAGTTCATTGGAGGAGATACTCCTCTACACCAGGAGGGCAAGTCTGCAGGGGGTGGCACCTCTGTGACTGGTCTGCACTCTCCCACGTGGACGGCCAGTGGGGGCCAGCCCCGGAGAACTCCTCCTGCAGCCCACAGGGGGCTGCGCCCCGCCCACCCCTCTGGCTCCAGGCCTGGACGGGAGCAGACCTGGAGGGTGGACAGGCCAGGCGGGGCACGTGGGAGGGAGCTGAGCCCTCACCACAGGCCCCTTTGCAGTTCAAAGTGACCCACTCAGGCGGCTGTCCCTTCAAAGGGCAGTCAGCGCCTGCCCTGGGCTGTGTACCGGCAGCCCGGAGCCAGGAAGGCCCCGGGGGTAAGGACGGCCCTGCGAGGGCAGCCGCGCTCCTGTCCTGGGGTGGGCTGCTCACTGGGCCCCTGCCCCAAGTCCCTGTCCCGAGCAGGAGGTGGACCCCGCCAGAACCCCTCCCCACCAACCTCCCCTCCTGATGCATTTGGGGGCAGGGTGGCCGGGGTGGCCGGGAGGGGGCGGGGTGACCGTCCGCAGCTGAGGAGTCAGCCTCTCTGAGAAGCACCCCACAGACCCGGGGACTTGAGGGGGATTCCCTTCAGCCGCTCCCTGGCTGTGTGACCTGGGGCTCCTCACTTGAGGGCTCTGTTTTAGTTTCCCCCAGGTAAATTGGGCCGGGATGGGAGGAGACCGAGCCCCGTTGGCACAAGGCAGGTCCCTCCCCAGTGCCAGTGCTCCACCCACCACAGGACAGCAGTTCACGCCAGTGAGGCCCAGGGAGAAGGCGTGGCCTGGGTGTGGCTCCACCCCGGAGTTCCCTCAGGCTCAGGAGCCGTGGGTCCCAGGGCTGGTCCATGCTGGGCAGCCCCCCACTAGCTGTGTGACCTCAACATTCTGAGTCTCTGTTCTGTCACCTGGAAATGCAGGTTAACCCAAAGTGCTTTCAGGAACACTCACAAGATCTGGGGTGGCAAGGGCTGAGCCTGGTGCCTGGGTATAACATGTGCCTTGTAGGTGGTAGTGCTTACCATCTGAAGCTGTGTGACTTTGGGGAAATCACTGCACCTCTCAGGTCAAGCTTCAATGTTGGCAAAAGGTGAAATGATACAAAGCCTGTCCCCAGGAGACTCGGTGAGTCAACCCCCATCAAAGACTTGCCCCTGGCACATGCAGCCAATACTGGCCATTCATTAGGAGCCACACGTTCAACAAACAACATTGAGCCAGCCTGCTACCAAAGCACCCGAATCCAGCAGGAGGCCAGATTCTGTCCTCCACAAGGATCCTGGAAAGTTTTCTCATGACACAATGCCTGGGCTCTGCTTGCAGTTCCACTCACTAGCTGTGTGACCTTGGACAAGTTACTAGACTTCTCTGTGCCTCAGCCATCTCATTTGAAAATAACAATAGCACCCGTGTCCTATTGTCATTAAAGAATGGAAAGTGCTCAGAGTTGTGCCTCAAGAGCCCTAAGTGCTAATCAAGTGTCCATTGGGGTTATTCTTGCTGCCGCTGCCACTGCCACGTGCTCTCCAGGCCTGCCCTGCCTGTCAGAAAGCCTCATGCAGCTGGGCCTTCTTCCGCAGACTTGGGAAGGGTTAGCTACTGAGAGGTGCCCCTAGTACCCTGCAGATCGGAGGCTGCTGCGGGCTTCCTCTCGGGTCTGTTTCCCTAGCAGCTGGAACGTGTAGAAAAAAGCTCCCAGCCTGCTGGGCTTGTCAAAGCAGGGCCGGCTTTACTGGAACCAGGTTTGGATGGTAATTTTGCGGTCATAACAACTATTTTCTTTACATACTGCTATAGAAAGGGGAACCCCCCGAGTTTTTTTTTTTTTAACCTAATTGAAGACACTATCAAGTGTAAATATGCTGGCGTTTTTAATAAAAACATGATGGAGGAAAATATTCAAAGCTCAATAATCAGAAGCAATTTGCGTGGTGAGCAGAGATGTGTCAGATTCTGCCCCCTCTCCGCCTGGCTGGGCTGTGCGGGGCTGGCAGCCTCAGACCTATGGCAAAATAATGAGCAGCAGTGAGGCTCGGAGATAGCCTGAGAAATACCCTGGAAAAGGAAAACAGATGCCAAAGAGTGTGGTGCAAAAGTCATATTTCATGCCTGACTTTGGAGAATGTTAATAAGGATTAGGACCATACTCCAACAGAACCGCTATCAGTCAAGGCGGAGTAATTAATTTTGCTTCAGATCTCTGCTTGGGGAAAATGAGAACGGCGAGCCTGGTTTCGCGGAGATGCCATGCCGGGAGAACAGCCGCAGGAACTCCCAGAGCCACGTCCTGAGCCCAGCCGAAGCCCGGCGGTAGCTGGTGGCCCCCTCCCCATTTGTTGTGTCAATTTGGGGATCTTTTCCGAATCGTAACATTATCAAATTCTTTTTTTTTCAGGATTGGCTAATAAATATGATTAAGATAACACGTCCCAAACCACATGTCCTCAGCTCGGCCTCAACATGTGGAGGGCAGATGTGTCTTCCGTGCACAGATGACCCAGCCGCGGCTCCCCTGAGGCAGGGACCCTGGGAGATGGAGCTTGGAGAGGTCCCAGCAGTACTGGCAGCCCGCTGGCCTGCTGTGGCCCTGACCAGGCTGCTGGCCTCCCCATGACCTATGCAGAGAGGAAGAGCCAAGCCCAGAATGTCTGGGAGTCAGAGATTAAAAGGATGGAGGGACAGCAGAGGATGCACTGTGCTCACCTGGCCCTTGTCCCTCAATGTTCCAATTAGGAACACAAAATTCCCAAACCCCACAGGACTCAGGAAACTCTCAAAATCATTTGACTGTTGAGACCACCTGTCACCCCCTACTAGAAGCCAGGATCCTGAGACCTCAGCCCAGAGGGGACAGAGGAGGCCAGTATTAACGCCAGATCCTTCAAGAGGGTTCTGGAAAGAAGCTGGAGTTGCTCCATTGAGCCCTAGCTTGGCAGTATGCAGATGGGGGTTCCTGCTTCCACTCTGCCAAGCACAGTGAGCCTGGGCCAGTCCTGGCTGCACCTGGTTCTCAGTTTTCCCACTGCTAAAAGGATCTTGAAACGTCCTTCACCTGGGATACCCTTAAGTTGCCCAGGCTGCAATCCTCCTGCCTCAGCCTCCTGAGTCTCTGGGATCACATAAGGGAGCCACTGTAACCTGTTCACTGAGATCTTCTAAAGCAGCCCCCGTGGGTGTGGCCCAGCTGTACCCTCATTGTCTCAGGGTCCTTGGAGGCCCCAGAGATGGGGCTAGGAAGCCTGGCTTGCTGAGGTTGACAGCCCAGCTCCCGTGCTGACCAGAACAGGCCACTGGGGCAAAGCCAAGCCTTGGTGCTGGGGAGAGCTCCTCCCACCAGGACCAAGCAGCGTCCCTGTCCCAAAGCAAGATATGAGTGAGCCAAGGTATGAGTGATCCACCTTACCTTTCCCTTGGGACCAGGAGGAGGAAATAGCAAAAGTCCCTCAGAGTTAGCCCAGCCAGGCCAGGCCAAAGGGGTCAGGCGGACAGGAGGACAGGCCATTCCACCACAGTGTAGATAATGAAGGAATGTCAGGGGTGGTGGACACCTCCCAGGGAGGACACCAGGACTGGGGTGAGCCCACTGTCTGCAGGGCAGGCCGGGGTAAACCTGGCCACCTGGAAGAGGCCAGAAGTCTTTCCTTCTTGACCAGTTCCTGCTTCGGAGACCACTCTGAACAAGTGAGGAGACCCGGCTCCTTCGGAGCTGGACAGGATCGATCTGCCTGGCCGAGGAACTCTCCTCCTAGGTTTGGAAGCCGCTCACTGCCGGGTTCTGGCCCCGCATTAGAGCTGTGCGGGGACGCAGCGACGCGAGGCCTCTCCCCTCTCCCTGCTGCAGGAGCCGGGAGCCCAGGGTGCGGCCGGCCCTGATATGAACCATCTGCGTTGTCTTAGGCCGCCCCTCTGCCCACTGTCCCTCTGAACTCGGCCGGTTCCCGCGGGCCGTTTGATGCTCCAAGGGTCACAGACCCCGCACACAAATCACTGCCGCGGGGCTGGGGGTGGGGCGGAGGCGCTGAAACCTAATCCGCAAAGTTTGCTCCGCCGCAGGCTCGCTCCTTCCCTCGCTTGCTCGACGCCCCCACCCCTCTCCAAACAAGGCTTATTTTTCTTGCCAAAAAAACAAAGTTGGTATCAAGTGTTTCGAGGGAGAAAGTCTCTCCCCTGCACCCCCACCCACTCCACCACCCAAAGAAAGGGCCGGTCGCTGGCTGAGCAGGGGACTGCAGAGGGGCGTCGGGACTGGACGGCTGGGAGGTGAGCTCTGGGCTCCAAGCCTCTGCGTCCCCTTCTCGGCTCCCACGGGCCTCAGATTCGGACTGTCTCTGGCCCTGCCCTGTCCCTCTGGTCGTCCCCCGCCTGGATCCGGCTCCCTCCGTCGGGGCTCCCAGTGCCAGCACGCCGGGAGATGGAAGCATCACTTCCTGCCCCTTCTCCCTCCCCATAAAACAACCCTTGCCTGTCGCTTTTACGAGGTGACACCCTGCTCTCACCCCGATCCTCCCAGAGCCCAGAGCCTGGGCTCAACCGGGGAGGAGACCGTGTGCAGTCAGGCGTCCCCGGAGCACTGCCAGGGCGCAAAGGGATCCTCGGAGAAGAGCCTCAGAGCTTTAAAAGGAGGCCACAAAGCCAGTGTTAGAGGCAGCTTCCTCCGAAGGTCCCCCTCCTGCTCCGTTGACTCTGGGGTCTTCGGGCTGAAACCCTGGGAGCTGTTCCGGCCGCGGGCCGGTGTCCCCCGAGGGCGCAGAGCAGATCCTGGGAGTGCACGGGTTTCCTTTGCTGGGTGTTGGTTTTGCTTTTGGTTTTTTCAGGCGGCGCATCGACCCGGAACCGAGCGTTGCCGCTTCTGGGTAGCCCGCGGCTCCCCACTGTGCCCAGTGGCCAAGGCTGGTGGGTGTCTAAAGTCCACGCCTCCCGCCCCCGCTGCGCGGAACGGAGTTCTAGTTGTCCAAGCAGGCAGCTGGGCTTGGACCAGGTGGCGACATCGAAGGGTGGGTCGGGGACTGGGCTGAGTCTGCGCCACCGACCCGGGCGCCGCTGGAAGGACCTGCAAACGGTGGGATGAGGATGGTGGCCACGGCAGTGGCGAGAATAAAAGGCGCCACCGCCCCGGCGGAGAAGCGGGTTTCCGCAGGGGTCGAACAAAGGAATTCGGCCTCTGAAGAAAGGGGCCGAGCTCGCAGCTGGGAATAGCCAACCCTGGAGACCCGCGGGAGTGCGAGGGCTGCGACTTTAGTCCCAGGGATCCAACGAAATCTGCCCCTCGGAGGACTCCAGCCTAGTATCTCTATTCTCGTTAAATAAGGGTGATAAGGGTGGCGGGTTTCTGCCCCCAGCGGCACCTTCCCTGGGAAGAGGGGACCGAGTGGGCAGTGCGTTCCATCAGTGCAGGCAAGAACAAAACAAAAACAAATCTCTCCACGGTATTCTCCGATTCTCTGGAGGGGGGGGGGACGCTACTGTCCCCATTTCCCAGACGCTGCCAATTGAGGCTCCAGCAAAGCACCCCTATCCCCCGCCTGCTTAAGCCCTGTGGGCTCCAGAGGCCCAAGCACTCTCCGAAATGAAAGGCTCCGGGGGGCTATAGGGCCCAAGCCACCTCCTCCCGCTTCCCTCGGAAGGGGTGGAGGGGACACGGTTGTAAGGTGCTCGGCTTCTTTTCTCTGCTTGACATGAATAAGGGGATTAGGACGGCAAGTTTCCGTCGTTCACTCCGTGGGACAAAAGGTCCCGCGGTTTGAGCGGTGCAGCCTCTGATTAAACGACAGAGCCCTGTCACTCAGCACCATCCTAGGTACTTGTGTTCCTGACATAATCTTATTAGAAGATAAAACCGGCGAAATCCTTTTCATAATGAAAAGTTACATTTAATGGCTGGACTCGCCCCCACTCCCTCCCGGACCCTGCCCTCCTTCCCCGTTGCTGTTGGATATGGCTCGCCTGTAATTGGCATTTAAAGCACCAAGTCCAGGAGAAAAACGGGGTTTAGGGTTTTTGTAATCCCCCTAAACTGTCTTTGTTCGAAATCTCCACAGATACAAGTCTGTTAAGAGTAAATATTTGTGGATTGATACAACCACATTTCCCCCCTGCAATCCGAATCTGAAAACCCCCGCAGCCGCCCTGGGGCCGGGGCGCAGGAGGAGGGGGCTGGGGTAAGTCGGTCTGCGCTGGGCTCCGGGAACTCGGGTTTCGGGCCGCCCTGTCTCTCCAGGAGCTTGGGCGACTTCGCACATTTCCCAGGCGGGAAAAGGGTCTTAGACTTTTTTTTTTTTTTTTAATTTTTGTGTTCCCTCAATAAACAAACCTCCTGAACTAGATGCTTTCGCGCCTGCCCAAGGGGGTCGGCGGGAGGGTTTGGGGAGGGGCGAGGGCTTTTCTCAAACCGGAATGAAAATGCGAACTCTGGCCACCAGCCCTGCTCCCTTCCAGCGGGAGCCTGCAGTGGCTCCGAGGGGAACCACTCCTTCTGGGCCTCCAGATGCCCCAGTCCACAGGTCACCCCAGGAAAGCCCAGGAAAGCCTCCGAGCTGCCAAGGATCCCCAAAAAGCGAAGAAGCCTGAAGACCGCCGCGGGGCCCCGGCTCCAGCCCAGCCCTGGATCGGATTCCTTCATAAATCAGCGGCTGGGTGAAAGGGCTCCGCTTTAGAAAGAGCAGGACGGTGTGCGCGTATTAGAGCGCGCGGTTCCCAAATCCGGGCTAAACCCCTGGTGACACCGAAATTCATCAACCTCCCCCGGCGCCCCCCGCTCCGCCAAGGAGCCTGGGAGCCCTGGAGCCTGTGCACCGTGCTGTCCCACCCTCGGGAAAGAGAATGTGGCGCAGGAACCGAGG
>NW_026000051.1:5044103-5053222 GCF_001458135.2 Marmota marmota marmota
GCAGGAACCGAGGAGGAGAGGGCCTGGAGGAGGGCGCCGGTGGAGACTGCTGAAAGCCGCGGGCCGCGCGCCCCGGCGGTGAAGAAAGCTCTCCCACTCGGGAAGGCAGTTATTCTAACCTTTTTCCTCCTCTGGCTGGGCTGGCCCTACAGGGGACATTCAGCGCAAGGAGGGCAGTGACCTTCCCACTCGCCCCCATCCTTCCAGGCAGGCCACTTTAGGGGGGCGGGGATCCTAACTGTCCAGACTGGGCATCTGAGGCCTCAGGAGGTCAGAAGAGAGGACTTGGAGATCCCAGTGGGGTTGGGAGTTAGACTCATCTGGTGGAAGTTATTTAAACTCCTCAGCCTCAGTTTCCTCACCCATCGGTAGAGCAGGAGCAATAAGGCCAGTGAATTTTGCAGGCGCTCACCAAATACCAATTTCCTTTCTATTTGCACTTCTGTGGTCTGCCCCTCTGAGGTCAGGCTGTGCTCCTGCAAGTTCATCTATGCTGGTCATGCTCAAGAGTCTACTGAGAAAAATAGGGGGCCTGTGCACCTCAGTAGTTATGGCAGCCCATCCACAGTCTGCCTCTGCTGCTGAGGAACAGCCAGACCTACCCCATTCCCTTCTCAAGGGAAGAATTCAAAACACAGGACCTGGACCTGCATAAGGAGCAGAAGGGTGGGCGAGGCCCCTCTGGAGGCCTGTTCTGGAGAGTTCACTTTCTGGGCCTCCCATGCAGGGCAGACAATGCATTGCTGTCTGGCCCGGCTGCCTCCTGCTCAGTTCCCCAAAGGAATGAAGAAGATATACATTGACTGAGTGCCCAAAACAAGCTGCCACCTTTGGGTTCATTCCACTTTATCTTCAGAGCAATCCTAGGAGATTGGAATTATTACCCCCATTTCACAGAGGAGGAAACTGAGGCTTAAGAAGAGCTACCAGTGTATCCCCTCAAGGACCTTGGCCTGTGTCACTAGGAGATGGAGATGTTCTCTATCCCCAAGTTGTGATTGCCACCAACCTTGCTCTTCCTTTGAGAAAATGTGCCCCACCCAGGGCCCTGCCACTTGGAGGTCAACTCATAGCATCTTGATTGTCTGACCTCTGCAGGGTTAGGCAACTCAGACCCGGGCTAGTGCCCACACTGGACAGCCCAGCAACTATAGCAATGCAGGCGTCACATGATGAGAGTCACCGAGCCCCCCCCAATCCCACGCAGGCACGAAGGAGGAGGGAGAAGGGGGAACAGCAGTCACACCCAGCTTGTCCCAGGGCTGCGCTGCTCCTCCTCTCCCGTCATCGCTGACGGAGCACCAGCCCTGCAAGCCGCCCGCCTGGGGGGAGAGACCCCTGGCGGCCCGTGGCCCAGCACACTCATCTACCAGGCATCTTTCTTGAACTACCCAGCAGCTTGGTGGCCTCCATAGTCTTGCCAGCCCTGGTGGGCACCTGGGTTGCTCTGGGCAGCACTAAGAACTCTCCCTGCCCAGCTGGCAACCTCCCCACAGTTCCTGGGGAAGCCTCTCAGCACCAGCCCAGCCAGGAAGCAAACATCTTTGTTTCTTCTGGAATCAGACTCCAAGAACCGGGGTTTTTCTCCAGCAGCACTTCCCCCAAGTGCACCAAGCGCCAGGCCAGCCAGGTGCTCTGCCATCACACTCTTCTAGGGCCAGTTGGAGCCAAGCTCTCAAGACAAAGCTTCCCCTTCCCTCGTGCCCACACAACCTGAGAACCCCTCCCTCGGCAGAGCCCCAGGGTCAGCAGGGCAGGTCCAGGGGCTGCCAGTCAAAAAGCTGAGATGGATACAATATTGCCCAGGGAATAACAAAGGAAGGTCTCACGCAGAAATTTATTTGTACTGATCAGGAGAAGCAAAAGGTAAGGGGCAAGGAGGAAGTGCTGTCAGGCAGGCCTGAAACCCAAGAAAGTCGCCATTCGGAGCACAGTGGCCCCTTATACCCCACCACTCCACACCACAGCAGTAGTTAAAGCAAACACAGGCCCTTCACTGCCCCGTCAGTTACACCTTCCCCCCAAAATTACACAAACTTTGAAACATTTTTCTGGGAGATGGATATTTCAGGAGACTTGAGGTCAAGGCTGGGCTGTTTAAAGTATATTATTAACAAATAAACATTTACTGAAAAAAAAAAAGAGAGAGAGAAAAAAAGAGAAAAACTCTATAGGCCACCGGGGAACCAAATCATGTTGCTTTTGGCATCAAATGACAGGAGACATTTATGACATGAATGGAGAACACCAGCCGGTCGATGAAATGGCAAACGTCTGCCACTTTGCTTCCTCTGCCTTCCTGAGTCAACTTTTTCAAATATGGTTTCAGCCTGGCCCGCCCTGGCTACCTCCCTACCACACCTCCCCACTTCTGACAGCAGGGGCAACACATATCTATATAACTTGGGTTTTGCTCTTTGCTGCCTTCAGCACAGAATCTGGGGGTTGGAGAAGGTCCGAGGAACTTCTGGCTCGGTCAGCCAGAGAGCCAAGGGCCTTGAGTCCTGGCACCCCAACTGACTGACAGCAGCTCCTGGGATGGGTGGACCATCCTCCCACCTCCTTCCCCCAGGCTGAGGCCTGATTGTGGTGTCCAACAAATTGGAAGTCATAACTCATGTCACTCAGAGTATTCTCCATCCTTCAGTGTAAGTGATGCCAAAGTAGGACTGGCTCCCTCCTTCCCCCTCTTTCTTTTTAAAAACACTCCACCAACACAGGACAGAGAAAGCTCTAGTCCAACACGGGTGCAAACCTCACAAGGTCACACAGCTTGGGCAGGAGGGTCCCCTGGACCTCATGAGATAGTGTTCCTGCACCATTGAGGTCTCATCTTCCTTCTGAGAAGTATCCAGCTCCCCCTTCTAGATCTCACCATCATCTAGCTCAGAAATGTTTGTTGAGCTCTATTCTCTGTCATTCGAATCACAATAACCATGAACAGTCCTCAAACATGAAATCGTATTATTGACTATGCATTTCCAAGCAATACATAGACCCTGGAGATGCCCACTATGTCCCAGTGGAGCCCAACTCCATGCCCCCAAGGAGGAGCGAGCAGCACAGAGGCGCCCCTGCTGCCTGACCTTCCTGCTAATGCACTGCACTGTTGGTATCTGTCCTCAACCTCAATCAGAACTTTTCCCACCCCTCTTGAGGTGCGGGAGGAGATCAGGGATTCCCTGAAGCCCCACTAAGTGCCCTGTAGTCCTCACAGCCACCCTACAGAGTGATGGCACCCCCAGTTTGGTGATGGAGAACACAGGCTGAGAGTGGGTAGCTACTCAGTGGTGATCAACATTCACTGAGTGTTGGGGCTGGGAGGTGAACCCAGCCCTGACTCAGAGTCTCAAGTGCTTTTCATGGTGCGGGGCAGGACCCTCTTAGTGCCCTATCAGGCAAAGGAAATGGTTTCTCGAAGGAATGCCCCTTGCCATCTCTGCCTATTTAGAGAGGGTCAAGACAAGCCCAGCACACCAGCTGGACCTTGGGCATGGAACCTGCTGTAGTACCGTAGGTGTCTTTGAAAACAAGGCATTCCCTGCCACCAATGATAACAATAGTAATAATATTTTCCAGAGTGTTCATATCTTGCCAGGCAAGATGCCAAGTCCTTTGGGACACCTTATCTGGAGTCCCTATAAGAATACTCCCCGGCCCTAGGTGGCTAAGTCCCCATGTAGAGAAGAGGATAAGCTAGGTGCCAGGGTTCTGAACAGGAAGGAGCTGAGAATCGCCAATTGTGCACCCCAGAGCAGAACCTCAGAGTAGACTCCCCCCACTTGAGAGAACCTCAGTAGGCAAATAAAGCTCACCAGGACCAGTGTGGTGAGGGGAGGGTGAGCCAGTCACAGCGTGAATAATACCTCCTCCTAGCCCGGTGACTGCAGCCTCAGGATTGCCGTCCTGTAGCCCCAACCCACAGCCCAGGCACGGGGTTAAATGCAGAGTCCTTTACTCCAGACTTGGGCCGGCAGACCTCCCCCTCGGAGGGTCCCTCCTCCTTGGTCCCCCAGGGAGAGCACCAGGCAGGTCTTTTTGTCAGGCAAAGCCTTGGCTCCTCCTTCCAAGCCCCTCGGTGTCTAAGACCCTCTCTCCCGGCTGTGCACAGGGGTGTCTGCGGTCCTGAATTGGTCCTGTGGGGGACCATGCTGGCTGGGGTGCCCGCTGGGAACGGTGAGCGGCCCCCTACAGTAAGGCGGCGGGAGGCCTCCAAACTGGGAAAAGCAGCAGCCAGAAAAGGCTGGCGTCTGGCTTTGTTCCCCGAGTGCCACACCGGCACGCGGCCTCCCAGGAAGGCCCTTCCCGGTGTGAGGAAAGGAATGTGCCTGGAAGAGTGGTAGGGCCGGGAGCACCGCAGCTGGGGGATTTGGAAAACGCCACCCCAGGACTCAAAGGCTTTGGGTGAAACCCAGACAAGGCCCTGATGCCCCTTTCTGTCGCGTGGTGTGGGGGCACCCCACTTGGGCAGGCGAGCCCAAGGGCACCCTGGCGGGCTCCTCGGAGCCCGGTCAGCGGAGCTGCTGGAGGCTCAGTGCCCGTGCAGGCCCCGCCGCGGAAGCCCCGCGAGCCTCGGCCGCCGCTGGGGTGGAGCCCCGCGTTCCTCCGCGCACAAAGGCTCCTGCTCGCGCACCAACGAGGCTGGGTCGCCAGACCTGGGAGCTGTATTACAAGCGATTAGACTCCATTTTGTGACAGATTTTTGGACTCTCCCACCGACCCTCCCCCCTTCCGGAGCCTCCTCCAGGAATTCGCCACCTCCTCAGGATAGAAAGCCTTTCCAGACAGCGACAGACGGCAAGAAAGGAGAGTTACATAATTCTATCTGGTCAAGGAAAAAAATGTTGGGGGGGGGGGATGTTGTCATTTTTGTCTTTTCCTAACCTTCTCCGGTGGAGGACGCGGAGAGGTGTTGGCGATCATGCGGAGGCCGGGTTCCTCCCCGTTCTAACCGGGTTTTTTTTTTTTTGTTGTTCAAAAAAGGCTGAAGCTGTTTTTTGTTTGTTTTGTTTTATTATTAGAAGGAGCCCCCAAAAAACACTCAGGGAGAAAAAGGAGACTTTTCGAGTTACGAGTGAAAATGCCCAAACTGCGCAGCCGCAATGTGCTTTGCTCAACTAGGCCGGATGAGAGGATTTTATCAAATGCTACTAAATGTGCCCAAACGTCCATTAATCACCCCCGTGGTGCGTAAAATAACTTTGCGCGTCTGGGTGCCCCGGATCTTTGAGAACAAATCGAAAGGAGGAACACACACTTAACTAGAAATGGCAACCTCTTTCTTTCTAAGGACGAAAGAACTCTGCAGCAACTCGCACCCAGGCGAGGACGAGGACGCAGTTTTTCAAAAGTTGGGGCGGCCTGGGGGAGTGTTAATTTCCCCCTACCGCTGACGCAAAGGCTCAACAAAATGAAGAAGGCACGTTTCTGAGCCCACTTGCCTGGATTCCCGTCTGAAAAGCATTTGCACACAGATGAAATAAATATGCATCTGCGATTCTCAAAGAAAAAAAAAGAAATCGAGAATAAAAATATTTTTATTGTGTATAGAGCACTGCTTTCTTGTGAGCTCTCTCCTGCTTGGCTGCGCTTGCTCTCCCTGGTAAATGCTGTCTCCAGACTCGCTGGGGGATTTGCGCCCAAGATTGTCTTGATAACCCCCACGCAGCCACCCCGCCCCAGCACAGCCTCGGCCTGCCAGGCCTAGTGCAGATCCCTAATTGGCATTATCGGAAGAAAGAGGAAGACGTAGGAGGGGACTACGAGCAAAGAGAATAATGCCAACCCCTCCCTCCCCCAGGCTTCAGCCTCACAGGACCCAGACTCACGGCACTGGGACCTGAGATTCCCTCTTGGACAAAATTCATTCCCAACACATGGGACTGCACTGAAGAAGCAGGCTTTTAGGGGACTTTTTTCTTTTCTTTTAAAAATAAATATACATTGGACAAAGCAGTTGCAAATGTTTTATGTTTAATTGTTTTGTAAAATGAGGGGGTTAGTCGGCTCCACTTTAAGGGAATATTCAGCTCAAATGTGACTCCGGTTCTATGCCCACTGAACCAGGGAGCATGCTTGCTTTCTTTTGAAGAGAAGCCCTACCATAATTATGGGAATAAATACATACAAGAGGTTGGAAAGAATCTTTCCAATATGTTAAAAAAATTTTAAACCATGCAAATGTTTCAGAGGCCCATTTTTACCTTCCCCAGCCTCCTGGCCCCACATGTGGAGTTGCTGAAGCCAGTGGCTGAACTGGGTGCAAGTGGCATTGCCAGAGCCAAGTTCAGGGTTAGGTAAGCAGAGCAAGGCCAGGGGGACAGGGTGTGGGTGTGTTGGAGGCTGGGGCACCCTGTGGAGGTGCTCCCTGGGCCAGCCCAGAGCCCCCAACCACATGTACGTCATTTTATTTGTGCTGCTGTATGCCCGACTTCGGGTGAAATTAGTGGTGGCCCTTCCCTCTCCCAGAACTAGAATCATATCAGTCCAGGGCACCATACAGCAAAGACCTGACCAATGGCCCTGGGCTTAAGTCTGAGTTGCTCCATACAAAGGAAGAGGTCTCAGTTGCATTTCTGTAGAACCTGCAAAAGAGCTAATTCTCTCTACCAACCCCAATTCCTACCCACAGAGCCCTCAGTGAACAGGAGCAAGGAGCCAAAAGCAGCTCCTGCCCATTCCCCAGAGCAGGGGACCCAGTCAGTGCCTTTATGGTAGGACCTTTCCCTCTATAGGACTCTGGTGTGCAGTCCCACTATTTCCAGGCCTCAGTCAGGCAGTTAGGATGCTCCCCTCCCCACCAGGCTCTGGATTTTGGGACAATCCTTGGGCAGAGTAGGAAGTCTACACTCAGCACTAGGTACAGGCAGCCCAGCCTCTCCAAGAGGCTTGGGCACTCACAGCCCTGTCTGAGCACCAAAGCACCTGAGCAACCTACCCACCCTGCAGCTCATGCAAGACGGCTTTCTGGGCACCCACTAAAAGTTCTCCCAGGAACCCACATCTCTCTGCAATACCATTCTGGGGGCCCCCACAGCTCTCGTGACTCTTGGTCCTCACTTTCCCCTTTTCAATTGTATTGCCAGGCACAAAACCCAGCAGGTCAAAAGAAAAGGCCTGTCTATATTCTCTGTCCCTGGCCTCTTGCCATATAAATCCAGTCACAGGTAAACACAAAGTCAGTAGATGGGGCTCAAGCCACTCTGGCCTAAATCTGAGGCTTGGACAATACCAGGACAGAGCGGCCACCACTTTCCAACACACACTGTAAGAAAAAATGGCCATCAGGGAACTGCTCACCCAGTTCCTCACCCTAACTGGACTGCAGCTTGCCACCTCTTGAGATCTTCCTAGACTACTTCTCTAGCCAAAGGATGGGGAGAAGCAAAACTCCCGCATGGAACGGTTTGCAGAAGATGGACACCATTTCTCTCCATCAGGGACAAAAAGTACAATGGGAGCCTAGCAGGACCAGCATGGGGACTGCTAAGGCAGCTCAGTGGCCAGTACACCACATTCCTGCTCCAGAAATCCCAAATCCCCACACACCGGCTGGGTTAGCACACCAACAGGCTTGGCTCCGAAAGCACTGCCTTCCTTTGAAATGCAATTCCTGGTCCCCAATTCAGGCTTCAGGGGGGCCAGGCCCCTTCCCTGGACTCCGGCATCTTATGCGCCAGTCCGACTAGGGCCTTGTCTTGTACCCCACCTCAGCGGCTCAGCACAGGTTTCCGGGACAAACTGATGACATCTAAGGGCCACCGCACCAGTTCGGGCCGGTGGGGATGGTCCACCACAGCCCCCAGACACGCAGCCTGCAGAGCCCTCGGAGCCCTCGCAGCTACTGGGCCCAGCGGAGCGCACAGCCGGGAGGGCGGACGCCGGCCCTGCCCGGCAGGGGGCCGGCCGGGCTCGAGTGCCGGGCGGCGGCGGGGAAGGAGGAGGACGAGAGGCGCTTACTGTTGGTAGTCTTGTTTGCAGTACAGTTTCCGATCCCGGAAGTAGCAGCTGGTGGTGAGGGCTTGCTGACACGCCGCGCACTGCAAACACTCCTCGTGCCAGGACGACTCGTTGACTCGCATCAGGAAGCGGTCGGAGATGGGCCGCTGGCAGCCCTCGCAGACGGCGGGATGCGGGCAGTCGGAGCCTGCAGCGCACAGGGCGAGAGCCGGGCCGTCAGCGCAGCCCGGCCCAACCCCGGCGTCCCGGTCGCGCGGTGCCCACAGCCCTCCGCTTCGAGGGCGACGGCGACCCGGGAGCGCCGCTCGCTGCCTGCGGTCTCCCAGCCGCCGCGCCAGGGTTCTGGCAGCCCCAGCCTGTGAGTCCCAGTCCTTGGGCTCCGGCGCAAAGAGGCCGTGGGCCTCGAGCCTTGGCTCGGCGCTGCGCTCTCCTCTTTTCCGGAGATTCAGCGCTTGGTGTTAATATAAGCGAGAAGGAGCACGATGCAGGGTGCCCAGCTGCGACTGAGACAGGCGAGGTGAGGTTGGGGTGCACGCAGGCTGACACGCCCCACGGTGGCTTCGTGATCTTCTCTCCCCAGTCTACCCCAAACCTGTGGTTTAGATGACCCACGGGACATTTTTCTCCTAGAAGCTTCCCCTCCTCGGGCGACCTGACACCTCTCCCAGGCTCGCCAAGGTGACTACTTGGGTCCTCCATCACCCGTGTCACCAGCTGCCTACCCTTGCCGGGAGTAGTAGCTCTAGAACCTAGGCCCAAAGAGGATGGTGGGTGGAGGCTGGAACTGCCCTGTCCTGTCTCCTGAGTGATGTCCCTGCACACTCTGTCCCTCGGGAAGCCTGTCTAGGCGTGCTTGTTGGCCCTCTGGTATCACTCCGGGAGTCCTGTCCCTGTACCTCCTCCCTATGTCTGTGCACCCATTTTCTTCATCTGTTGGCCAGGACGCCTGTGTGCACCGCGGACGACGCCCCGGTCCCCTGCCCATAACCACTCAGGCGCTATGACCCCGCACTCACCCAGCAGCACCCCCAGAGTGGCGGGCCCGGGGCGCAGGGCGTGCTCCTCCATTTTGATGCCGTCCAACATCTTGGCGCAGTCCGTCTGCCCGCGAGGAAAACACCTCTCCAGCGACTCGGGACCTGTTGCTATATCCATGGGAC
>NW_026000051.1:5053641-5098336 GCF_001458135.2 Marmota marmota marmota
CCCGGGGACTCCGACAGTCGGCAGAGGTAGGTCGCAGGGGCTAAGTTGGCGTCTCCCGGGCGGCGGCGGGTGCCCACACACCTCGGTTCGCTGAGAGGGCTGGCTGCCGGGATTGAGGGACCGAGGCGAGCAGAAGAAGACTGCTGGCTTCGGCCTCGCCTAAGGGAGGCCCGGCCCAGGGAGGGAGAGTGGGACCGGGTTTCGGGTGGGGAGTCGGGAAAGCTTCATGCTGGCAGAGATCGGATGGAGGAGCGAGCTGAAGGAGGAATTGGGGCCCCGAGATCGAGAATGCGGGACATTGGGTAGGCGAGGAAGGTCAGGCCCGGGTTCAGGCGAAGAGTTTAGATGATGATTGAGGCTGGGAAAGGGGACCAAGGCAGGGGCGGGGACCCTGGGCTGGAGCTGGGCCTCGCAGGGTTTGGCGTGTAAGACGCGGGTAGGGAGTGGTGGCCCCAAGGTCTAGAGGTAAAGGCACGGGATGACTTGTGCTCGGTCACCCCAAGGAAATCAGGTTGGACACTGGGAGAAGCACCCTTTGGCGACGGCCGAGGATCCCAGTTAGGAGTCGGTAGGCTGGGCAGGTCAGGAACGGTGTCCTGGCCATCACCGGCAAAGTGGGCCTAGACATCTCCTAGCGAAAGCCCGGCTAGACCTAGCTGACGACTCCCGCGCCCGTAGGGCCTGGCACCGGCTCTGGACTCAGGAGGCCAATGCGTCGGGCCACAGGGCGTCATGCTCGGGCTGTGGCCCCTGGGTCCTCCCCAACGCACTGCTAGTCCAGGGACAGTAGGGCTGGTGCAGCCCTGAGGCAGGCGCGGGCTGCTGGGTGAGCCGCTGCAGGGCTGCCAGAGCCCCTCCCGGAGAGGAGCAGCGGCGCGGAGCGGGGCGGGGGCGGAGGGCAGGGGGGCGGTCCCCTGACCCCGCTGGAGGCGAGAGGGCGGATCGGATTTGGAACCTGCGGGAGGCTTGGTCAGAAGTGGCCCCTTGTGCCGCGGGGCCCCGCGGAGGGGCCCGGCTTTGTCAAGGATTAGGAGGTCCCACCCCAGTACCTGCGTATGTGTTGGTGGGTATCTGTGTGTGTTTGTGAGTCTGCACTCTCCCCTGAGGTTCTTGCGTACTTGTGCACCCGTTTCTCTGAGCACATATTTTTGTGTCCTTGTCACTTTTCGGGATCCAAAAGTGTGAATCCGACTCTGATTACCCTAGATCCTTGTGTGTGTGTGTGTGTGGGGGGGGGGATCTATAGATCCTTTCATGCTTCTGAGTCTTAGGTGCTTTGGTACATCTTTGTTGGTGTCCCTGTGTGTCTGTGTCACTCTATGTGGGTGCCTACATCTTGTGTGTGTCTCAGCCCCTGTATTGTGTTTGGAAGGTTTTTCTGCTTATGTGTATCTTCATGTCACATGTGCGCGCCTAACTCCGAGTTCCTGAATGATTCTGTCTCCCAGAGGGGGGTGTGTGTGTGTGTGTATGTGTGTGTGTGTGTGTCTTTGTGTCTCTCTATATGTTTCGGCATCTTTGTGTGTCTGTATTCTGGAGGATGCAGGAGTAGATGTTCAGTGTACAACCTGGCCCCCTCTGCACGTCTCCTCCCGCACACGCCCTTGGTCCCTTGTCTTTGCTTAATCTTTGAAACCCCAGGTCATGAGCCCCGAGGTTGGCCTGAGCCTGGGCGGTCTTCTTCGGATATCTGAGCCTGGGCGCTCCACTGCCGGGAGAAGCCTGGCAAACTAGACTCCAGCACACAGAGCCTGGAGGCGCGGATCCCCGCGCGGGGCGGGCGGGTGGACCGGGCGCATTCTGCCCTCTGCTGGCCATGATTTGTCCCTGCAATGCTGCTGGGCGACCGCCTGTTGGCCTTGTTCCAGGACCAGACCCAGACCCAGACCCGGACCCTGGCCCTCTCCAGGGCGCACTGAGAGTCCTCTCCTGTTATAGGCCCTGGCCCTTCAACTCCGGGCGCAATGTTCCACCCCCCTCCTGTTTCCCGTTCTCTATCACACCGTCCCCGTTCCCTGCCCTTCCCCTCTACACCTCTCCTGTGCACCCACTCTGCCCCCCACTGCTGAATGGAGGCTTTTCAGGCTTCCTTGTCCCTCTGGCTGGCGATTGTGTTCAGGGGCTCCTTCGCACAGTGCCTGAAAGCAGGGTTTCACTGAAGTACCCCTGATAGTCTCTGCCGCAGCCGGTGCTCCCGGGCGCATAGATTCTTGGCTTTTCTCTCAGCGTCCCTGTTGTAATCACAGCCCATGCCACCAGCGGCCACCTGGGACAGGCTGCCAGCGCCTGCAACTGGGTGAAGCCAGGCTGCCTTCTCTGGTCCTTCTCTGTTCAGTGTACAACCTGGCCCCCTCTGCACCCCCATGCACTTCCTGTAGGCCCTGTTCCTTGCCCCTTGTCCGTCTCTCTGTGTTCCCCATCACCCCAGTTGAGATGGCCCTCGGGGTCCTGTGCTTACCGCCCCCTGAGGCCCCAGGTCTCTCTCTCTCCCAAGCACCACCAGAGCTCCTGTGCCTCCGGATCACTGCCCCTGCCCAAGAACAAGGCTGCCGCATAGGGGCCTAGGCCCAGAACCAGCTCCTGCTGTTGGGAACCAAGCCACACCTGGCTCCGCCTGACCAGCCCTGAGCTCTTGCGTACTGGCGGATCCCACCCGTTGCCCTGTGACCCACTGCACCAGTGGCCCCTCGCACCCCCTGGTGCTGTCGGACCAGACCCGGATGCTCTCTGGCTTGGACTTCAGTGGCAGAACCAGCAGGGGATTGTCTCCAAAACTGAATCGGCGACTTGAAATCGCTCTTGAGAAACAAGAAGGCTGGGAAGGAGACTGGTCTCTTCCTAGTCTGCAAGACACCTCATCTCCACCGAGCCCTGCCCCGTTCCCCTGGCTCCTCTTCTTAATTCCTCACACACTTCCTCGCAACCCGCTTACTTCGAGCTAGGAGCCAGCACAGCTGGTAGGACTTTCCCCAGGGAGCCTGACCCAGGCTGCCATGATTTCGTGGCGGTTTCCTGATTCCGACCAGAGTGGAGCCAGAGGACCCTCCCGTGTAAAGCCCCAGCACCTCGGCTGGAGGCATGCGGATGGGCGGGGATGGAGCAGGAGCTTCTAGTTTCTGTCCTCAGGGGACAGCCAGGGCCACTGGATTGTCCTGGCTGCGGGGGACCTTTGGTTGTCTGGGAGAGCCGCAGCTGGGCCTGGGCCAGGTTAGGAGCTGCTAGTCCCGGGATCTGACCCACGAGGGAGGGTGCTGGAAGTGCATTGAGGACACCTCTGCTGCTGGGAATCTCTGAGCTAGCTGCAGAGGAGCTCCCCTGTAGGTCCCAGCTGAGCATGGCCGGGCCATGGGGGTCAGAGGGTCTGGCAGCATAGAGTAACATTGTCCTGGCTTCCCCACAGCCCCATGAAGTGTCCGTGGTCTTCCTGTCTTCCCTGTGAGGGCGGTAGAGCCCCAGAGACCCTGAGCCCAGGCGGAGGGCCATAGGACCCAGTGACTGGGAAGCCTCTGAGACGGTCTTTCCGCCCCAGGACTGAGGCTGGGTCTCACCTTCCCTGCTGGAAGCTCCTCACCCCCAGGGTGTGGGGCAAGGGTAGCAGGGAGACAGGAACTCACTGGTGAGGCAGTGTGGCCCTGAATGCCGAGTGTGGGCCGAGTGTGGCCCGTGTCCAGCGTGGGAGATGAACACACCACAGCCAAGTCCCTCTGCCCTCCTGGCAGGGCACCCTCACCCTCCAGTCACAGACCCAGGACTTTTCAACACAAGGTCAGACTCATTAGTCCTGGGATTCTTCCCGGTGTCAGGAGATCAATCTCCCTGGTCCCCGCCTTCAGAGAATGACTGCCCTGGCTGGGTGGCCCAGGGCTGAGGCCTCCCTCTGACCGGGCAGTGGTTAGGTGTGTTCAAGAATGGGTCTCAGGGAGTCCGCGAGCTCTGGTTCAGGATGTGGATGTGGAATCTCAGAAAAGGTTTACAGTTCTGTGCCTCAGGGCTCTCCTCTGTAAAATGGGCATAATGATAACATCTCTCCCATAGAGTAGCTGAGAGGATGAAGTATAAGGACTTGCCCAGGGCCCAGCCATAGTGGGGCTCCATGAATATTTGGTGAATAATTGGATGGGGATCCTTGCTTAAAAGGGGGGGCACTTAAGAAAACCACAACTGCCTCCACCTCCTACAGCTAGGGCCTTAGGACAGACCTGACCTAAGCTCAACCATGTTCCTTCCTTCAGGGCAGGTGAAGCCCAGATGCAGGCTGAGCACAGGACATCCCCCAACCACCAGCAGCAGCAGCAGCAGTGCCCAGGCCCCCAGCACAAGCAGCTCAGCCTCCTCCCCTCGTCCCACCCTGGAAAGATTCTCTGGGAAAGATTAGAATTAGGGGCTTCAGCCCATTGCATTGAGAGCACAGTGTGGGACTCTCCAAGTGTCACTTATAGTTATTTTTAGCAGGCTCTTTCCTCAAGAATCTATGGATTTCTTGCCAGATGGATGGGCTGGGTTATTTCAGCAACCCATTAGAACCAGGGGCTTCCCCAACAGAGGACCTGAGCCAGAACAAAGAGAAGCCAAGGACCGTATTTGAGCCATAAAAGCCCCATTAGGACGCTAAGAATAACTCACAGAAAGACATTTTATATAAATTGGACACGAATTCACAAAAACCAGAGCGTTCATTTGTCTCCACCCCAAGGGGTCCATAGCTGGGGCAGGGGGGCTGGGCGTGAGGGGGGCCAGTGCCTATCCTATTTGATCTTTATCTTAAATCCACTTCAAAAAGCTGCGGAGAGGCGGAGTTGGAGGTTCACCCCTTCCTGTAATTATTTGGTGTCTAGTAAAGTTTTTATGAGTGTCTCTGCAAATAAATGGATCTGATGTGCATTTGTTTTGGCGAGCGCCGCTTGACGTAGGAGGTGCATGCAGCTTCAGAAAAGAGAGGCTAACGGTGAAAACAGAAATAAAACCCAGCCCTCCAGGTCAGGCAGAGGAGTGGAGCTGTGCAGTCCCACTGAGGGCCACCATCCCTCGGACCCAGGGGCTCAAGGGTCCCCAGGATGCTGCAGATTGAGGGTGCAGCCCTTGGGTTTGTGGCTCGGGGTGCTCAGGGCTGGGAGTCGGGGTTGGTGGAATCCAGATTTGGAAACAGAACCAGGCCTGCCTTCTGGTGTCCACTGGGTATTCTTTATAAAGTGAAATTAACAGATGAGGGTGAGGCTTTTTTTCTGTGGGGTGGGGGGGCGGGTGTCACATTATCATTTAAATGGCAGAATATGCCTATTTCTTTCAGTGTGAACTCAGCACACCTGTTGGGAGGCAGAGGTGAGGTCAGATGCATCCACTGTCCAGCCCACTCCCTCATTAGGCCAGGAGGGCATTCTTTCCATGTGGCTTGGAAAGTAGGGGACTGCCCACTAAGAGAGAGGAGTCAGCCCCGAGTGTCAGGGGGTAGAGCCCCCGTGCCCTGTCTCGGTGTCTGAAGGTGGTCCGGGGCCAGGATGCAGCCCACAGGTGTGTTTGGTGGGACCCACCCACCCTGTCTCCTAGTCCTGCAGTCTTGATTTATTTGTTTTAAAATAATCTGAGCATCTTCTTGATGTATAATATGCATGAAGAAAAATACTCAAAGTTAAAATTACCCCACATCAGCAAGCCCCAGATTAAGAGAGAGAATGTTTTTGGCGCCCCAGAATCCCACCACATACCCTGCTCCCAGGCACTACCTACCCTCACCACCAACTGTGACTGGGCCTCTGTCAGTAGACATGGGTTTTGCCTGTTTTTGAATTTTCCAGTCTGAACTCTTCCCCATACTTCAATCATGGCATTTTGCATGAAAAATTGAAATTTTCTCCTGAATAGTCAGGGATCTGATGAGTTTGGACCTTCATTTCCAGCAAGGTACAGATAACCTAGAGCAGAATTATGCCCCCCCGCCCCCTCACAGCCCCACCCTCACCCAAGCTGGAAACCCTCCCTGTTCCTGTGTCTTGCCAGGAGGCTTTTGTGTTGGTGACTCCAGCTGTAAACCTGTGGCTACTTCCCTGATCTTTAATTTGTCCCCCAAAGGAGTCGTTGTATGTACACTAGGGAGTGCATCTGGAGTCATCTCAGTCCCTCCATCAGCATCAAGTGCCCTCTGAGGTAAAGATCATGAGACTTTGTAACAGGTGAGGAAAGCAGCACCTCAGAGAGGTGAAGCCACTTGCTCAGGGTCACACAGCATTCTGAGTGTCAGATTCTGCATTTGAACCCCATTGGCCTAAATCTAAACCCCAGGCTCTTGTCACTTCCCCACATGACTCCCCTGGGCATCCAGGCCCAGGCGCGAACAGTCCCCTCCTGCCTCCTTCCAGCAGGGAGGAAGCTGGACTTTTTCCAAAGGAAACGCTGGGAAACACAAAACCCCAAACAGAAAACAGGGCAGGGATGGTTCCCAGGCCCCGGCTGCCTCAGGGGTGATGCAAGTCTAGTCAGGGCTGGGCTGGTCTGAACTGGTGTGGCCTCCCCAGATGCATCAAGGGAGGGTGGCAGCGTGCCACTTGCTGAGTGTCCACCACATGTCAGGCACTTCATAGATGTCATTCCTGGTACTCAGAATGTGCCTGTGGGGTGGGTAGTTAGCCCCATTTTACAGATGAAGAAACTGAGGTTCAGAGAGGTAGATGTCCTGCCGTGGTCCACAGGTCCCTGAGTGTCTAGGTTGGATCTTGAATGAACCGAGGATGACTTCCTGCTCTTTGCCACCCTGGCCCCACCCTTGTCCTTCGCTGCTCAGTCCCCTTATCTGAACCACCTCCACACCCCTGTTTTATGGGAGGAATGGCCAGATGCTTCCTCTTGGGTCTCAGAGATTCTGGGGTCTGGCTGGCCTGGCTTGAGGCCAAGTTGCAGGAGCCACTTTGGTAGTTCTCACGGCCTCAGTTTCCCCAACTGGAAAGTGGGGGTGATTTTACTACTTCTGTTACTACTGGGGGGTTCAGCAAAGCCTGTGGTCTTTTGAATCTGGAAGAACAGTCAGTGCCCTAATAGAGGATGTGCAAAGGTTCTGAGGCCAGAAAGAACTGGATCCGCTGCAAGTCTGTGTGGCTGGGTCATTGCCAGGCTGCAGTGGGGCTGCAGGTCCTGGCGGGAGTCTGACCACAGGGCCCTGGAGGTCAGGTTGAGGAGAGTGCCCTTGGGCAGTCAGTTTGTTTTCTAGGAAGAGCTCTGTGGCTGTGGTGAGGGGTGAGACCAGAGGCGGGAGGCCAAGTGACGAGGCCCTTGGGTTTCAATATCCCTTTTGTATGGAATGAGGCTGGGCGGTCCGCGGAGCAGACCTTATCCTCCAATTTCCCATAGAGGTTGTGTTTCCAGATTCAGGGTTTCATGTTACACAGAGTTATTCTTTCTGGAATGTGTCCCCCGAGCAACCCCGCTGGACCCTCTGTGGAAGGAGGGGCTCTTGTGAAGGCAAGATGCACATGTATGCAGAAAAGCACAGCCCCCGGAGCCCGGGCTCAGCAGTAGTCTGTCCCTGAATCAGTCCAGCCTGGATTGGGACAGGCTGCAGACAACAACAGCGATAGTAAACCAAGTTTTACTGGGGACTTGCTCTACCCAGTCCTAGGTGAAGCCTCTGCCATCAGTGACCTCACGGGACCCCAAGAGGACCCCGAGAGTAACTGTCATGGGGCCCATTATTGTACAGAGAGGGAAAGCCTTGCCCAAGGCCACTGAGCAGCCGAGCTGCTGCCCTTGACCTGTACCAGCCTCAGAAGGGGGTGTGAGGGGCTGTTGTTGAGCTCTGCAAGGTCCAGGCGTCCTGGCCCCCATTCCCAGTGGGCAGAAAAGCCAGGAAATCCCACCTCCATGCCCGGCCTCCACCCGGCTGCAGACCATGCCATCTTGCCTGGCTGTTCCCCCTGGAAGAGCTGGCCATGTGGGCTTTTCCAGACCCAGCGGAATCCTCCCCATGGCCTCTCCCTGGCCTCATCTCTGCCTCCCTCCCCTTTGCTCTCCACGGGGCCTCGCCAAGCCTGCTTCTCATTTCAGCTTCTTGGAGTGGCTGTCCCCTAGCCAGAGAGGCTTTCTCCACTCTCTCCCGGCTTCCTCCTGTTCATCCTGCCTGTCTCCTTGCAAATGTCACCTCCTCCCAGAAGCCTGCCTCCCCTCCCAGCTAGATCCGGTCCACCTCCTCCACGTCCTCAGCCATCTCTCCTTCAGGGTGAGTGGGGTTCCCTGCCCCCTTCACCCCTCTGTCTCCAGGACTAAGCCAGGAAGGGTGAGGAAGGAGTGAGGAATCGGATCCAGGAACAACTTGGGGGAAATTTCCCCTCTTTTGTATTCTGGCCGTGTGGTGACATTGACAGCAGCAGCGCAGAAATGAGCCCGTGTGCTGGATGGGCCCAGCACTCTACAGCGTCACTGAATCCTCATGACAGCCTTAGTGGAAGGGACTGCTACCGTGCCTGGGCTATAGACGGGGAGTTGCAGCTCACGCAGGTGGAAGCACATGCCTGGGATCACAGAGGGACTGGCTGGTGGAGCTGGGATTGGAGCCTGTATCTCTCAGAGACCAGGCTCCTCCTCGATGCAGATGCATTTGTGTCCATCCGTGGACGGTGACCAGATCTTTGCCAGCTGTCAAGGTCCCAGTGCTGTACACGCCCCAGAGAGAAGCCTGCCGGGTGGGTTGACAGCATCCCTGCCCGCCATGTGGGCTGCCTATTTGGGACCCAAACCCATTTGGGCTCCTCTCAGTTGGGGGTCCTCTCAATTGGGGGACGGTGGCGCACGGCACGTGGCCCCTCCTCACCCTGCTCAGGCAGTTTAGAACCAACAGGTTCTTGGAAGAAGGAGTGTTGAGAAGAAAATGCCACTCAAGCCACTGTTGACACCAAGAGGGGACAACAGAAAACATTAGAAGCACAACAGCCTGTCCTGCGCTGCTGTCCTTCTGTTTTGCAAAAGGAGCTTTCCAAAGCTTGTATTTATACATTTATTTGTGTTTTTGGGGTGCTGGGGATTGAAGCCAGGGCCTCATGCAGCTATGCGAGTGCTCTACCACTGAGCTACACCCCCAGCCAAGTTTTATTTTTATTTATTTATTTAATATGAAAAATTTTTAAATATGGAAAATTTCAAACTTATATAAAAGGAAAATAATGTACCCATCACCCAGCTCTGTCACCCATTGTTAAAATTGCCCAACAATTTTAACTCAGGCACAATCTAGTTTCACCTCTATCTTGGAACTCTAATTCTCTTATCCCAATAGAGGTTTTTTTTTTTGTGTTTTTTTTTTTTTTTTTTGCAGTGCCAGGGAAGGAACACAGGGTCTCATACATGCCAGGCAAGTGCTCTACCGTGGAGCTACATCCCTTGCTCCCAACAGATTATTTTAAACCAAATCCCAGACACTATAATATCTCATTTAAGACAATTTCGAAATATATTTTCAAAAGATACGGAAATCTTTTTAAAAAATAGCCATGGTATCATTATCATACCTGGAAAAATCATCATCAAACCTACCCAAGGTTTTAGCATTTCCCTGCCTGTCTCAGATGCGTCCTGCGCCTTCTGCAAGGTCTATGTATCTCCCCCGCCTCCCCCACCCTGCAGTTCATCTGTTGGAGAAACCCAATTGTTTGTCCTGCAGCCTTCTCCCCACCTGGATCTGCTGCCTGGATTCCTGTGGGGTCCTTTAACATGTGTGTCTGCCGCTGTATTTCCTGTAATTAGATCTAGAGACTTGATCAGATTCAGGTTCAATTTTTGGCAACGATTCTTCACAGGAGGTGCGGTGTCCTTCCGTCAGGAGCTCATGACATCTTGCTGTCTGTGTGTGTGTGTGTGTGTGAAGTTGGCTGTGGCTGATGTTCATTGATGAGGTTTATTGATTCACTCAGGATCACACGATTTCATTTATTAGCTAGAATAATTGAAAAAACAGCAATGTGTCCTTATTAACACTTTTTTTTGTGGGGGGCGGGGATACCGGGGATAGAACTCAGAGGTATTTAACCACTGAGCCATACCCCCAGCCCTTTTTATTTTTTACTTTGAGAAGGCTAAGTTGCCTAGGACCTCCCTAAAGTAGCTGAGGCTGGCTTTAAACTTGTGATCCTCCTGCTTCAGCCTCCCGAGCCACTGGGATCACAGGCGTGTGCCACCACACCTGGCCAATATCCCCTGCCATTCTTGTGACATTCCCCTTGGGCCGGAGAGGACTTCTCTGGTTTGCCTTCTGAGGCCTTTGGTCCCTATAGAATCGTCTGGCTTCTTTGCTTTCTGGAATAGCAAGTTGCTCTTGACAAATCTTGTACATTTTCCGTTCCAGCTGAGAAACCGTCATTTCTCAAAGGAGTCTCGGCTTCCTTGACTGAGGAATGGGGTGCAGATACCACAGTTAGGTTTAAGCACTGTTTTCTGCTATTGGGTTGGTCCTGGTCTCTGGGATTTTCAGTGAGGAGAGTGGGAAATGCACTATTTACTCTGGCATTGGGGGTCGGACCCAGGGGTACTCTGTCACTAAACTGCATCCCCAGCCTTTTAATTTATTATTATTATTTTTTAATCTTGAACAGGTCTTGCTAAGCTGCTGAGGCTGGCCTTGAACTTGTGACTCTCTGACCTCACCCTCCCCAGTACCTGGGATCATAGATATGCACCACTGTGCCTGGCTTGAAATAAATTTAAAAAAAAAAAAATCAAATACATCATGAGTCCTGATTCCAAAACTGGGAAGCAACCCAGATGTCCTTCAACAGGTCAGTGGGTTAACTAACTGTGGTACACCCATACAGTTCAACATTATTCAGCTATAAAAAGAAATGGCCTTGAATACATATTGCTAGGTGAAGAAGTCTATCAGTATGATTCTAATTATGTGGTATTCTAGAAAAGGCAAAACCAGGGAGTAAAAAATCAGTGGTCGTCAGGTGTTGGGAGGGAGGCAGGAGGGCTTATCCACCTATTTGGTGGAGCATGGGGGGATCTTTAGAGTAATGAAACTATTCTGTGTGACACTACAGTAGTCCTCCCCTACGCTCCTAGTTTTAGTTACCCATGGTCAGCTGTAGTTCAAAAATATTAAATTGAAACTTCTCCAAAATAAACAATTTTTAAGTTTGAAATTGCATTCCATTCTGAGAAATCTCATATTTTCCTATTTTGTCTCTCCAGGACATGAATCATCCCTGGGTCCAGTGTATCCACACTGTATATGCTACCCACTGGTTAGTCACTTAATCACCAATGTGATTATCAGATTCCCTGTCATGGCATTGCAGTGCTTGTGCTTTAATACTCTGTGCCACAATGCCTACTTCATTCACCCCCCTTCATCTTGTCACTAGCCATTGTCTCGTCACACATCATCACAAGAAGGGTGAGTACAGTACAGTTAAGATATTTTGAGAGACCACATTCACATCACTTTTATTACAGTCTGTTGTTCTGATTGTTCTACTTTATTATTAGTTATTACTGTTAATTTCTTATTGTGCCTAATTTATAAATTATTAATTTACAAATTAAACTCTATCATAGGCATTCATATGGGGAAAATTATTTATACACACACACACACACATACACACACGTGTATATTTCAGTACTATCTGGAGTTTCAGGTATCTGCTGGGGCTCTTGGAATGTATCCCATGGATAAGGGGTCACTAGTGTATAAGGTAGATAAGTGTCCTTATGTATTTGTCAAAACCCATAGAAACACAGGGTTCACACTCAGGTAAAATTTAACTTCAGTTAATAACAATGTATCAATATTGGCTCATAAAGTGTAACAAGCTTACTCCATTGATGGAAGAAGTTAACAGTAGGGGAGAGGGAGGAGAAGGAATATATGGAAACCGTACTTTCTGCTCAATTTTTCTATAAACCTAAAATTGCTCAAAATATAAGTATATTGATTTATTTTTTTAAAATTGTGAGGTCATAACAACACTTCTTACTTGAATTCAGGACTACAGTATTTTTGCCTGACTTACATCTGTATGTCCTTTGTCTTATGAGAAATGACCTTTCTTTTTGCTTCCATTTGCTGGGAGCCACTTAACATGCATAGCATGCTGAGCTAATACCAACCTCCATCTCCTCATCCATGGGGGCTGCTCTAACAAAATACCTTAGACTGGGTAATTTGAAAGCAACAGAAGTTTATTGCTCACAGTTCTGGGGGCTTAGAAGTTCAAGATCAAGGCAGCAACAGGTTTGTTATCTAGTGAGGTGCTCCCAGGCTCTGCTTCCAAGATAGGGACTTCTAGCTGCATGCTCTCATGGAGGAAGGGCAAAGGACAACTACGCTCCCTCAAGCCTCTTATGGAAGACCATCGATCAAGTTCCTGAGGACGGAGCAGCCCCCTGATATGATCCCTTCTTAAAGGCCCCCCTCTTGACACCAGGTTGCAGGTTAGCTTCCAACGTGGATTTTAGTGGGACTGACACAAAATATTCAGGCCACCGCACACCAACGGTACTAACTTTTTTTTTTTCTTGCAGCTGAGTCAAAATTCCTATTTCAAAATCACTTGGAGTAATTCTTCTCTATGGTGCTAATGGTACCAACTTGCCAAAAGTTGGCTTTTTTTTTTTTTTAATTTCTTGGGCTGGGGATGTGGCTCAGTGGTAGAGTGCTTGCCCAGCATGTGTGAGGACCTGAGTTCAATCCCCAGTACCAATAGGGAATAGGGAAGAAGAGCAGAAAGTACGGTTTCCATATATTCCTTCTCCTCCCTCTCCCCTACTGTTAACTTCTTCCATCAATGGAGTAAGCTTGTTACACTTTATGAGCCAATATTGATACATTGTTATTAACTGAAGTTAAATTTTACNAAAAAAAAAAAAAAAAAAAAAAAAAAAAAAAAATTGATATTCAGAATTTCTTTTTAAACATTTCATGTCATTTTATAATATGGTCTCCAAACAGCTTCTAAAAACAAGGAATATTATATGTATTCTTTCTGCTCTTCTTCCCTATTCCCTATTGGTACTGGGGATTGAACTCAGGGGCACTCAACCACAGAGCCACATCCCCAGCCCTATTTTGTATTTTATTTAGAGACAGGGTCTCACTGAGTTGCTCAGTGCCTTGCCTTTGTTGAGGCTGACTTTGAACTCGTGATCCTCCTGCCTCAGTCTCCAGAGCCGCTGGGATTACAGGTGTGCACTCCCGGCCCTTCCTCGAATTTTTACTGCTTCAAGGTTTTGGTTTGTACTTAAATCCATTTTAAAGTTTAATAAATGCTTCTGTACTTCTTAGATAAAAGTGAGAATAATCTAGACATTCTTCTCCAAATTATAAACCAAATTTCCTTCTAGTCAAACTCCAGATATTTTCAGAGGATAGCTGAACTCAGACTTTGTACATCATCATAATCTACCCCAATGTTTGTTTTGTGTGTGTGTGTGGGGGGGTGCTGGAGATCGAACCCAGGGCTGTGTACATGTGAGGCAAGTGCTTCACGGCTGAGCTACACCCCAGCCCCAATCTACCCAATTTGAAATGCATTATTTCTACTGTTACAAGAGCCTAGTATATATCCAGGTATCATATAAAGGACTTTCTACATGTTAACTGAGTTTTCAAACAACACTGTGGAGTGGGTATTACCCTCATGTTTTGCAGAAGGGGAAACTGGAGTCAAATAAGCTGGGATATGAACTCATCTATCCCAGGAACTGGGGTACAGAGATGACCCAGAGGGTCCTGACCTCATGGGGTTCACATCTAGTGGGCTACTCATGCCTGGGCAGACAACTGTGGTCTAGGAGTGTCTGTCTGTCCACCTACTGTACAAGGAGTTCCTCAAGGGAACCTGCGTCTGGTCCACTCTGATTGGCGGCCCAGCTCAGCAGAACTCAGTGCATGTTTGTTGAATGACAAAACAAATAAAGGAAGAGGGAAGTTAAAAGGAAAACAGAACTCGAGGTGGTAATGGGAGCCGTATGCTCCTTAGACTTGGAAACATTTGTAAAAATTATAATGACTTTTAAATTATGAATATAAAGTACTTTGTTATAGAAAATTTGGTAAGTGTAGAAAATGAGAACATAAAAATAATCATAATACCAGCTTTCAGAGTTAGTCTTTTTGTTTATTCCTTTGGTCTTCCTTATATATGGCTAGTCTTTTCAAAAAACATTTGGATCATATATATATGATATGCAGTTTGCATTTTTAAGAAAATCACTAACAATCTATCATGAACATTTTCCTAATTGAACATCCACTTAAGCCTAAGTGTCTACTTAGGGTTTGGATTTACTTTCACCAGTGATGTCATCCTTCACCGTATAAAATAATTATAAACTCAAGATTAAGGCTGAACTCGCAACAGGAAGAATATTCAGCAGCCCTGGAGACAGAGCTCTGTTTCTTAGCTCTGATTGCATAACCCTTTCCCAGCAAATGCCAGGAAAATGTGGAGAGGACATTAGCCGGGGGGCATCTGCCGTCCTCAGCCCTTAAATACTGGGAGCTGCGTCCTCCGCACGTCCACTTTCTTCCAGTTCTGATCTCCACAGGTGCCACCAGAATTCCCTCTTGTCTGCAGAGAGGAGCTGCCGGGCAGGCAGTAGAACCTGAGACCTCAACCTCAGCCCTGCTCCACTGAGATGGCTGTGTGACCCTGACCAGGAACTTCGCCCCTCTGCTGCAGTCCCTCATCTGTAACACAGGGCAGCAACTGTGCCCACCTCCCCAGGCAGCCGCGAGGAGTTCACAGCACAGTGCCTGACACGTGATAAGCCACCAATAAAATCAGCCGTTATTATCATTAACTGTGTTCCGACTCCCTCTCTCTCCTCCCAGCCGCGCTTGCCATTGCTGGTGTCAGAGCTGCTCTTGACACCTCGTCTTGAGGGAGGGACAACGTGGGTCTTGCAAAGTGCCTGCAGGCTGCCACCATCTTGGCTGGAGGTGCTGGGCATGGCGTCTCAGGGAAGCCCTAATCCAGTCCAGTTTAAGCAGCCGGGCACCACCAGCCCACTAAGGGGGGCTTTTGATTCTATTTTATTCCAAAATGAATCAAAATACTATACAAATGATCATAGGAAACAGGTTCAAGCAGTTAATAAATGTATGTCTTTGGAGTTAGACAATGCAGGTTCAAGTCCTGGCCACCTTACTCTCTGTTGGACTTTGTTATAAATTATTTCCTATTTCTGAACTCTAGTTTCCTCACTAGCAAGTTGCAAATGATAATTGTGGTGGATGGTTTTATTTTATCCTCCTTCCAGGATCCATGAGCCTGATTTTATTTTGGCTTTGGGAGAGCCAGAAGCCATCCAATAAGAGTAACTGGGCTTTTGCTTGAAGCTCATCTCTCCATGGCCTCACAGCTGAGCACTTCAAGGACACCCCACTCCCAAATGGAGCTGGATGTCCAAGAGTGGAGCTGCCAGGAGAACCCTCAGATTGGTGGACAAATTTCGGGCTCCTGCAGGAAGCCAATCCTGGTTTTCCATTGATATTAGCTAATTAATCCTTTCTCTTTGCTTAAGCCAGTTTGAGTTGAGTGTTTTGTTACTTTCAACTAAAATTATCATGCCTAAAAAAATGAGGAAGATTCAGTATCTCATCCAAAATGCTTGGGACCAAGCATTGGGTTTTTTTCTTTCCAGATTTTGCAATATTTACATATTATTTTACCCTAATCCCTAATCTGAAAACTCCAAATCCAAAATCTTTTGAGTGCCATGTCAAATCTCGAAAAGTTTTGGATTTGGGAACATTCCAGATTTTAGATTTTTGGAATAGAGATTCTCAATCTGTAGGATCTGTCTCCCCGAATTGTTACCAGGATTCACTAAGGAAACATAAATAAAGCACTTGATCTGGTGATTAGCACAGAGTAAATGCTTATTAAATGATATTGATATTGTTATAAACTTAGCTAAAGAAAAACAAGAAAGTGAAGATAAAACAAAGAGGGAAAACTTATTCTTAATATCACTTTTAAGGAGTAGGTAAATATTTTGAAATATTTCTCTTCCAGACATATTCACATATATGTATCATTTGATATGGATATATATATATATATTTTTTTTTTTTACATCAAATCAAATTTATATATATTTCACTCCATTTCACTTGGATATAAATCAAACACATCATAAAGGTTTATTTATTTTGATATCAGGGATTGAACCCCAAGGGTATTTAACCACTGAGTCACATCCCCAGCCCTTTTCATTTTTTATTTTGAGACAGGGTTTTTCTTAGTTGCTTAGAGCCTCACTAAGTTGCTGAGGCTGGCCTTGAACTTGTGATCCTCCTGCCTCAGCCTCCGGAGCTGCTAGGATTACAGGCATGTGCCACCACACCTGGCAAATATATCATAAAGATATGTCTGTGCAAGGTGGCCATTTGAAATGGCTGTATGACATTCCACATTTTCTCTGAATATTCAGGTGATCTCCAAGTTATTTTATATAAGTAATAATGTGATAATATTTCACATCCTCTGTCAATTGACTGATCCACATCTTTGTGCATTTCATGATTGTCTATCAGTTACTAAGGGTAGGACTACAGAATCTAAAAGTTTTAAAAATCAAAAAACTTGTACTTTAAATATTGACATGCTTAATTTTCAAATAAAGTGTATTACTAAGGATTTACATGTTTTCACCAGACAGCAGGCACCCAGTTCTTTGGGTTGCAAATTCTGTTCCCACCAGATATTTCACGAACTCCATGACCACCCAGGAGTGGAGGGACTGTGATCACTGTAAGTTTGCCATCAATAAGTTGCACGACAAGCTGATTTTGCTCATTCTGAGTCTTAGTTTCTCAACTTGGGGGACCTAAATCCTTGCAGAGCCCATTCTTCTTCCCAGGTGTTTCAGGAAGCCTTCTAACGTTAATACCTGCAGGTGAATATGAGTTGCCACTTTTTTTTTTTTTGAAATGAAACAGTAAAATTGGCAGGGTGTGGTGGCTCATGCCTATAATCCCAGCAACTTGGGTGGCTGAGGCAAGAGGATCAGAAATTTGAGGCCAATCTCAGTAACTTAAGCAACTTAGCTAGACAGTGTCTCAAAACAAAAAATGAAAAGGGCTGGGGATGTGGCTCAGTGGTTAAGCACCTCTGGGTACAATATCTGGTACAAAACAAACAAAAAAAAAGGTGAAATTGCATTTATTTGCAGATGATATGATCACTATATAGAAAATTCAGTGTAATCAATTTAGCTACAAGAACTAGTGAGTTTAGTGAGATTGCAAAATACAAGTTCAAAATATCAAAAAATCAATTGCATTTCAGTATCCTGGCAAGGAATGAATGCAAATTAAGATTTTTTTTTTTTAAAAAACAGCACTGGTGAGATCTCATTCACAATAGTCCCTCCGGGTTGGCATTAGACAGTATCTCCACGGCCAGTGGCTGGGCTAGAGCTGCATACTGGCTCCTGGCTGTTTCTGAGCCTCCTGGGGGCTTTTGGGGGGACAAAAACTCTGCCTGGGTCATGGCTACGCCATGAATCTGCGTGGCTCCACTTGGCTCTGTCCATGCAGAGTGGCTCCTCCCTGTGGATTTGTCGTGTTCGGATGGCCCTGGAGGAGAAGGTGAGGTCATGCCTCTGGCTTACACTTGGTTGGGAGTCAGCCCAGCAGGGCTGCTTGGGACACAGAGTCTGGAGTCAAATGACACGGGCTTCCTTCTGCAAAGCCCCTTCCTCCCAGGGAGCATCCACAGTATCAGGAGACCTGTGTCCACACTGGCATCCAGACTTCCATCTGCCAGCCACAGCTGCCGTCATGCCCATGCCCGTCTGCTCCTTGGTCCTGGGCTGACCTTGACTCACTGTCCTAGGCTCCTTCCCTCCTGGGGTGGATTCATTCTCCAGGGCCGCAGCTCCTCCTTGAAACCTGCTCCCATCGCCTCCCTGGTCCACATGCTGTCTCATGCGTGAACCTACCTCTCTGTGCCTCATCTCTGCCCCTGGGGAGGCTGCCCAGACTCAGTGGATGCAAATACCTCCTGGGCTGAAGTATCTACTGGTCTTGATGTCGCCGCCCCTCGGCCCCAGCCCCTCAGCCCCAGCCACATGGTGCATTCCGTACAGAATGTACGGTACAGGAACAGAGGGTCAGAGAGGCCCCTACCTACCCAAGATCCTCCAGCAAGTCGGATGGAGCCAGAATTTGAGCCCATTTCCCTCTGACACTGTGTTCAGTGCTGGGTCGATCATGACCTCCAGGGCCAGCCCATCGCCCAAGAACTCCTGCAACCCGGGGTCTAGAGGGGAGGGGTGCCTGGCACAGGGATCAAGCATGGCACCCTGAAGAGATAACTGGGCAGCTTCCCATCTGCATCCCTGCACTCCAGTTCCTGTAGGCTCCATCTCCAGGGCCACCTGAGAGGACCTCCCATAGCCAGGCTCAGCTTTCCGAGCTTGGATCCCTGGGTTTGGAGGCCCTTCACCTGCCTCTGTCCCAGTGGTGCGGGGATGGGTCAGGCAGGAGGGAGGCTGGGTTTTGACAGGCAGCTGAGCTCCCCGGGCTGCAGGCCTGGCCCCTGCCCCCACCCCCATTCCAGCTGGCTCCAGAAGGGAAGCGGGGGTGGGGGCAACTTCACAGGGAAACTTTTGTTCTTGCTTCGAACAGACAGGGGCTGGGGACCGAGCTTCCCCTTGGCTGCCACAGAGACCAGGGCCACTTGAGTTCATGTTTATTTTCACAGCGTGGATTCCATGGAGATAATCGTCCCTGACAGGGAAGCCCTGGGAAGAGGGCTCCAGCCTCCGTGGAGAGCCTACTATGTGCTGAGCCAAAGACAGACAGGAGCCAGCAGGAAACTCCAGACAGACTGAGGCCTCAGACACCTCTCCACACTTGACTGGGGTGGAGACAGCCCAGAGAGGGGAAGTCACTTGCCCAAGGTCAAACAGCTGATCAGGGGAGAGCTGGACGGGGGCCACCTGCTCCCTGGCATCTCCTTACCGTGTGCCTGAGTGATGGGCACAGGAGCTCAAGGTCCTTAAGGCTTCGAGGAGGATGTGCTGCCTGGGGCTCCACGTAGGCTGGGGGCCCCAGAGCTGGGTGGATAAGAGCTGGGCATGTTTTCCATGACAGAGCCTTGAATCCAAGGGAAGCCTCGGCCAAGCAGCTAATTTTCTGGCCCTCGGTCGCTCCTCTGAGAAATGGGGCTAGCAGCAGCAGCTGTCTCATCTGAAGGCTGCGGACGCGGTGGGAGAAGGGGCCAGGTGCATGGTAGGAGCTGAGCGGTCCCCACGGTGAATGTTACTATCATGATGCTCTTCTTCCCTCACCTGCTCCTAAACTGCCTGCTCACTGTGGGCCCCAGGAGTCTCCAGCGGGCGGAGTGAGTGCCATGGCAGGAGGGTGGACCCATGGGTGAGACACTACTGTGCACAGCCCCTGAGCAACGGCCTGGAGGTGTCTCCTGGAACCACCCAGCCCTGCCTGGGGGGACCACCGCCCCGCACCCTGCGTCTGGCCACCCCTGCCCGGCTCTCCTCCCGACCCCCCTTCCGCATGAGTGACTTTCTGCACACGTTCTTCTGGTCAGTTCAGCTCATGCTGGAGCACACCTCGAAGCCCCATTAGACCCAACTCGCCAAGCATGACTGGCCGGCCAATCACCGGCAGGCCGGGAGACCCGCATCCGATGCAGAAGGACCCGAGGAAACAGCCGGATCAAAACCCAAACATGGAACCAATCAAACCCTTAACCTGACACTACAAACTTCCCACAGACTTCAGAGAAATACCTCGAGGAGTGCACGACCTCCGTCTCTCCCCAAGGCGCCCTCCTCCTCCAGCGGGGTCTTGCTCAAACACAGGTTTGACCTGGCCACTTCCCGCCCCCGAGCCCCGCTGCAGCGCTCATTATTTATTATTCTTATTTGTTACTATTTATCGAGGTCCTCTGCTGTGCATCTGTTCCCATGGGGCAGGGACCGCTGCCGTCTCTGTACCAGGGACCCGGAAACAGCGAGGAGGGCCCCGCAGCGTCACACAGCTGGTGAGTGGGACGCAATCCCAGGTGGCTCGGCCACATTCCACCTCTCTGTTGTCCTGTCGGATTCCTAGGCCTGCCCTTGGAGATCCTGCCCTGCCTGTGGCCTGCGTCTGATGTCGCCTGGTGTCACACTGCTCCTTGCCGGGCTTTCTCTGGGTTGACCCTCCCAGCTCATCACTTCCTTCCCTCAGTTCCTTGGTCCCAATGCAAAAGCCCCCCCACTGCCCTGGCATCTGGACCTCAACCCTGACTCCTTCCCTAGGGACCTCCCTGCCTCCAGTAACCCGTCAGCTCCTGTGACTTGAACTTCCGAATGGCCGTTGGCTCTTTGGGTTTCCCATTTTGAAATGGAAACTCTCCCCTGCCCTGGAACCTCTGTTGGCTGCCATCTTCTACCCTCTTTCCATTTCCTGCCCAGCAACACGCAGCCCCGCTGCCTCCCCCCCACCCCTCAGCTCTCGGCCTCACCCCTCCCCTGGTGGCGCTCACTTGGCCACCTGTCATATCACGGTGTCTGAGGCACTTGCTGGGTTTTCTGTCACCCCTTTTGTCCTGACCGTTTCTCCGCCTTGGCGTCCACCTCCCTCGGGCTGCTCCTTCTCCAGGCTCCCAGGCGGCTGGCTCCTGCTCTGTGCTCACGCGGGTGTGCGGGGCTCTGACCCAGCCCACGGCTCTCCCTGCGGCCCATGCTCCCGGACCTCGGTGTCCACCCCTGCAGGGTGATGCCTGGACCTGCTTCTGTCCACTTGGCCAACGGCCTCTAAGGCAACTGGAAAATCCCATAAGTCCAGCAGGACTCCTTCCTCAGCCTTCCCCACGGGCTGACCATCTTTCAGGCGCTAGGAGCACCAGCCAGGCGCGACGTTCGGGCCTCGGACAGATTTCCTCTTCCCTCCTTTCCTCACTCCTTCTTCCTGTCCGCCATACCTTGTACTTACCTCAGGGCCCCTGGCATTCCCTGGGGGCTGCCCTCCATCCAGCCTCCTTATTCTCGAGCCTGTTCACTGGACTCCCCTCTCCAGCCTCCCATCCAAAGTCTGCTCCCCGCTGTACACTGAGTGATCTTCCTCAAAGACAAACTCGATCCTGTGTCCCTTTCATAGCTCGCGGTCATCCTCACACTAAAACCCACCCATCTCCCCCCCACCACTTGGTCCTTTCTTGTTGGGGGACCTTGGATCAGACTCTTTTGCCAGTCTCCTGACTCGAGGGCAAAATGAGCTGCAGGAGACGCCCTGCCACCCAGGCTCTCGGGTGAGACTTTCTCTGTCCCCAGCCCTCTTCCCTTCTGGTCCTCCAGGCAAAATGCTGTCACTGTCAAGTCTTTGTGCCAACGCCACCTTCCTTGGCCTCGGTGGAAGACTCAAGCCTCTTCTCCCAGGTCCTACCCGGTGTGTCCAGGCACCTGTGAGGGTGTTTATGAAGTTGTGATCCTCTTTCACGTCTGCCGGTCTCCCCAGCCTCCACTGAAGAGGAATGTCCTCGAAGGTGGCTCAGGGAGGAACTGATTGTGGTCCTTGTCCTCAGCCCAGGGCGAGTCCTGGAGGAGAAGCTCCACAGACGTTTGCTGGGTGCCTTTAGTTCAGGAAAGGGAAGGGAAGGGAAGGGAACCGAAGGGGGAAAACGGGGCTGCAAGCTGGAGGGTCACCTGGGTGAGGCGGGAGGGCCAACAGCCGGAGGCTGCTCAATCCAGGTCAAGCCAAGCCTGAGGACCCTGGGGCAATGTGACCCAGCACTGCCCAGCCCCACCCACCCCGGGACTCGAGAGTCGGCAAACTCCAGGACTAGGCTTCCCAGATGAGACTCGGAGCCCTCTCTGCGCCAGGCCTGTGAGGCAGCAGAGCTGGCTTCACACCAGCCCCCTTCCCAGCCGGGGGGCCTTGGCGAGTCCCTTCACTTCCTTGAGCCTCCTTCCCCTCTGCAGCATGGCAGGGCTGCGTGGCTCAGTGAGGCGAGTTCCGAGGAGTAGCTGGGCTGGGCACGTGGGCGTGCAGACTCAAGGCCTCCCTGGAGGGCCCACCCTCTGGCCTTTCCTTTCCAGGGAGACCTGGCTGGATAGAGGGTGATAAACAATCACGGTCAGTCCTTGTGCCACTGTGACCGGTGCCCTGCCTAGACTACCCCAGGCATCCTCTCCAATTCCAATGAGGAGACTCAGGTCCAGAGAGGTCAGGCTACTTGCCCAAGGTCATACAGCCAGTGGGTGAGCTGGGATCTGACATCAGTCCGGTTGTTAAACACTGGCTTGGTCTGTGTGTCCTTCCCTGGTTCACCCATGTGTCCCCTGAGGGCTCTGAGGCCAGCTCTCGGTGCCCGCGGGCTCTCCCCTCCCCCCGCCCCCCTTCTGCCCACCACTAGATGTGTTTAAACTAGCTGAGCAGGGTGAGGTGGGGAGGCCGCGGAGAAGGTACGGAGATGTTTGTTTTCCTTGGGGGTTTATATCAACATTGGCCTTGACATTTCGCCTGTTATTATGTGTGGTTCTTTAGAGGGTGAAATAATATTTTCTTTTGCTGGAGAAAAGGACAAAGTTCAGACAGAGCTCTTGGCCCCAGATGGATTTTCCTCCTGCTCTGCTTTCCACGGGCCACAGCTACCCGGAGCTCCTTGGAGCCGCTTTTGGGGGCCGACGTCCTCCCTGGGCCGTGGGCACCGGCTCCGGCTGCAGAGACCTACCACGAGCGGCAGCCGCAGCCTGTGCGAGGTGAGACGAGTTCGTGGGCCCGGGATACCGTCCACATGGTGGCTCCTGGCTTCTCTCAACCCACAGGACCTGGGGGCGGTGTGCTGCGGGCTGCGCCTGCTCCCCGCCACAGGTTGGCTTCCCTTCCCTGCTGGCACCTGGGGGCTGCGGGCACCCTGGCTGTGCCGTGGGGTGCTCTGGACGGTCAACGCCCTGACACACGCCACGGGTAGCAGGTACAGGCAGTGAAGGTGAGTGCCAGGTACTGTAGGTAAATCTCATGGGCGCTAGGGATCCCTGCGAGCTTCACCGACCTGCGCTGCAAATATAACCCAGGGCCCGGAGACACCGACATGCGACATGCATGCAGAAAACCCAGAGTGGCAGACTCACCCTGGGCATTCCAGTTCTGAGCGGCAGGCTGGAGGGCAAAGAGGTGCAGGCACTCTGCCACTCCTGGAGACCTGTGGCTCTAGAGAGCTGAGGGTCACTGTAATGTCAATCACTGCACGGCCACGCCCTGGCTTAGCGGTGGCTTCCAACAGCAGACGTCATCCCTACGGTTCCTGGAAGTCCGACTTGAAAGTGGGGGTGGTTCCTTCTTAGGCTTTGGGTTGGGGGTGGGAATCTGTTGCACATCCAGGAGCTGCCGCTGTTCTTGGTGTTCCTTGGCTTGAAGCCACATCATTACCCTGTGTCTGCCTCTGTCTTCGCCTGCCTTCTACCTGCGTCTTTGTGCCTGGATCCCCTCGCCCCCTCACCCTTTCTCTAATAAAGACAGCTGACTGGATAAGATACCCTTATCCAGTAGGACCACATTTTACTGCAACTAATGACATCTGCAAAAATGCTATTTCCAAATAAAGTCACATTCTGAGATTCCCAATGGATGTGAATTTTGGGGAGACTAGTCAACCCACTCTGTATAGCCCCATTTCCTTGAACTCTCTCTGTTATTAAACCCTGTGCACAATCCTTGTGCAGCCTAAAGGGATGTGGATGCGCTTCCATCACTGGGGAAAAATCCTGAGAAAATACACTTACAGGAGAAAGGGGCGTTTTGGCCCATGGTTTCTGAGGTTACGGCTCACGAAGGGCCCAGGTGCTTTGCGCCCATGTGAGGCAGAACATCACGCCGGCAGGATGATTTGGCAGAGGAGGCTGCTCACCTGGTGGTAGCCAGTAAAGCAAAGAGAGACAGGAAGGGGCCAGGCTTCCTGTGTCCCTTTCCAGGGCATAACCCCAGTGACCTAGGTCCCACCTCCTCAGCACCACAGGGCAGGTATTATCTTTCCCATTTTGTAGTGGAGGTGGCAGAGGCTGTGTGTGTGTGTGTGTGTGTGTGTGTGTGTGTGTGTTCAGGGCAAGATTTCAGTTGCCCAAGGACACATAGCCACTCCAAAGAGCTCACATTTAGGTCTACAGGAGTCAATGCCCGGCATGACACCCTTGGGGACTGAGGGCACCTTCCATACACATTCTGCATCATCGAGGCCAGGGTTTCATTTGACATTGGGAACTGATTCTTTTTCTCTCTCTTTTTTTTTAAAGTTTCATTTTATTTCTAATCGACATGTAGTTGCACATATTTACAGGGTACAATGTGATGTTTGGATTCATGTATTCAAGGCATAATGATCAAATCGGGGCAATTGCCATCTCCATCACCTACCATTTCTTTGGGGTGGGAATATTCAAAATCCTTTCTTCTGGCTATTTTGAAATAGATGCTACATTGCTGTTACCTATGCAATAATAAGCCACCAGAACCAGTTCCTTCTATTTAACCATAGCTGTGTACTCACTGACCAATTCTCCCCACCCTCGCCTCCTCCCCACCCTTCCCAGCCTCAGGTAACTGTTATTCTACTGTCCGTGTCTATGAGATAGACTTTTTTTAGATTTCACATCTGAGGTCTTATCCTTCTTGTCTTTCTGTGTCTGGCTCATTTCATTTAACATAATGTCCTCTAGGTTCATCTGTGTTGTCACAAAATGGCAAGATTCATTCTTGTGCACATGTGTGCCATATTTTCTTTATCCATTGCTCTGTTGCTGGACACAGGTTGCATCCCTCTCTTGGCTGTTGTGAACAGTGCTGCTTAAACATTGGAATGCATTTATCTCTTAAAAAATAAAAAAACCTGATTTCCTTTCTTTTGGATCTACACTTATGTTATGGTTTGGATATGAGGGGTCCCCCAGAACCCATGTTAATGCAGGAATATTCAAACAGAGGTGAGATGATTAGATCGTTAGAGCCGTACACTAATCAGCCCACCCTAGTTTGGATGGACGGACTGGGTGGCAGCTATAGGCAGGTGGAGCATGGCTGGCGAGGGGGGGGCGGGGGTGTCTCCTGGAGTGTGTCCTGGAAGAGCGCGTCTGCCCTGCGCCCCTTGCCCCTACCCCTCTGCTTTCCTGCTGCCTGAGCAGAACAGCGCTTCTCCACACCCTTTCAAGGTGCTCTCCTCACCTTGGGCCCAGGGCGTGGGGCTGGCTGACGGTGAACTAACTCTGCAACAGTGAGCCAAAGTCAACCTGTCCTCCCCTCAGCTGTTCTGTCAGGTGTTTGGTCACAGTGATGAAAACCTAATCCAGTAGTGGGATTGCTGGATCTGAGGGTAGTTCTATTTTTAGTTTCTGGAGAAACCTCCCTGCACTTCCCACAGTGGCTGTGCTAATTTATATTCCCACCAAGAGTGTGTGGGCACGCCCTCTTGAGCAGGCCCTCTTCCAGGCCCTCCCCTGCGCTTACTTTCTTGTCTTTTGGATCATGGCCTTTCTACCTGGAGTGAGGTGCTCGCTCATTGTGGTCTTGATTTGCATTTCCCCGACTATCAGTGATGTTGAGCAAAATCTACCTGTTGGGCCATTTGCACATCTTCTTTGAGAAACTATTCAGGTCTTTTGCCTATTTTTTAATTATGCTTTTTGTTGTCGAAGTTGTGTGAGAGTGACTTCTATATTCTGGGTATTAACCGAGATGTAGAGTTTTTGGTTTGTTTTTGGTACTGGGGATTGAACTACTTAGGGCACTTGACCCCTGAGCCACATTCCCAGCCCTATTTTGTATTTTATTTAAAGACAGGGTCTCACTGAGTTGCTTAGCGCCTCGATTTTTGCTGAGGCTGGCTTTGAACTTGCAATCCTCCTGTCTCAACCTCCCAAGCCACTGGGATGACAGGCGTGTGCCACCGCGCCGGCTCAGATGTAGAGTTTGTAAATCTTTGCCCTCATTCTGTAGGTTATCTCTTTACCCTGTTGATTATTTCCTTTGTTGTAAAGAAGTATAGTTTGATGTCATTCTATTTGTATATTTTTGCTTTATGCTATTTATCCATATATTTGTGGCTCTGGGTCCCTGGGGTTGCTTTTATTCCTGGTGCTTTTAAGGTCTTAGCTAAATGATCCTTGTCCAGGTCAATGTTATAAATTCTTTCCTCTATGTTTTCTAGTGGTTGGTTCATAGTTTGAGGCCTTACATTATTTTGAGTTGACTTTAGTATGGGCGAGAGATAGGGGTTTGATTTCTATACATTTCAGGTGGGTTTCCAATTTACCCAGCACTATTTATAAAAGAGACTGTCCTTTCTCTTGGTACCTTTGTTAAAAATCAGGTGGCTGTCAATGCGTGACTTTATTTCTGAGCTCTCTATTCTGTTCCATTGGTCTATGTGGTTTTCTTGTTTGTTTGTTTGTTTTTTAAATACCAGCACTGTGCTGGTATTTAAAGTTACTATGATGCTGTGGTATATTTTACAGTCATGATAACACACGCCTCCAGTTTTGTTTTCTTTTTTTGCTCAAATTGCTTCAGCTATTCAGGAATCTTTGTGGCTCCATATGAATTTGGGAGGTTTTTTTCCTATTTTTGTGGAGAAAGCTGTTTTTACTTTGATAGGGAGTGCATTGAATCAGTCGATCACTCTGGGTGGTTCAAACATCTTAACAATCATAATCCTTCTAAGTCACAAACACAGAAAGGATATCTTTACTTTTATTTGGGTTCTCTTTAATTTCTTTTCTCAATGTTTTATGATTTTTACTGTAGAGATCTTTCACCTCCTTGGAAATTTGTTCCTAGAAAATTTTTTTTAAAAAAATAGCTAATATAAATGGCTAGTTATAGATATTATCAATTATTATAAGTATTATAAATGGTTTTCTTCATTTCTTTTTTCAGATAGTCCGCTATTATTAGTGTATAAAACACTACTGAGGGTGCTGGAGATGCAGCTCAGTTGGGAGAGTGCTTGCCTCGCTTGCACAAGACCCTGAGTTCAGTTCCTAGCACCACAAGAAAACCAAAACAAAACAAAAAACACTACTAGGGCTGGGGTGGGGCTCCGTGGTAGAGCGCCTGCCTCGCATATGTGAGGCACTGGATCGATCCTCAGCACCACATAAAAATAAATAAATAAAGATATTGTGTCCATCTACAACTAAAAAAAAAATAAAATAAAAAAAACTATGGATTTTTGTATGTTGGTTTTATAACCTGCAACTTTACTGAATTCATTTAATCTAACTTTTGTGGGTTTTTTGGTGGCATCTTTAGGATTTTCTACCTGTAAGATCATGACATCTGCAAACAGATAATTTGACATCCCCCTTTCCGGTCTCGAGGCCTCTTATTTCTTTCTCGCCTTCTTGCTCTGGCTAGGATTTGATCTTCTGATGATAGCAGAAGTGGAAGTAATCATCCTTGTCTTGTTGGAGAACTTATAAGAAAAGCAGTCAACATTTTTCCCATTCAGTACGATGTTAGGGGTGGGTTTGTCACATTTGGCCTTTATTATGTGGGGTATGTACCTTTTATGCCTAATTTATTGAGAGTTTTTTTTTTTTTTATCATGGAGCAATGTTAAAATTTGTCCAAAGCCTCTTCTGCATCTATCAAAATGATTGTGTGACCTTTGTCCTTCATTATTTCATGTAATGAAGTGCGTTTGTTGATCGACAGCAGAACCATCTTTGCATCCCGGGGCTGAATCTCGGTTGACTGTGGTGAATGATCTTTTAAACGTACTTTGAGTTCAGTTAGTATTTTGATGAACACCTGCAGCTATGTTCTTCAGGGATATTGACCTACAGTCTTCTTTTTTGTTGTGTCCTTGTCTGGTTTCGGTATCAGCGTTAGTACTGGCCTCATTGACCGAGTTTGAATAATTCCTTCCTCTTCAATGTTCAGGAATAGTTTGAGAAGAATTGATATTTGCTCTTTAAATGTATAGAAATCAGCAGTGAAGTCCTAGGTCCTGGGTTTTCCTTTGAGGAGAGACTTTTTACTGTCCCCTCTTGTCACTCTTTACGGGTATGTTCAGATTTCCCATTTCTTCACGGTCTGTTCTTCATAGGTTGTATATGTTAAGGAATTCAACTATTTTTTTTCCAGATCTTCCATTTTGTTAGTGTACAATTGATCGTAAGAGTCTCTCATGATCCCTTGTATTTCTGTGCTACCAGTAGTAATAAGTTCTTTTTCCCCTCTGATTTCATTTATTTTTAAATTCTAATTAACACAATATTTGCACTTACCCATGGTCACAGCTCTGCAGTCCCATGCTCATGTACAATGTGTGATGATCAAATCAGGGTGATGACCATTTCCACCTTCTCAAATGTTATCACTCCTCTCTGTTGGAAACCTTCCAATTCTTCTCCTGTAGTTGTTTTGAAGTGTCTAACTGTTGGAGTCTATAGTCATCCTATTGTGCTATAGAGCATTAGAACTCCTCCCTACCCCAGACTCCTTGATTTTATTTATTTGAGCCTTTTTTATTTGGATACTGATTGATCCCAGGGGTGTTCTACCCACAAGCTACATCCCAGCCATTTTTAAAGTTTATTTTGAGATCTCACTGAGTTACCCGGGCTGGGATGGAGCTTGCAATCCTCCTGCCTCAGCCTCCTGAGTCCCTGGCGGGTCTGAGATCTTCCTTCTTTTTGATATGCACCTTCATTGCTCCCAACCTCCCTCTGAGGGCTGCTTTTCGGGTACCGCGCAGGTTTTAGTATGTTGTGGTGCCATTTTCATTTGTCTCCAGAACTTTTTTTTGCATTTACTCATTGGTTGTTCAGGTGTGGGCTGGCTGTTCAATTCCCACGTGTTTGGTTGGTTTCCCAAGTTTCTTCTATTGCTGATTTCTGGTTTCCTGTCATTGTGGTCCAGAATCACCCCTGATGTGACTTTGACTTCTTCAGTTTGTGAAGACTTGTCCTGTGGCCCACCTACCGTTCAGTCTAGCCTGAGAATGTGCCACGTGCACCAGAGGAGTATGGTGTGTATTCCGCAGCTGTTGGACGGAGGTATCTGCCAGGTCCCTTTTGTTCAAAGTGCGTTTTCAGCTGATTGACTTGTCTGTTGTTGAAAGTCTGCTACTACGACTGACCTGCTCGACTGTCCTGCTATTTCTCTCTTCACGTCCACTAACATTTGCTTTGTGAATTTAGATTCGCTGATGTTGGTGCATATAGATTTACAGTTGTCATGTCTTCCTCATGAATTGAGCTGTAAACAATGACCCTTTGTCTCCTGGGACAGTTTTGACCTGAAGTCTGTTTTATCTGGTAGAAGCGTGAGTCACCTCTCCTGCTATCCTCTTCCATTTGCATGGGATATTGTCTCCATCCTCTCACTGTTTAGTCTGTGTGTCATCATGGCTAAAGTGTGTCTCTTGTAGGCAGCATTTAGTTGGGACTTATTTTTTAAATCCATTCAGCTATTCCATGTCCTTTGATCAGAGAATCTAATCCATTTACAGTTAAAGTCATTATGGGTAGGTAAAAACTTAGCCCCCCATTTTATTGTTTTCTGCTTGTTTTGTAGATCCTTTGTTCTTTTCTTTCTTGTTTAATCTGTATAATTTGGTGCTTTTCTTTAGTGCTAAGTTTTGATTCTTTTATCTATTATTTCTGTATTTGCTATAGTTTTTGGTTTGCTGTTACCACGAAGCTTACATAAAACATTTTATAGTTAAAATAGACTCTTTTACATTGACAGCAGCATTAAAAATGCTACATTTTTGGGCTGGGGCTGTGGCTCAGCAGTAGAGCGCTCACCTAGCATGTGTGAGGCCCTGGGTTCGATCCTTAGCACCACATAAAAATAAATAAAATAAAGGTATTGTGTCCAACTACAAATAAAAATTTTTTTTTTAAAAAATGCTAGACTTCTTGGGGCTGGGGATGTGGCTCAAGCGGTAGCGCACTCGCCTGGCATGCGTGTGGCCCGGGTTCGATCCTCAGCACCACATACAAACAAAGATGTTGTGTCTGCTGAAAAACTAAAAAATAAATATTAAAAAATTTTCTCTCTCTCTCTCTCTCTTAAAAAAATGCTAGACTTCTTTATCATCCCCCCACAATTTGTATTTTTGGTGTCTCAATCTACATCTTTTTGTGTTATATATTTCTTAGCACTTCATGGTAGTTGCTATTTTGTACTGTTTTGACTTTAAACTTCTATACTAAAATTACATGTGACTAATATGGTACTCTATTATTGGAATATTCTGGGCTTAAATTTATATTTACCTTTATAAGTGAATCTTATAGTTTGATATGTTTTAATGTTAGTAATTGATGTCTTTTTGTTTCTATGTGAGGCATTTCCTGTAAGACAGGTCTAATGGGGATGGATTTCCTCAACTTTTGCTAGTCTGGGAAAGTCTTTATTTCTCCTTCATTGCAGAAGGGCAACTTTTCTGGGAATAGTAGTCTTAGATGGCAGTGTGTGTGTGTGTGTGTGTGTGTGTGTGTGTGTGTATGATGCTGGGGATTGAACCCAGGGCCTTGTGCATGCGAGGCAAACCCTCAACCAACTGAGCTATACCCCTAGCCCCTTGGTTGGCATTTAAAATAATTTTTCGGTACTTTATGTCATTCTGTTCTTTCTTGGCTTGCAGGGTTTCTGCTGGTGATCTGATAAGAGACTTACATGTTCCTTGATGCTTTTCTCTGGCTGCTGGTAGATTACTACAGGCCCAACCACTCAAGAGCCTGAGGCAGAGGGTCACTTGAGCCCAGGGATTCAGGGCTAGCCTGGGCTACTAGCAAGACCCTATTTCTTAAAAAAGTCACATAAAAAATGAAATTCTTTCTGTCTTGACTCTTGACAGTTGGATTGTAATACTACTTCAGAAAGACCTCCTTGGATTGAGTCTCTCTGGGGACTTCGGAGTTTCACATTGGGGATGTCCATATCTCTTCCAAGGCTTGGGAAGTGGTCCGCAATTGCTTCATTGGCTAACTTTCTGTCCCTGCCTTTATCATGTCTTCCACTGCGACTCGGGCTCCAGGAAGCAGGGGTGGCCAAGGCAGAGCCTCCCCAGAGGCGGGGCACCACTTCACCTCAGGAACAGGGGCTGTCCTGGGAGGAACAGGGGCTGTCCTGGGTGGCTGGGGCACCATTTCCCGGGGAGGCAGCCTGAGCCTCCTCCCGGGCTCTGTGGAGTGGTGACTGGGAGAGCAGATGGGGTGGCCCTACCCTTTCCTTGGGAGGCATCGTACATTTTAGCTGGGGAGGTGACGGGCAGCACAGCAGGCAGCTTGACCTGGGGATGGCGGACCACAGGTAGGGGTGATTCCTGGGTGGCTAAGCCACAGGGGTGGAAGGGTACCCTGGCTACTTGTTCCCAGAGCAGGGCACAGTCCAGTGGTGGCTCTGGTTCCAAGATGGCTGACCTCAGTAGCCTCCTGACCAGGCAGTTGGCTCATCTCTGGGGCATCATGGCTTTGTGGACCCCGTCTCCTCCCTCCTCGGAGCTCAGTGTGTGTGTGAGGATCACAAAGGTCCCTAGAGGTGAGGACTGTAGGTGCCCGAGCTGTTAATGGGGTCCTCTGGCCTTTCTTTCCTGCAGGAAAAGTCTTCCAGGTTTCAAGTTGACTTCAGCTGGGGCCGGGGTGCCCCAGCCCAGGCGTTTGGTTCCGTTGTCCTGCAGGGTTTCCGCTCCTCCTTCGACACACTCTGTGGCCTTTCTCTCCTCAGTGACAGGTGTCTTGGTCGAGGGGAACAAGGCGAGGGGCTCCGAGTCAGCCAGCTGGCTGACTTCCCGACTCAGGACTGATTCATTCATCTATCTTTATCCATTCTTTATTTTGAGGGACTGTCCTATGTCTTGTAGATCCTATGTCCCTGACCTTTACATAATAGCTGCCAGCGGTGCCTTCTCTCCAGTTGTGACACCTGAAAGCCTCCAGCCATCGCCAGACATGGCCTGTAGCCATGTTGCCCTGAGTTAGAGCCACCGCTTGGGCTCTGTCCTTTCGAGGTGAATGTGGCTGGCCTCGTAGGTCTGATGATGAAGGTCAGGGTCATAGGTGGGAAAAAATAACCTGGCTGATGGCAATGACAAGAGGCTCAGGAGCGCTATGTGGCATCTTTTTTTTAATTTTTTTTTTTGTAGTTGGACACAATACCTTTATTTTACATTTATGTGGTGCTGAGGATCGAACCCAGTGCCTCGTGCATGCTAGGCGAGCACTCTACCACTGAGCCACAACTCCAGCCCCATGTGGCATCTTATTTAACCCCCACATGACCCCTGAGGTTGGCGGATGAGATCAGAAGCTCTCTACCTGCCCAGCTCCAGAGATGCTTACTGTTCCCATTCTGCAAACAAAAGCCCCAGTCCTCAGCACCCCCATCCTGCCCCTGGGGCCCAAGGACCCTTCCTAGGATTGCTCAGCTGACCTCAAGGCCATCAGAGCTCCTGGAGAGCAACGTCTGTCCCCAGAACTGCCCCGGATGCTCTCTGACACCTAAGTTTCAACGCTCACTTCTATTCACTTTTATCACCTTTAAGGGTGAGCTCCTAGCTGGGTGGGTTGAAAGGAAGCATCCTAATGTTATAAAAACAGGAGCATCTGCCCTCCAGAATAAAGACTTGATAGATAGTCTGCTCTAACCGTGTCGAGTTCGCTCCTTTGGAATGACTGTGTCTGGCTGGGGGACCAGGGATCACCGCTCAGGTCTGACAACGAAGCTCAGCCTGATACATGGAGAATCTGAGTTTCTCCAATGTTCCAAAAGAGGGACAGGCAGGCGTGGTCAGGGACGTTCCTTTCCACCTCACTTACTGAGCACCAAGTATGTGACGGGCTTGATTCAGGCGCTGGGGACAGAGCTCACACAGAACCTGCAGCCTAATTTGGGAGAAAAACAAAAGTCAACAGACAAATGATCAAGGTCATCAGGAACAAAACTGCAGGCAAGAGAGTAGGCCAGGGGCTGAGACCCTGGAGTCGGAGGCTGGGGCCTGATGGCTACTTCAGAAGAGGCAGCCAGGGAGGCCTGTCTTCGCCTGGGCTTGGCAGAAAGCAGGGCCCGAGACAAAGGCATGTGCAAGAACTTACGGGGCCGAGAGCCAGAATGGAGATGTGCCATCAAGTTGGCCACTGCGTCTGGGCATGCGAGCAGCCCAAGTGTCGTGTAAAGTGGGGGGGAGGATGGGGGCATCTGTGCAGTGGCATCAGTTCCCCGCTGCTAAGAGTTTTGCCCTACAGGATGTGAACTCTTCCAGCACATCTCAGCTCGGACCAGTAGTATGTCAAGTGTTCAAAAGCTACGTGTGGATCGCGACTCTGTGCTGGACAGCACAGGCCTGGTGGTTAGAAGTGCAGCTTATTCCATGTATTTCAGTGATGTGTTTCTATTATGATAAATCAGAAAGTTTTAGTTGACAACTGACTCCTCACCCGTCCCTTCCCAGGAATCTGCTGGTGTCAACAGCTGAGGTACCACCTTTACTGGGTATAAAATGAGTCCTTTTTTTTTTTTTAAATTAACATTTTATTTTTAGGTAGTTGTATATTCACATGCAGTTGTAAGAAATGCTGTAGAGACATCTCTCTCCATTTACCCAGTTACCTTCCAACAGCAATATCTTGCAAACTGTGCTACAATATCCACCCCCCCACCCCAGGAAATCGACATTGATACGGTCCATGGGGTTTATTCAGGCTTTCCTTACACTCATCTCTCTCTCACTCTCTGTGTGGCCAGTTTAGTTCTGTGTGTCACATGCATAGGTTCATGTATCCACTGCCACAATCAATCTACACAACAGTTTCATCCTGGTACTGAGAGTGGTTTTAGAGGAACAGAGTTTTAAGGATGAGTTTCCTGAATTGGTTCTCAGGTTTCTGGAATTGTCTCTTTGATCAATTAGATAAGCTGCTAAAGACTCTATCTCTAGTAGTAAAGAGAGCAGTGATAGTCCATGCTGTAAGCTCTCTATAGAGATACACAAAATATCTGCATTGGATATGTCTAATCTGTTACTTAAAAGAAGCAAGAAGCTAAGTGATTCTGTGTGTGATGCTTTGAACATTTTTGGAAAACTAAGACATAATGCATTGGTTTGTTGTCAATGGACAAAGTAATGAAAGAGAGGAGGAAGTCAGGGATTCAAATTCCCAGCTTAAGAGCTGCAAAAGTGACCTAAGCTTCCCTTGCTGTGCCCTGAAGGAGAGTCGTCACCTCCTGCCATGGTGCCGAACCTGCTGAAAATCAGATTCAGAACCTCATCCCGTGACTGACTGAATACAGTGCAAGTTCGACACTCGACCTCGAAGGGTGTTCACTGTTGCAGTCAGGGCACTGGCTGGGACAGGATGAGATCCTGTGAGTAGGGATGGGGACATGTGAGAAGGCTCTGGAGAAGGTGGGGACACTTTGAGCCCTTAAGTTCTGATGAGTGTGTTTTGCCAGAGGAAGAGGTCTTCCTAACCCCAACAAAATTGTCCTTCCCCACCCTAGTCAAAGAAGTGCAGCAGTGTCCCACAGAATGGTGGTGGCCTTTAGAAGACTCCATTGCAGTGCTGTCTAGGCAGCGGTGCCTTCCAGTGCTGGGGCGAGGTTCCCCAGAAAGCTGCATGCTCTCCGAATCAGCATTTGGAACATGGTGCTGCTACTCCCATAGCCAGGATCTCCAGGTCCAGGAATCAAGGGATGGAAGAGCGAGGGCCACAACTCACTATTATTATTATTACACTAGAAAAGTTTTGCTTCCTCTTCTTGAGACTGTATGCTCTCCTGGGCGAGAGATCTTAGTTCCCATCGGGGGGAATGCTTCCATCAGGAGACATAACAAGGATTCCAAGGAACTGGATGTCCTGACTTCCCCCCAGCCACTTTGGCATCCTCATGCCTCTGAACCAAATCAGGCAAAGAGGAGAGTTATAGTTTTTTTTTTTTTTTTGAGAGATTGGTCAAGAGTTCCAAGGAGAAGTTGGACTGCTACTCCATAATACAAGTAAGGAAGAGTGTGTCTGGAATATGGGAGCTCCTTTAGAGTGTCTCCTTTAGAATGTTCTGTGATTAAGATAAACGGGAAATTACAATACCACAATCCAGGTAGAACTTTAAATGCCCCAGTCCCTTCAGAGTCTGTTGCTATAATGAAATACCTGAGGCTGGGTACTTTATAAAAAAAAGAGATTTATTTAGTTCACAGTTTGAGAGGCTAAAAGTCCAAGATTGAATGGCTTCATCTGTTTGACCTCTGGCAAGAGCTTCTGGCTCTGTCATAACATGGTAGATGACTTTTCCTGGTGGGAGCCCATGTGAGAGACATCATTTGGCAAGAGGAAGCAAGAAGCCAGGGAAGGGCTAGGCTGCTCTTGAGAGAATGAACCCCGTCTCCAGTGATAACGTTTCTCCTTTAGGAGGGTGGTGCCCTGTGATGTGATCATCTCGGTGCTGTTACCCTGGGGACCAAGCTTCCGGCTCAAACCCTCCTGCTGTGGGCGATGCCCTCACAGGCTCCTGACACCAGTTACAGCATCACCTGACACTTGAGCCCCAGCAGCCGGGCCTGGAGCTGCCTGATGCCAACGTCTCTGGTGCAGACACGTGGAAGGGTGGGGGGCCTTGGGCTGATTTCTGCAAGTCAGGGGCCGCCTCAGGATCTGCATGTCCCCGTGTCCCCAGAGCCACTTGCAGGTCACCTGGAATGAGGCATGAACGAGGCTGGGAGAGGGCAGCATTCAGCTCCCCCAGCTCTAGGGTCAGCTCTAGGGCCTTTCTCGGCGCTCCCCGAGGCTCCCTGCTGGCCTCTGCGGCATCCCTCTGAAATGCGGGGCTGCAGGACCAAGGTGAGCCCCCACACTGTGGCCAGCCAGTGAGGTGGGGCTTCCTTCCGCTCCATTGCACGGGGACCTTGGCCACTCAGAGCCATAAACTCCATCCCCGGGCAAGGGCTGGCCAGCCAGTGCTGCGGAGCCCAGACCTGGAGAGGTGGGGTCAACCAACAGTGCCCGGGGACAGGGGACAGTGCCGGTGCACTCCTTGGTGATGGGCATGAGTCTCAACTAGACCGGGACAGAGTGAATGTGGCTGAGGATGAGGCAGGACGGTGGTTTACGATGGCAGGACAGGACTCCTGCAGTGGGACAGTGCTTGGGGACATAGTGGGACAAAGCTCGGGGAGCCTGACCTGGATGGAGCTGTCCCTGGTCCCCTCTCCGGCCTTGGCCCTCCCCACCCCCTGCCGGGCTGCTGCGCTGTCTAACTCTCCTTTGAAATCTTATCTCCCACCTTGTTCTCTGCTTCCTCCCGCCCCACCCCCCTGCTTCCCATCTGTGCCCTCCCCAGTCCCTGCTGGCCACTGCTCCTCCCGTCCTGTCCTGTGCTGTCTCCCGGCTCCTCCAGGGACCCTCTGCCAGGCAGCCTTGCTGACCCTCCCAGAAAAGCCACCTCCCTTTCCCCCAGCTGGGCCCACAGAGACCTCCCACCTCACGGAGAGACAGACGCACTCCCTCATCCTCCCAGCAGCTGGGCTGGTCTGTGTCCCCAAGGGGTAAGGACTCCCCAGCTTCCTGCCCCTCACTGAGGCCAGGAGGCCCAGGCCCTTCCCCTGGCCCGGAGGGTCCTCCCTCCCATGCAATCAGACTCCTAGTGCAGACCCAGCCTGCCAGGCTTGAGGTCCCAGCTCTGCCACCTAGTAGCTGAGAGATCTTGGGCGGGTCCTTCTCTCCAGTCCTCTGTGTCCACACCTGTGGATCACAGAGGCTCGTGATGATCTCAGGCTTGAGAATTAAATGACTTAATGCACTTTAGGACCTCGCTGCAGATCCTGGCATCTAGCAGTCACTCAATGAACAGCCCTCCCATTCCCAGGTGTGGGCACAGTGACAGCCACAGAGAAGCAGGACAATCAGGTCCCCAGACATGAAGCTCACCCCTGCAGGACATTAACAATAATAATGGGATCTCTTGTCCTGAGCCTGGTCCTTCCCAGTGCTTTACATGCTGAACCTCTTCAGTCCTCTCAACACCCTGGAGGTGTGGACCCCCACTCTCTTCTTCCACATGAGCAGCCCAAGATGCCTGGACCCACCCGGATCCCGCGAGCATCCTGTCCACAGCCCAGTCTGCCCCGAGTCTGGCAGGAGCAGGGGTATGGACACCAGTGGGGATCTGGGGCTGTGGGATCTCAGGCCTGAGAGAGGCCTGGGCAGGTCACGCTCCCTGGGGACTGAGCCGCAGTGGGCATTCTACAGGCTTCCTCAGTGATCCCTTGAAGGACAGTGGCTGACCACAGAGGCTCCCGGCTGGGCCTGAAGCCCTGTCCACTCCGAGCCTGAGCACCCCCACTCCTTAGCTGCTGCAGTTTGGGCCTGGAATGTCCCCGAAGGCCCACATGATAAAGGCTCACTCCCCACAGAGGCTCTCTTGGAAGGTGGCGGTATCTTTACAAGGCGGAGTCTCGTGGGGTCTTCTGGTCATGGCGTGCTTTCAAAGGGGATCGTGGGACCTGGGCCCCTCCCTTCTTTTTCTTGTTCCCGACCATGAGGTGAACAGCTTTGCTCTACCACACCTTGATGTCTCACCATAGGCCCAAAGCGATGGATCCAGTTGGCCATGGACTAAAACCTCCAGACTGTGAGCCAAAACCAACCTTTTTTTCTTTATAAGTTGATTTTTATGGGTAATTGTTATAATAATGGAAAACTGACTAACACAACTGCTCAGTCTTCTAAGAATGCTTAGAGCCCCTTCCTGCTCTGCCAGGGACCCTCAGGCCTCTGAAACTTGCTAATGTAGTCTAGGAGTTTTGAGGAAGACACCCACAGCCCCATTGTGATATGATACAATTGGGGTCTGAGTCTCTTGGGCTTCCAACCCTTATTGAATCTACCTGAGACATTTTTATCTTGAAAGCTGAGCAAGAAGGGAGGGCCCCTAAGGGGAGGCCTCCAAGGTCTTTGGGTGTTTTCCTGTCCACTCAGATAGTTTTGCTCTGAGGTGCATCACAGCCTCACAGCTCACTGGTGAGATGGCACAGGTGAGTTTCTGGGCATATGCCTGCTACTGCCCTGGTGGGGGTGACAGGGAGGCTCCACAATCTCCCCATCCCCCCAGGGTCTGCTTGCTTTCCCCTCTAAAGATGAGAACCTGAGGCACGGGGGTGGGGGAGAGGCAGCACGCCCGGGGTCTCCTGAGGTGGAGGAGCTCACCCTGCAGCCCAAGAGCGGGTCAGCGTGACCATGCTGTCCTGCGGTGGGGGCCCGGGGTGGCCAGTCCTGGCAGTCCTTCCCTGCACTCACCGTCTTGCCCTGGGTGCAGAGCCTGGGAAGATGGGTGGAGATGGCAGGGGTGAGGTGGGAGAGGGCCACTGTGGTCCCAGAGCAGCTGAGACCCCAGCCCACCTGCTTCAGCTTTGGTCCCCAGACTTTCACCCACCCAGGCCCCCTGTGTTGCCCTGCACTGTGTCCTTGGATGAGTAAAGTCACCTCCTGGGCTTCTGTTGCCTTGCCTAGCCCAGGGCAGGGGCATCACGGAGGGGAACCTAGCAAGAATTCTCTAAGGGTCCGGTGGGGCGACCCCCGAGGGCCAGACAGAGTTCCTGCTCTAGTGAGTGCGCAGCCAACAGCTCATGCTTGGAAGCTTATAATGAATAAGATCAAATGTGATTTGCAAACTGTTTCCCTCTAGGATCCCACGAAGTCCTCACTACTCCCTTCTTTGAGAAGTGGCTGTGCTTCTATCATTTTCCAGATGGGGAAACTGAGGGAGTGGCCCCAGGTTGTCACAGGGAGCTAGGAGGGTACTGGGAAGCCAAGCTGGGGGGGGGGGCGGACAAGCAGCAGAGCCGTTGGTCCCCCCCACAGCCATTCAGCCTGTCGCCCACCTCTTCCTGTGCCCAGCACAGAGTGTGTCCCGTGGCCCTGTCCTTCTGCCCAGCGGCTCCAGGCTCCATTCCCCGCCCTCTGGATGGTTTTTTTTTTTTTTAAATTGTCCTTACACTCGTGGAAATCAAATGAATGGTTTTCTTGCTTATTATTCATGTCTCCCTTATGAATGGCAGCTCTCAGGGGACAAGAACTTTGTATTTTATACTTATGCAACATCCTCCGTGCCCAAGGAGGTCCTCAGGAAATATTTGTCCAATGATTTGATCAATTTCTAGCGAATAGAAGCACAACTGTGGGGCCAGCTGTGATGCAGTGCCCTGTTCCACCCAGCAGATGGCAGCAGAGAACTAGGCACCTGCCAGACGGAGCCCAGGTGAAGGTCCAGGTTTGACCTTCCAGGTTGGCAAGAGGGAGCCACCCGCAGAATGTGGGCTGGTGTTCATGCATCTTCTACCACCTCCTCTCCCTAAGTGCGGGCCAGGCCCGAGGGCCGGATAATACTACGCAGCTGTCATTGAGATGGCTCAAAAGCAGTGGGGGCCCAGCACAGTTCAAGCACTTTCATTGATATGTCACAACAGCCTTATTATAAGTCTCCTTGTGCAGACAGGAAGCTGTGTTGCAATAACAGCCCCAGATTACACAGCCAGCGGGGTGCCAGGCCTGGAAGGGGACCTGGACCCACTTCCTTAACCACCACAAGATAAGGTCTCTATGTTCTGTTGTCCCTCTATGGACTCAATGAAGTGCGTCCCCTTGGCTGGAAGTGGCAAGCTCCTGGGGGGGGGGGGGCAGGAGACGCTCCGCCTGGCCAGCCAGAGACAGCTATTTGATTTGCAGGGCCAAGAGCAAAAGGAGAAGGTGGGACCCTCTGCTCAAAGTAATTAAGAATTTGAAGAATTAAGAATTTGAAGAATAACGGCGGAGCGAGCAGAGCCCGAGGTCCTCGGGAAGCTGGGGCTCTGGGTGACCACACAGGTCGCGTGCCCTGGAAGCCAGACCCTCTTGGTCTGGGGCGGGTATTTGAGGAACGGATCTCAGGGTCATCCCAAGGCTAAGGGCCTTGTAAATGGAGTGGGATGGAGACAGAGCGACCTGCCCTGGAGTCCAGTCGGGTCTGAGCCAAGCAGCCCGCTCCGCAGGAGCACAGGGACTGGGCCTCTCAGTCTCTTCCCTAAGATCCGCCTGCATCCCGCACCTTTTATCTTCCTGCCCTGGCTGTGATTTATCTCCATGGGAAGGACCGTGGCGGCCTCCAAGGCAAAAGGCCCTTTTGATGGGCCATGAATCTTTCCTTTGCGGATCCTCCGGCCCCTCGGCACGGTTGGGCGGACCTACCACTTCCTCTCTGCCAAGTGAGGATTAGGAAGCCATAAAACAAGGACCCCAAATCCCTGGCCAGGAGAGCTCACACATGGGCCTCAGATGCTCCGGACAGAGGAAGATGAGGGCTGCCAGATCTCAAATCCCTGAGGGGACCCTTTCCTTGAGAGCCCCCATTTCCAGCTCCCTGCCCCATGTGGAGCAGGGAGGGGGACATCCTGGTCAAGCTGGAACAAAAGCTGCTCAGGGGCATCCCCGAAGGGAGAAGGGATCCCAGCTGAAGCCAGGGCTAAAAGTGCTCCCTCGCATATGCAGGGAGCAAGGGAGCCCAGGCTGGACTGAGAGTGAGAGCAGCCCGGTCAAGGCTGTGGGGAAAGCAGAGCACTTAATACCTGTGCATTCTTTTTATCCCAGGGCTGCGCTTGTCCACATCAAACAGGAGGACGACCTGGGGCTCAGAGGTGTGAGGTCACTGGGTAAGGCCACTTGCCAAAGTCACATAGCCAGAAAGTGATAGGGTTGGGATTCAAAGCCAGTGAACGTTTAACAAACCCTTTCTCCAGAGAGCGACTTTAAAACCATCATGTTTGAAGAACAATTTATTTCTTAAATGCTACCTTTTTATTTTTAAAAAATCATCCATAAAAGGAATGTGGTACAGAATTCAGAAGAGCGTGAAATAAGAAGACTCTGCGGGTCTCTCCTCCCCAGCTGGCCGCAGGCCCCGGCTCAGTCCCAAGAAGCAGCCTCGGTGGCCAGGGATGTGACTGTCCAGAGACAGCGTGGACCAGAGATACCCGGGACTTCTTCCTCCTCCATTCAGATGGTGCATTCTGTGCACAATATCTGGACCTTGCTTTTCTACCGTAACATGACTTAGAGACTTTTCCCCATCAAGGGCTGCCTCACTCTTTTTAATGGCTGTATTTTGTGCCACTGTGTAGACGGGGTGTTTCAGTGAGCTGTCGCTGAGTAACAAACAACCCCACAGCTGGTGGCTTCCAACTCGCCCTGTACTATCTCACACACCTAAGAGCTGCTGAGCAAATCTGCTGGTCTTGGCTGGGTGCACTTGGGTATGTCTGTCAGCGGCTGGTTGGCTGGGGGCTGGCCAGCTGGGGTGACCTCAGCTGAGCATCCCAGCTCTCTTCCTTGTGTCTCCTACATCTCTGCATTTTCTAATAGTGAGGTTGGCAATGCAGGAGCGATGGCAGCCATGCTGGGGGCAAGAGGAACTGGGCAACGCTTTCCAATCCTCCTATTGTGTCCTATCTGCCAACAAGCCACTGGCCTAGGAAAGCCACATGGGGAGGGCAAGCTCAGGTGGGGAGGGCATCGTATAGGTACAGGGCAAAGGTGAGGGGCTATTTAATTCAGGCTGTCATGGTGACCAGTCTCCCACATGGAGCTTGATTCACGAGGCCTTAGCAACACTGTGAATGGGCTGCACAGCACCCAGCACCCCCCACACTCCCTCCCCCAGGGACGACAGGTCCTGGCCTCTCCAGTGTGGCCACTCCACCCTGACCAGAGCAAGGTCAGGGAGGGGCCTGGGACCACCCAGGGGTGCAGCCTGCCACCCCCAGTTGCTGGGCAGAGACATGGGGAATGGCTGTCCTGCCCCTGGAGGTAGGTGGTGGCCAGAGCTAATGACAAGACCCTGTTCCCCACATAAACAGGGTCCCAGGGAAACGGTCTTCCTCCCTCACTGTCTGCCCTGAGGGCTCTGGGGGCAGGCTCTGAGCTGGCCCAGGGAGGCCTGGTCCAGTGGGGGAGACAAATCAGATGACAGAGGACCAGGGGCCTCCCAAAGGAGGAGTGACTGACACTCCCATCCTGGAGGGGCGTCTGGGAAGACTTCCTTAGGAGAGGACGGTAGCTCTGGGCTTTGAAGGATGTATAGGAGTTCACCGCCAGGCCAAGGGAGGGAGGAGAGGGAATTCCAGACGGAGAGCCAGCCAGGGCGAGCGAGTGGAGGCGTGGAGTGGTCAAGAGGCCGCAGGGTGCAGGCGCCTCGAGGCTGGACAGGACAGCACCAAGGACAGAAGCCCTAGAACATCATGCCCAATGTCCAAGGAGTATTCTACAGATGCGCAGGCAGAGCCCGATGGAGTGGGGCTTCCTCCAGGAGCCCGCCCTGACCCCTCTGAGAGCCCCGAGGGTCCAGCGCAGCCTGTTTCCCTCTCAGGGTTCAGGCTCCTGAGCCGGTGCTGCCTAAGGTCCACCTCCTCCCCTGGACGTGGAGGGTCCTGAGAGCCGGGTGGGGGGTCCGCACAGGGGTGTCCCTGCTCCACACTTCCGAGTGAACGAATGGGTGAGCAGGAAGGTGACAGGAGGAGGTGAATCCAAGAGAATGCCATCCTGGGTGAGTCAACGCTCACGTCACCATCTCTGTCCTTGACACTGGTTTGCCCTGATTTTATTTTAGAATCGAGTAAAAAATCTTTCCTGAGAGAATCTGAGATGTGGCCGCGGTGCCCGGCAGAGACCGGGAGGAGGCTGCAGGAGGCGGGGGGCGGGACACGTTAGAGGGGTGTGCGGGGCACCCGGAGGCCAGGACTTCAGCTTCCTCATTGAAGAACGGGACTAACAGACACGAAATGTACTTCAGTGACAATGCTCAAATGAGAGCCGCGTCATTTATGGCAGTGGCCCCACTGTCTTCTCTAATACCCCCCCTTTCCCCAGGGGAGGACCATCGTCTCTATTTTCTGGGTGGGGAGACTGAGGCTGGTGTCCATTCAAGTCCAGCCTCGGACATAATCAAGATGCGTGATCCCCGTTGATTCTGGTCCTCACTGTTCCTGCCTGTAAAGTGGGGATAACAACCATCTCTCCTTCTTGGGGTGCTGTGGGGGGTCTGTAGAACTGTACACATTAGGCAGGATAGGGGAACTGACTGTCCTAAGGTCGCTCAGCAGGATCCCGCCCAGGTCTCTTCCTGTTCCTGGGTGGGAGGCTCTCCCGCCCGACAAGGGCTCCGGGTGGCAGAAGCCTGGCACATGGTGGGGCTGGGGGAGGGGGCACGGCCCAGAGCCCCTTCCTGATGGTGCGGCATGGAAGGGGAAGGGTCAGGGATGCCAGCCCCGCGGTGGGGTTTGGGGCCCGTGTGTCCTCGAAGGCAAGTGGCTTCCCGGCAGCCGTCCCAGAGCTAGGGGGCTCCCTCCATGACAATCTGTTATGACAGATTTAATTAAAAAGAGCTCGCACCCCCTGCAGGACGGCAGCCCAGGGCGTGGGGCACCCCCCACAGGACGGCAGCAGCACAGGGCATGGGGCCTGCTGCCAAAACAGCTCTGTAAAGTCAGGGTTCAGGGGCGGGTGCCGGGGCCGCGGGTTTACTAAACAGAACCCCGATACCACCTCGTTATTTATTGAGTTAATTATGTTCCCTGGCCTCAGCTCGAACCAGCTCCAAGACCTTGGGCCCCAGTGCCCATTCTGGCTCCCAGACTCTGCCGGGCGTACACACCCCTCTACCCAGGGGCGAGGCCGGTGATGCCAGCTCTGAGCCAGGAAGACCAGGAGGGGCTCTCTGTGGCTTCGAGAGGTAGACAAGGGACATTCCTCTCGGATCTTTTCTTTGGGCCTCCAGAAGTGGCAGGGAGCCGAAGCTGCCCCTGGAGGGTCGGCGAGGCCCAAAGGAGACAATGAGGACCGGCCTCAGCCCAGTGGGCACTCGGAGCATGCTGGCCACTGCTACCGTCATGGTCAGTATTGTGACTGCTAGTCAGGGGCACTGAGCTCAGGAGGCCACGGTGAAAGGGCTGGCAGGATGGTTGGAGAGGCCCAGCAGTTAAGAGTGGACACTTGGTCCCAGAGCTCAGGAGCCGGAGGCAGGAGGATCCTGAGTTCAAAGCCAGCCTCAGCAACTTAGCGAGGCCCCCGGCGACTCAGCGAGACCCTGTCTCTAAATAAAATATTAATAAAAGGCCGTGGTGGCTGGGGCTCAGTGGTGAAGCGCCCGGCTCAATCCTGTTTTCTCATCTGTAAAATGGGGACAACAGCAGAACCTTCCTCACAGGGTTTTGGCCTGAGAAACCTGATCAAGGCACAACCCGGGACTCAGGGCAAGCTCAGAGGGGGTGGCCGGGAGAGCGGTGGCCCTCGAGGATGGCTCTGCCTGGCTCCCGCCTGGCTCCGAGAGGTTCCCGGGAGGCCAGCAGCCGGAAGGGGACCTCCCACGTGCTCACTCCCAGGTGCCTGAGCTGTCAGGCTGGGGATGGAGGTGGCCTCCTTGTGGCCAGATAGGTGGCCTGATAGCAGGGCCGTGGGGACAAAGCTATCAGAGGTGGTGACGGATACTGAATGGGCTTCTCCGAGCGGGTGCAGAATTGCGTTCGGCTTGGATTTAATTAAAAAGACTCAAATCTTCCTGATAATCCTCCCGGCAACGGCGGAGCGGGGCCTGAAGCCGGCTCCCTGGCAACGGCGCATCCTGCTGATAAAGGACTTGGGGGGGCCGCAGTGAGGCCCCACGGCTGGCCCAGCACCCGCTGCTATCAGCCCTGCCCATCGCCCGTGGCCCAGCAAGGGGGGTCGGGAGGCAGCT
>NW_026000051.1:5098361-5124764 GCF_001458135.2 Marmota marmota marmota
GGCCCCTTCTCCACGGCCAACCCGCCCGCCTCGGCCCCGCTCCGGGCGCACCGTGGATGTCTTTGTTCGCCACGAGCCCTCGGCCTGGCACCTTGGCACCTGGCTCTCCTCGCAGGCAGCTGCCCAGCCTGCCTCGTCCTGGCCCCGGGCACCCACATCTTGGTGTTGGGGAAGGGGCAGGAGGAAGCCAAGCGCTCGTGTCCTCACCTGTCCCCACGTCCCAGCCTTTGCCTGAGCCCAGCCTCTCCTTCAAGGGGTTCCCACCTGTCCTGACCTCCAGCCCCAGGGGACCCTCCCTGCCTCCCTCCCTCTGAGGTACCCACAAGAGCCCCACAGAGGGCAAGAGCCTGGCAGAGGGCAGGGCTTACGGGCATCTGGTGGCCGGCTGACCGGTTGAAGGAGGGAATGGGGACGAGTCTGCCTCGGGAAGGCCCCCCAGCACCCCTGCCCACCAGAGCCTGGCTGGGAAGCCACTCACCCCACCCCGAGCCGTCACCATCCTTGTCATTGTGGGTCCCTTAACTGACTCGAGGAGGCCTCCACCCCTGGTGACCCTGGAGAGTCAGGTTGGTGGCCTGCTGTGTGCCGTGGGCCCCGCAGGGCTGTGCTGGACACTGGCTCTGGGGTCCCCATCGCCCTGGAGCCCTGTGGCCCCGGGAGAACTTGCCAGCTCTCTGGCCTGCCTCATCTACCAAACAAGGACACCCATGTTTGAATCTGACCTATTTCCAGCTTGTGGTGAGCACCGGGGCCAGCCCCATCGCAAGGCTGACTGAGCCCATGGTACCTTCCAGGGGCGGGGGTCCACCCTCCAGGGGAGAAACCGGGGCCCAGGAGGCTACTGGGGGGCCAGCGTCCTTACCCCCCATCCCGACCTCTCTGGCCTCCCGGGGGGTCACCTGCCCAGTGCTGCCCCCTCTGCCCACCGGGCTGCCTTTGCCAGCCTGCCCTCGGGTCCCTCCCCCAGTCCCTTCCCTTCCCTGGACCAGGAACTGCTCTAGTGCCCAGGAGGCAGCGGGCAGCAGGGAGGATATTGCTGTGACCAGTTGACGGGGCCACGGGACCAGGGAGCCGAGGGACAGCCTCACGAGGACCTGAGGGGATCCAAGTGCCCCCCGGAGTCAGGGGCCGTGGGGTCCTGGGGCAGGGGGAGAAGAGGCAGAGCCCGAGCGGGGCCTGAGAAGGGGAGGAGGGGCAGGAGGGAGTCCAAGGACCTGAGCAGGGGACAGGCTAAGGGGACACGGTCAAAAGGGAGCACAGGGGAGGGGTGGCCCTGTGATGCGGCCTGTGACTGCCAGGAGGGGCTCTCACTCTGGGTGGCCCGGTCGCATGGCTGGCTCCAGGTGGGGCAGGAGGGGCAGAGGGGGGGACGGAGGGCCCAGGGAGACCTCTGCACAGGGGATGGGGATCAAGGCTCCACCTCAGGGACCAGGGCAGAGGAATGGAGGCTGACAGCCTCGGTGACTGGCCTCCCCGACCTGGACCCACTGAGCTCCCTCATCTCCAGGGCTGGTGCCAGACTCTGCCTCATTCCACACTGTGCCCACCCTCCCGCCCCCCGTACTCCCCGGGGAAGGTCATCTCCAGGGTAGGAGCCAGGGAACGGGTCCAAGTGGGCTTCAGAGACCTCATGCTACTGCTGCGACTGCCAGTCATTAGTGCTGTAAAGGGTGGGGACAGCGAGGGGGCAGGGAGGGGTCCCTGTGCTCCGCCCCAGCTGGAGCCAGCATCTGCGTGGACATCTCAGTGAACCCACAGCATAGCCCAGTGGTGTGGACATGACCATTATGCCCCCGTAGAGGAGGAAACAGGTTCAGAGAGGTGGGGAGTTTTGCCCGAAGCCACACAGCAGAGGAGCCTGTCTTGGCAGAGGCCAGGTGTTGGGCGGGCTTACTTCATCCAAAACAGAATCAAGAGCATCCCTTCCTGTGAGCCCTGCCCACTTACAGTCTCTCATTTACTCCGACTTCGCGTTTGGCGCTGGAGTCTCAGGGGAAGTCAGGAGCCCCCCACCCAAAGGGTGGCTGTAGGAGGCCCGAGGGGACCGTCAATGAAGCTCCCCTGGACATTCTGTGGCTGTACCCATTGCTGACATCAGGACCACTCTCCCACCTCTCTCCCAGGTGCTAGGCCTGGGCCATCAGATTCCCTGAGACCAAAACCAGAGGGACAGAGAGTGAGGGAGACCCAGGGTCAGGATAGTGCCACCGGGTTCAGCTCACCCCAACCCGTGCCCAGCAGGGGCCGTCCTGCCATGGTGTGCACACGGCAAGGCCATGCTCCAGCGGGTCCCACAGGAGCCCACGCCAGCCCTTGGGTCCTTCGTCACCCTTTCTTCTGGTCCCCGTCACCAGGACATCCTGGCCTAGGCCTTTCCTGCTGGGAGAGAGGGGCCGTGGGGAGAGGCTGGAGGACGTAGGCAGGTGCCAGGGCCCTGTCTGTAGGGTGCCTTCTGCCCAGCCAACCTGGAGGAGGGCCAGTCCCCAAGGGCCAGGACCAAGCCAGGACCAAGCCGGACGGGCCCTCCAGATTCCAGGACAAGGCTCCTGGGTGGTCTGAGCTCTGTGACGAATGGGGGCCCCTCGAGCTGGCTGGGGGGGTTCGCCTGTGTCACCTGCTCAGGGGGAGTCAGGATAGTGCCACCAGGTTTAGCTCACCCCAACCAGGGTGCTCCGGACGCTCTGCCCTGATGGGGCGCTGCCAGGGCATCTCGGGGGACTGTGTGGCACAGTGAGGTGGGAGGGGACGGCCTGTGCCTGGAGTGAGCCGGTTAGTAGGACCCTCTTCAGACCCCAGGGGGTGTTTACCCACAGGCTTCCGGGGGGACCCGAGGCTTGTTCAGGACGAAGAGGACGAGACGGTGGGGAGGCTGCAGGGAGGGGTCCTCACGGGTGTGTCCTGGGCTGGCTGGGCCATGGGACATCTGGCCCCTCCAGGCCGCCTTTTTAATAGGAAATGTATTAAGTAAAGCACATGAGACCTCCTAGAGAAGCCTTAGGGAAATGACAATAGAGAAAATGGAAAGCTTCCAGAAGCCTGTCACCTGGGGCCACAGCAAGTGTCACTGACCCAGCTGGTGTGGGGGCGGGGTGAAGGCATGAGGAGGCAGGCCCCGCACTCACACTCACACACACAGCCACACACACTCACCTTGCCACACACTCACAGCCACACAGCCACACACACTTTCACATACACACAGCCACACAAACACACGCACCATATAAACACTAGAACACACAGACACTCACACAGACACTCTTACACACAACACTCACACAACCACAGCCACACACATATACACATACACTCTCACACACACTCATGCAGTTAGTCACACACACACACGCTCACACACACTCCCCCACACACATTAATACACACTCGCAATTGCACATCACCCCACCAGAGTTACACACTCACACACAAGTGAACTCATATACATATACAGTCTCTCACACAAAATCACACAGGAAAACACTCACATAGACCCTCACACTCACACATTTACACACATTGTAACAGCCACACACTCAACCACACATTTACACACTCTTACCCTCCACACATACATACATACTCATACACCCAATCTCTCTCTTTTTAAAAATATTTTTAGTTGTAGATGGACGCAATACCTTTGTTTGATTTTTTATTTTTATGTGTTGCTGAGGTGAACCCAGTGCCTCACGCACGCGTGCTAGGTGAGCGCTCTACCATTGAGCTACATCCCCAGCCCTCACACAATCCCTCAAATGCACACTCAGATACTCACACACCAGTACATACCTCACAGCCCCACACACATACACACAACAGTCACACTCACACATGTACATAAACACACTCACATATACAACACTCCTACACCACAGGCACACACATACACTCTCACACACACACACATACAACCTTATACTCATCTAATCAGACTCCCAGCTTACACGTACACAATCACATACAACTGCAATACACACGCACTTATAAGTCACTTATGCCCAGATACATGCAAATACACTCACACAAATATACACACTTAACACACACAGCCACACAGCCATACACACCTACATTCAGACATACATACTACACTCATTCTCACAGCCGTATATAGTCTCACGCACAAATGCACTCACATGTGTACACACTCACATAGTATCACCTAATCACACACCCACTCACACACACATATGCACCATCACTCACACTCACACACACGGCAGTCTGTGCACGTGGCCCCCTCGTCTGTCACACTTGCCTTTCTGGATGTGCAAGAGCTACCCACCCGGGCTGCCTTCCCTCCTGCCTGTGGCGCAGCCAGCCGTAGCCCTGCCTCAGCTCGGAGCTGTCTGTCCATGTGCTCATTTCAAATGCTCTCAGACATCCAATATCTGCTCATTTTATTTAAGAAACACATAAGCATTAACATCTAACTTTTTGTTTAATAATCTATAGCAATCACAACTCTGGGTTTTCATCTTGGAGCTGCTCTGGGAGTCTTCCCGACCTCAAGATCGCATGAATATTCACCAGTATATTTTCCAGTAATTAAAAATATTACTTCTAAAGCCTCGAACCTTGGATCAATCTGGAATTTATTTTCACAAAAGCTAGAAATCTCTCTTTTCCCAATGGTTTCCTAATGTCGCCACATTATTCAGTCAAAATTCCATTATTATTTCCCTACTGAATTGAAATCCGCCTTTGGCTGGAGTCAGTTTGCTGTGTCTTTGGGTTGCTGTCTTCCGTGCTCTCCGCCAGCATCTCCCTGATTTAAGTCCTGCAGTTTTAAAATAGTCTTTGTGATCTTATGGGCAAAACTTCTCACTAATTCCTTCTTTTAAGAACTTTCATGGTGTAGCTCAGGAGGCTGAGACAGGAAGATCGCGAGTTTGAAGCCAGCCTCAGCAATGGCAAGGCGCGAAGCAGCTCAATGAGACCCCGTGTCCCAATAAAATACAAAACAGGGCGGGGATGGGGCTCGGTGGCTGAGTGCTCCTGGGTTTGATCCTTGGCACCAAAAAAAAAAAAAAAAGAAATTTCATGGTAATTCTAATATATTTGTATTTCCAGGTAAACTGTAGATTTAATTTAACAATTTGCTGATGTTTTCTTTGTGCTTGTGCTAAATTTGTAGATGACTTTGGGGAAGATGGTCATTGATACAGTCATCAATTTTCCCATCCAGGAAAATGCTCAGTTTGAAATAATTTCTCCTTAGCTCTTTAGCAAACTCTCTTTTTGGTCCTAATATATTTTTGTCCAAGCATTCTACCCCCGAGTGACACCCCTCCCCCAGCTCCTTCTGATAATCTCCCATTTGACTGTCTTGAGTTTTGTAGGCAAACAACCTCTTCATCTGCAAATAACGGTTCTTTGTTTTCTGCCATTTTTATGTCATCATAGGTCCCTGGCATGTCATGATTATTTGGGCTGGTGGGTTACAGTCTGTGGTCTGGGAGCCACAGATAAGCTCAGGTTGGCTTGGTCACAGGCAGCGCCCCTGTGACATCAGGGAGGAGAGGAGAATGTGAACCTGGGATTGTGCCGTGGAGACCACAGGTAGAGGACAGCCGAGTCAGCAGAGCCAGGGCCACATTGCGTGGTAGCTGCCACCTCGGCATGCCTGGACTCCTCCGCCTCAGCGGGGGTTTCTACTCTTCTGCACAAAGTCCAAGTGCTGTTGACCTTGGGAATGGACACTCAGTGTCATGAATCATACAAGCAGATTTTCCTCAACTGGACCCTCTTTCCTGAAGTGTGATTTAATCACAGTACATCAAACACTTAGTGTTCTCCTGGACTCTCTTGAATAATATTTCATTTTGTGTTTCCCAACAACACTTATTTACAGAGGAACTTAATCTATATGGTTGACGGCACTGTTTTGTTAGGTTTGTACTAAACTCCTAAAATTATAAATGAAACGTCCCATCTTTTCCACTTCTTTGGAAAATTATAAATTACATGTGTATTATCTATTCTTTGAGAGAACTCATACCACCGTTTGGGCCTGGTGCCATTTTAGGGTCATCATTTTTAGAATGGAATTTGAGGATGTCACATGCTTTCGATAGCTTCTCCCCAATCACAGGATGAAATGCAAAAAGAATACGTTTTTTTGGTGTGTGTGTGTGTGGTACTAGGAATTGAACCGAGGGGTTCTCTACCACTGAGCTCCATCCGAAGCCCCTTTTATTGCAAGACAGGGTCTTGCTAAGTGGCTCAGCTGGCCTCAACCTTGCAATCCTCCTGCCTCAGCCTCCAGAGTAGCTGGGATTATAGACATGCACCTCCACACCCAGAAAAATGCAAATGCTTCATCATGACATTTCAGGGGACACTATGATTAGCTGCATCAGCTCTCGTGACCCCAGACCCTCTCCCCATACTCCAGACACACCCGGCTCCTGGACCCAAGAGGACAAGAACCACACTGTTCAGGTCACTACAAATTCTCGGGCACCTTTGGCAGGAGTTGGCTGAGTTCTCGTGAAAGGCGTCACTCCACTCTCATCCTCACACACGTTCACTGGTCATCCCTCCTGGGCCTGGTCATATGCTGGCCCTGGGGAGAAAGAATCCCACCCCCCACTTTCAGTGTCCTGCTCTCTGGCTACTGGGGAGGCAGGTGAGTGAACGGAGCCTTGAACACAGAGGAGACTGCTGGAAGGGACGCTCCTGGGCATGCGGGAGCACCTGGAGGCCACCTGACTTAACCTGGGAGGGGGAGGACACACTTACCAAGAGACTCCCTTGCAAGCTACAGCTTCCCAGAGGAGGTGACCCCATTTAGTCTACATGATAAGGAGCAGGGGGTGGAGGGTTGGCAGGTCACTCCATGCTAGGGGGACCCGAACCAAAGACCAGAAAGGAAGAACCAGCATGGCGTCTGCCATGTCCACTGGGGGTGATTGCCAGTGTCCCCCAGCATGTGTCCTGGGTCTGCCCAGGACCCCACCAACACAGCAGCCAGAGTGAAGGTGGTGATGTGTCTATCCCATCCTCGCTGTCTCCAGATGAAAGCCAGAGCCCTAAGCACGAGGGACAAGATGCTGCCTGGTCTGGTCCCTGTGTTCTTCTGAATTCACCTGGTCACTGTTCCAGCCATTGTCTTTCCTGGGATTGGCCAGACCTCGCAGCTCAGGACCTCGACCAGCTATTCCCTCTGCCAGGAGCACCACACCTGCACTTTCTCAGGTCTCCCCAAAGGTCACCAACAGGGAGGCTGACCTTGACTCCTGTCTCACACAGCCACTCCTGTGGGGATCTCGTTGTCCTTAGTCTGCTTTATTTTTCTCATATTAATGATGCTACCCAAGACAGACAGACAGACAGACACACACACACACACACACACACACAGATTTATTTTTTTTTTTTATATTTATTTTACCTACTAGAATGGGAACCTCAAAAGAACAGGGATTTTGCCTCATTCTGTCTTGTAGCCCCAGTACCAGGCCCACATCTAGGAGAACGTGCTCAGTAGCCCTAAGCAGCTGGGTGTGGCTGGGCACCGGCAGCAGAGAGCCACGTAGCTCAGCAGAGCCTCCAGGATGGAGGAGGAACTGGGGACGGTCACAGTGCCCACCAGGAGGAGGATGGGATGGAGGGAGCAAGGGAGATTGACAACCAGTGAGAAGAAGGGCCCAGTGCAGGCAGGAAACAGTGGAGGATTGGCTACGGGGCTGGGGTGGAGTGGCCAGGCGGACCTATGTCCAGGCTGCTGGCCATGGAGGAAGACGAGGCCATTCCCTGGCCTGGGGAGTCCTTGAAGGGGAGACCCTGGTTTGGACATGTCAAAGCCTGGGCATCCCACTGCAGGTATGTGGAAGGTGAGGGCCAGGGGGGCCTGGAAAGAGGCCTGGGCTGGAGAGAGAGGTCTCTGGTGGGAACATGGGCCATTCTGTCACATCACTGCACTCATCACCTTGGTCCAAACAAGCTTTCCTTGAGTGCTTTGTACGGCCCAGGCCTGGGGCTCGGAGCAGAGGCAGAGTTGGACTTGTTCTGTGGTCCAGGGGCTCTCCACCGCTGAGCTCCGCCTCCAGCCCTTTAATTTTTAGTTTGAGACAAAATCTGGCTAGGTCACCCAGGCTGGCCTTGGATCTGCTCTCCTCCAGCATCTGGCCTACACCACTGTGCCCCACCATGATGGGTCTTTAGTGGTGCTTCTGTAGGATCCAGTGATGCTCTGTCCACGTCTCACAAACAGCTCTCTGGAGAAAAACGCCCAGATCTGTAGAGTTTGCCAGTTTCAGGCTACTGACACGATGTCACCATGGAGCTGGGAGGTGTGGTGACCATCTGCTGTAGTTTGGATCTTCAGGGCCCCCCACAGCTCCCTGTGATAAAGGCTCTGCCTCAGTGTGGCTCTCCTGGGAGCTGGTGGGGCCCCGAGGAGATGGGGCCTAGGTGACTAGGAGGTATTTTGGTCACTGGGTGTGTGTCCTTGGAGGGGACTGGGGGCCCCAGTCTTTCCTTTCTCTTTGCCTCCCTGGCTGCAAGGGGAGCAATTTTGCTCTGCCAAGCACTTTCCCTGTGATGTGCTGTGTGGCCACAGGCCAGAAAGTAATGGGGCCAGTTGATCAGGAACTGAAACCTCCAAAACTATAAGCCCCAATAAAGCTTTTTTCTTTATAAGTTGATTATGTCAGGTATTTGTTACAGCAGCAGAAAGTTGGCTATCACACTCCATCGTACGGTATTTCCACCCCAGGAAAAATAGACATAGGCCCAAGAGCTTAGATGACAGTGTACATCAACAGGAATGGCCAAATTTGAAGTATTCATTACTTTTGATTTGAATATGACCTACTGAATTATAAATTTAAGCCTTGAGCCATGCCTGTGTTGAATAACCAGCCCACAGAATTAATTCCTGAAACAAAGGTTAACAAAAGGCTCTCTTGAAAGCTGGAATGACAATCCCAAGACGTAGATGCTGTCATCAGGGAGATGAAGTGAGGACACTCAGATAGTAAATGGTACAGCTGGGTATTCTTTTTTTTTTTTTTTTCCTGAGAGTCAGGGTCTCGCTGAGTTGCTTAGGGCCTTGATAAGTTGCTGAGGCTGGCTTTGAACTTGTGATCCTCCCTCAGCCTCCCGAGCCACTGGAATTACAGGTGTGCACCACTGCATAGGGTCAGCTAATTACTTCTTGAACAAGTAATTCCTGTCCGAGGGCCTCAGTTTCCTCATCTGTGAAATGGAAACGAGAAAATGTACCTCCCAGCTTGCCACTGGAGATTGGATGAACTAATCCTCATAAATTAGCATTTAGTCAATGCTTGGCAAATGGGCACCAGAGTTGGTGGAGCCCCGAGGAGATGGGGCCTAGGTCACTAGGAGGGCACTGCTGTGATCGTGATGATAATCAGGAACTTGGGCCCTGCCCCACAGGTATTCATGGGCTAGTGAGTGAGGAAGATGGCGGTAAGTGTGTGCATATTCGTAGGATTCAGATTCAGAAGGACCCTGCGTGGAGGCTGCGTTTGAATAGGACTAGCCTGAGAGAAGGCCGTCTGTGGGGTCGGGGCGAGGCATTCCGGCTGACGGTCCTCAATAAGCAGAGGAGGAGGCAGAGGGGCATCTGGAGCTCAGGCTGCCTGGAGATGAGGCGGGAGCTGACTGGAAGCCTGCTGAGTTGGCAGGAGCCTGGACTTTCTTCTGAGGGCAGTAGGGAGCCTCGGCAGACTGTCGGGCAGGGTGTGGCAGACTCAGATGGGCCTCTTGGAACACCGGTGGGACTGCAGTGGGGGGGAGGCCAGGAGGGGCAAGAGTGGCCGCAGCGGCCATCCAGGGAGCCTGGCTGGGGCTGAGGGTGTCCAAAGACACAGGCTCCCTGGCCCCTCCCTTCGGGCACCTACTGGGAAGGGCAGCCGGACTCCCTCCCCTTCTGCCCCTGCCCAGTCCCAGCAGCTAATCCTAGTGACACTGGGTCCTGGGGCTGGGGCGGGGCGGCCGGGCAGCTGGCCTCAATTAGCTGGGGAGCCGGGTCTGGACAGTGTCATTAGGAGAAAACCAGAGCCCGGTCATAAACTCTAATGAATGCATTAATGGAAGGCTTGTGCGCCTCAAAGGGGAAAAAAAAAGTGGGTCTAAATAAAGTTATTAACACAGCCCACCTGTGTTCGGCCCTCGGCCTCTATTGTTCAAATAGCCCATTAGCTCCCGAGGCAGCCGGCCTTGGAAGGCAGCCTCCTCTCTGAAGCAGACTTTAACTGCGTTCATATGATTCAATTAGATCCCGCAGTCCTGATGCAGAGGCATCGCTGGTCTTTCATCTTGGTAATGGCCTGCAGGCTGGAGCGGGGCGCAGGGGGTTAAAAAGCCGGGCTGGGAACCTGCCCGTGGCCCGACTTACCCCTGCACCCAGAGGGGTCTCAAGTGAGGTTCCCGGGGCAGCGCCCCGCATCCCGCCCACCTGCTCACGGATGCTCGTCCCTGCCTGGGATTCGCACTCAGACCCCCTCGTGCATTCTCCATCAGGTATGGGGCCTGTCACCCCCCATTCCACCCATCCCCCTTGACCAAGGGCCATGGCCCCCGACTCCACTCAGCCAGCCCTATTAATAAAGAGTTAAGAAAATTCATTAGGAAGTGGGCCTTTTATAGATTCTGTTAAAGCCTTCTTCCTACTTCTGTCACTGAGAAAGGATAAAAATCCTTTTATCACTCTACAACTTGTTAATGTCCCGCCCCGGGAGCACTTCATCTGTAATAAACATCTTCACAAAATATGCATCCCCGGGGAGCAGCGTTAATTTCCTCAAGGCCTCACACATGTGAGGGATTTTATTGCCTGCAGGTGCTTCACGATATTGCGTGGGCTTCTAATAATCGGCCAGTAAACCGCAGGTAGCGCCTCTGAGAGCGATGGCTCTGTGCACCTGTCCACAAAGGGCCTCCACACATACCGCACCTCCACCTCCAAGGCCCAGCCCTGGCCCGGCCGCTCCCGAGCCCGACCTGCCCCCCACCTGCCCCTCAGGACGCTGACAGGTAAGTTCTCAAAGTCTCTCGCCTCCTTGACCCACTTCCAGAACGTTGGGGGAGCCGGGATTTGCTTCCCTTAGTGCCAGGAAAATCCCCCCCAGAGCCTGCAGGCTCGGCAGGGAGGGCAAACACGGGGCACGGGACCTGCTCTCTCTAACATTTCTTGGGTCTCTTCCCTCACTCGTCCCGAGTCCCTCCTGTTCCGCTCTGCCATGGAAATGTGATTATCGACAGATTTAACTCCCCATTTTCTTAATAACTGAGATGGAGGAAAAAGCGAGCTTGCCTCTCTCCTAAGTGCGATTCAGACAAAATGGGTTTTGCATATCTTAAGGGCAATTTTCCGAATGTTAAAAATAATTGCTAGAAAAACGCGTCGTATAGCTCAGTCAGGAGGAAAAAAATCACTCAAGGAGTAATTAGAAGTTTGCATTTAATAAATATCTTTCTACTCTCTGGGATTCACTCCAAGTTTTGATCCTCAGATGAATCGCGAGGTCCATGCTGGGTGTCTGTCTGCGGTCGTGGTACATGGCCGGGAGCTGGGGTGCCACTGGGACTCATTCCTAAAACAATGTGAGCTGGGGACCAAGCTGCAGGCTCCTGGGGCATCGCAGGGGGTGGGGTGGGGGTGGGGGTGGAGGGGCTGCTCGGGTGGGAGCAGAGGACTGACAAGATGACCTCTCCAGCTCCTCCTGGGAGAGGTGGCTCTGAGGACCAGGCTGGGGACAGTACGATCACTTCTAATCAAAGGCAGCTTATGCTGTCTCTGGACACTAAACACGGGGCATTTCCAGGTCACCTCCACGCTGCTGGGTCTCTGAGAAACAGGACCTGAGGTTGGGAGGTGGTGGGAGTGCCCGGGAGCTTGGTTCTTTGTTCAGATCTGTGACCCCGAGCGTGGGTGTTACGTCCCCTGGCCTTGTCAGCTAGGTACCCACAGTGACTTGGGCCATGCACATGCCACCCTGGGGAAGCCTGGGAAGGGGGAGGCCACTGGACTTGGCCCTCTCGTGGCTGGCAGGGACACCACACGGGTCCACAGAGACTTCCAGGAAGAGCCCTCAGATGGACCTCGGGAGCACCGAGGAGGAAGCGCTAGTCTGGCAGGCCCCTCCTCCCGAGCCAGCTCGCGGAATCCGCCAGGCCCAGCGTCCAGGGCTCCAGGGTAGAGCCCAGCCCAGACAGGCCTGCACATGGCTGGCCCGGGGTGAGGAACAGTGACGCAACCGCACTGTCCCTCTGCGCGGCGCCAGTGAGGAGGTGAGCCCACCGCCCTGCACGGCTCTCGTGGGTCAGGCCCGAGCCTCAGGGCTGTGTGTCTGGAATCTTCTTAAATACACCTGGCAGGTGAGGGAGCTGAGGTCTGAGAGGCCGTTTGCCCAAGGTCACCGATGAGGGTCGAGATGTTGAGGATGGCCTAGAACAGAAGCAGAGGGCTCCACCTGAGTCCCCTCCTGGCCTCCACCAAGCCTCCCAGGAGAGTGATAGTCCCCATTTTCCTAACGACAAGCTGAGGCTCAGCCGGCAAAGATGGGGGCCTGGCTTGGCCCTGACAGTGGCCTCCTTTCCCCCTACACGGCTGCTCCTCCCCCACCTCCCTGGCTGGGAAGGGAGAGGGGTCATTCACCACCTGCCCCCACCTCCACTGGTCAGCCTGGCCCGGCCCTGCAGAGTCGTAGGAGGGCTGGGGAGCCTGGAGCAGCTTCAGAGTCACCGTGGACATGATGAAAGCCCTAGATGGTGGGGCCCAGCTGAAAGGTTAGAGGAAGAGGGATTATTCTGCCCAGGGAGCGGAAGGCCCAGGGGGCAGGGGCCCTGGCTAATGGAGAGCACCAGATGCTGGCCAGCTGTGCTCTGTCTCCCTGGAGGCCCAGCAGGACCAAAGGGCTTGTCCTACAGCAGGAGGGAGTTGAGAGGGATAGGAGAAAGAACTGGCTGAAGGAATGGTTAGGGTTGAAAGAGTGACGGAGCCTCACTCTGAGGAGCTCCTACCTGGCTCTTGGGAGCTGAGGGGGTCCGTAGGCCAGGAAGGCAAATGGTGATGATACGTGGCTTTTATGTGCAGTGGGCGGAGGGCCACTGGGAGAGTTAGCCTTGAGAAACTTGCTCTCGTCTTCTGAGTTCCCCCCACGCCCACCCACCTGCCATGTGGACCAGAGGCTGAGTCCCCGGGCAGGGCTGGTGAGCCTCTGAGGCCGTCTCCCAAGTTTGGTGCCGCCCATGAGAAGTCAGGGAAGCCACAGGGCTCAGAGGCCGGACCCCAGGGGCTGGGAGCAGGGGCCCACAGTCATGTCAAAACCTTCAGTGGCCAAAGCTCCTAAAACGTCATGTGCCCTCACCCTCAGAGTCGTTAAAATAAGTGGCACTGCTCTGTGAGGCGGGTTTTAGGGAGGCCTGCGAGTTCTGGTCCCTCCACCAGGAATAGTGGGTGCTTTCAGCCTCAGCACCTCACAAGCCCCCGACTCGGAACAAGAAAATACAAAGGGCTGGGACGCGGCTCAGTGGTAAAGCGCCTCTGGGTTCAGTCCCCAGCACCACACGAGTCTTGGTGTCCCTGTTCCGCTGGTGGCCTGAACACACTGCTGTCTGTGGGGTGCCCAGCCCGGCCTCCTCCTAGGGCTGCGTGTCCTCGTGGTCAGGCAGGGACGGCGTCTCTAAGCTGTGAGGCTGGTGGACAGAGGTGTGAGGAGACCTGGAAAGGCCCCTCAAGGCTGGTACACGGCGACCCCCTGCCCTTCCTCTAGGTCTCGGGCCTCATCCCAAACCTCAACTGGTGGGTGCAGAGCGAGGAGGTGAGGGGCCCTTCACAGCAGCCTGCGGCCCGCCAGTCTTGGTTCCCAGCCAGACACAGCGGCTGTGTCTTCATGGACTCAGTTTAGCTTCTAGAGGAAAAAATGGGATGTCGCTGCTCGGCTTCCTCAGCCCTATTTAGAGCCCAAGCCTAGGGCTCTCCGGAAAAACCCAGGATGCGCCATTAAACGTGAATATCAGATAAAAAGGCAGGACTCATTTTTAGCCTAAGTATGTCCCATGTAATTTTGGGGATACTTACACTAAAAAAAAGTCACTTATTTATCTGAAATTATAATTTAATGGGGCACCCTTATTTTTATTTGCCAAATTTGGCAACACTCCCCAGAGCCCCTTCTTCACTGGGTGGCCCCATCCCCTCCTCAGGGGAACCTTCCGGGCTCCTTCTCTGGCAGCTGAAACCCCGTCAGAGCCACTTGCTCTCAGCTCGTGGAGACACTAGGAGGCTGTGATCATCCCCTTTCTGCTGCAAAAGGGCAGAAAATGCATTTCCTTGTGACATTGTTCTCGTGATATATATTTTTGGAGGAGAACTGCTCACGAGGGGAATGACTTTTCGGGGAAATGAGCCATTTTTGAGCTTGCCATGTGCAGAGGGCTCGGTGATGCCGGCCAGCGCTGCCTCTGATCTCGGGTTTCTTTGGAAGGATGTGGAAACCAGTGGAAGGGAAGCTTTCCGTCTGGTGCCTCTGGGATCGTCTCGGTTTACAGTTTGCTAGGACACAGGTGGATTTTTAAGGGTTAAAATGGAAGGAAAAAAAATGCCCCCCAAAGTTCCCTGAGTGGCCCTGGGAATATGGTTCCTGGGATCAAGGGGATTTCATTTTTCAAATTGTTGAGGGCTTTCTTTTTTTTTTTTTCCAAAAAATTATTTCCAAAAGGGCCATTGCAATTGCATAAGATATTGAGAAAGGCTTTTTCTTTTTCTTTCTGGACAAAGATGTTAAAGACAAATTGTTTGAATGGAACAATTGGGAATAAAACATTTGCAGAGTCAAATATCAACTGACCACGAAAAAGGGAAACACAAAAAGGAACAAAATTGCACACTAGACACAGCCCTGGCATTAGATTTTCTTAAAGGTATTTTAATGTTTGAATTTCTACTTTGGGATGCTAGTCTATAATCATATTTAGCTTCAAAAATGCCATAACTGAAACTTCAACCCTTGACTACTTTCTCTTACTTTTTTTCCAAGCATTTGATGGCTTTTAAAATTATTTTGAAAAATTAAAATATATATATATATATATATATATATATATATTAATTATATTTTTTTTTTAGTTGTAGATAGACACACCTTTATTTTGTTTATTTATTTTATGTGATGCTGAGGATCAAACCCAGGGTTTCACATGTGCAAGGCAAGGACTCTACTGCTGAGCCACAGTCCCAACGCCAAAATTTTCAAAAAAAATTTCGAAATTTTTAATGGATTAAAACCCATAAAATTTGTAAGTATCAATGGGGTACCATGCTTGATGTAAATATCACAATGTTTAAATCAGGTTACATGTATTTATGTCCTCAAAGACTTATCATTTCTTTGTGGTGAAAACTTTCAAAATCCTTTGTTCTCTGTTTTGAAATGCACGGTACATATTGGCCTGTATAGACGGCCTTCTGTGCAACTCTTGTGCCTACCTGACTATAACTTAGTCCTCATCAACCAAACCTTACCCAGTGTCCCCGGGTCACTGTTGTCACTGTTGTACTCTCGATTTCTACGAGATCAACTTTTCTAGATTCCACACGAGTGAGATCTTGCAGTACTTGTCTTTCTGCCCCGACTTTTTTTTTTTTTTTTTTAAACATCTTCCTGGACCAAGAGAAATATTCCAATGTGGGGGAGATCATGTACTCAGATATTTCCTTTCTAGAATGGTCTTCAAAGGCAATCAGGTTCTGCTCTCAAGACGGCACGTTTTGCAAAGGCCAAAAAAACAAAACAAAAACCTAAAAGAATTTCCTAGTCCCAGTTTCCACCAGAATCCAAACCAAGTGTGTTTCTTCAGACTTGGCAAGGTCCCAACTATGGGACCTGTCACTGAGGGCAGAGCCCTGCCGAAACCCAAGGGATGGACACCGGAGCCTGTACCCCACTTCCCATCCCTCTTCCCTCTCGGAACGTAGACCCCAGATGGATGCTCAGCCCCAGCCTGGAGCCGGGAGGTGCCGCTGGATGTCAATTACAGCCCAATTCCAGAGGTGCCATCAAAGAGTTAACCAGGATGTCCCAGTGCGCAAATGTGGGATAATTGGGAAACAAATTCTACAAACATCTTGAAAGGGGCAAAAGACCTTTGATCTTGCCGTGGAGGGGGACATTGCCATGCCGTCTGCCTCTGGGGCCTGCACACATCTCAGGCCGGAGGATGGCATCTTTTGGAGAAATCAGCCGACACCTAATTCCATTGAACCTTAATTATCCTAACTGGTTTCGTATGGCCGAAGGCATTTTCCCCAAAGATTAGAGGAGAAGGAGGGACTGACAAAATAATTAAATATGCAATTTGCCAAGCGTGGACAATATAGCTTTGAAATCACCTTTTCAGGAAGTTTTACCGCTTGTTCATTGACATGTATATTGCAGACTTCAGACTTTTATTTAAGCTCTTTTGATTGCCTTAATGGATTAATACCCGAGTACCATCAGCGAGGGGCAGAGACTCGGGCTGTTTCTAATTTCACGAATATTGCGCCCGCTTCCTCTGGTGTTATGACAAAAACAAGTATATCGGCCTTGCCTTCTCACTTCAAGCAACATGCTGATCCCCCAAATAATTGCCTGATGGAGGAATCCGCGTCTCACACGTGTTGTCCGTTACAGGAAACTCTCGTGGTGCCAGGGCTGGGGCGCTGGCGGTGGCCTGGGCAGGCCTGGGTTGCGTGCTTTTGGGTCTTGGATCCATTTGGGTGGTATTCTCAAAATGAGTCTGTCTCCGGACAGCAGGATGCCTCTCAAACTAAGGCCCCGGCAGCATCCCGGGGTGCGGAGGAATGTGTTACTGTCCTTGCTTATAACTCCTGACATGGGTAAGAAACATTCCACACGGCTGGGGGTGGGGGAGGCTGCTCGTCGGGATTTGGAGAAGAATCTCGGCTGGGCTCAGACCCTGCAGCCTCCAAGGGAGGCATCCGGAAACCGGAGCTGGGAGTTGGCTCTGAGGGAATAGTTTGCATTCTGTACTCGTGATGGGGAGAGTCAGAGTCCATGAGGGGGAATCGGCGGGAATGAGCTGGCTCCCCTCCCATCTTTTGGCCAAGCTGGGTGTCTGGAGGAATCCGCGTCTTGGGGCCTCCTCCGGGGACCTGAGGACGGGGCTCCTGGGGGCGATTCCCTCTGGTCTGGGACACCTATGTTATCCAGTGGGCAGGAGGAGATCACTGTGGACTTGCGGAGGTGTCCAGTTCGAGGATCGGTGGAATGGAGGGAACCTAGAAAAAAGACCCAGAGGCCGAGGAGGGACCTGCGTGGCCGGTCGGGTACGCGCACAGACTGCGGGCTTGCCTTTGAAGGAAGGGCAGGGCCCAATTGTCCCCGGGATGTGCCCAGTGGCCTGGCCTTTTCATCATCTCAGAACTCCCTAATGAGGCTGCGGCCTCTCCTGGTGGGAGCCTCGCTCCAAGGCGGACAGACCGTCTGGGATGAGTTACCGCCTTTCCTCTTTCCCTTTTGAACCCTGCGGTGGTTTTGCTCTTTCAAGGCAAGCAGATCAGGGACAAAGTCTCTGGTCTCTGTCCTCGGGCAGCACAGGCCATCCCACCTCCTGGGACACTCGGGTGTCGGGGCAGGGAGACGGTGGACCCTGTGGGGACCCTGGCCTAGGCCACTGGCAGCTGGTGAGAAGGGGGACTTGCAGGACTCCATCTTCAGACCCCAGCATAGGCACCACCCAAACCGTACCTCAGCAAAGCACCGGCGCCCTGGGCCCTGGTGTCAGGACGCGCACAGGCCTGTGATGACAGCGGCATTGACGATGATCACGCCAACTCCCGGTGTGCTCCTCTGCGCCAGGCCCTGAGCCAAGCGTTTGAGGGCACTACTTACTACAGGAGTGCTCTGTGCCCTTTTATAGCAGAGCAAACGGGCTCAGAGTCTGGTGGCTTATTGGTCGGAGGCAGGAGGGGACCAGGTCTTGTCAACACAGAGTCCCCCTTTCAACTATTGGCCTTCTCCCCAAAGGGGTGGGAGCCCCAGCTGGCCCTCAGGCCCTCTGGACACACCACATTTCTAGGTGGACAATCCCGCCTGTGTTTCCTCTTGCCAGCAGTAAAAGGTAGCTACAATCTGGATCATGGGCCCCTGGATACCTACCCTTGCCATCCTGACCTCCCACTATAGAATGCAGTGTCCAGGGGTGGGCAGTGCTGAGCCTCACACTGGGGCAGCAGGACAGGAAAGACCCTGGGTCTACAACAGCTGCCCCAGGAGGACCCGCAGCCAGGGGACTTGTCTTTGATCTCCGATGAATAAAACAAACACCCTGGGGTAGCCCTGTTATGGGGGGGTGGGGGTGGGGAGCCCCTCCTTCCCCGCCAGAGAGGCTGTCCTGCCCGCGCTGGGGATTCTCATGGGAGACATCCTGGTTTCAAAGGCAGCTTCAAAACACCTGCCCCATCTCCTAGCCCCAGCTGCCTTCCTCCTGGCCGGGTCCCACCTGCTGGCCCTCTAAGCTTCTCCCCTGGGGCGCCTCAACCTTCTCTAGGGAGCAGCCTCCCAGGAAGACCAGAAAGGCAGGTGGAGACCACCCCAGTCCCTTGTCCCTGCTCTCTGCGGGCTGCCACTCTGTAAGGAGTGACTACCTCTTTAGAACTTGTGACAGAGAGGGCACTGGCTGTGAGCGCTCCTTCATGCCAGGGAGGGGGGCGTGGTCCTGCATGCCTGGTGGGGCTCTGATTCTGACTGTAATGGTTTCTGTGCCACCCACTTCACAGGTGTTTTGGGACACACACCGTGAGGGGAGAGCTGGGGCCAGGTCTCCTACTGAAGTGGCTGGTCACAGCCTTCCCAGGGGTTCTCCTGGGTCCCTACAGGTGGAGTAGGCGAGAAGCTTCATGACCGTGTCTTACTGGGCTCAATCCTCAGGACGTCTCCATGGGGAGAGGGAAGGTGAGCTCATATCCCACCAGAGGCATGGCCCTGGGGCTTGAGTCACTTGGTGGTGAGAATGTCAACATGTAGAAAACTCTAAAGAACAGTCATCCCCGCTTCCTGAGGTGCTAGTTACCTGTGGTCGACCTTGCTCCAAAAAATTAAATATCCACACAACTTTTATTACAGTACATGACTATACTTGTTCTGTTTTATTATAATGTATTTTGTTAATTCCTACTGCCCAATTTATAAACTGAGCTTTATCACAGGTCAGTGTAGACAAAAACATCATGTGTATACAGTTGATATGCAACACACATAAACCACCCATGGTTTCAGGCATCTCAGGACATGTTCCTGGGAGATGATGGGGTGGGGGGGCAGGGGGAATATACCGTGAAGGCTTATGTTCCCACCCCTGGATTCCAAAGTCATAAACATTTCACTGTCTTTGCTTTACGATGTATACGTACGTCTCCATCTATGACTTTTTTTACTGTAAGTTTGAAAATAGGTTCTAGACATTATCCCTAAATACTTCAGTGTGTATCTCTGAGAGGAAGATAGTCTATTAACCACTTGCCACTTGAGGAGATAATGAATAGTAATCCAAGAGGTAGGGATTTTGAGAGTTCATCAAGACATCAGATTGGTATCTTAGAAAAACAAGAGATCCTGAAGAACAGTATTGTTTGAAAGAGTCCCTTTGGTTTTGGTCCTCTGCAGAGCAGCTGGCGAGAGTAGACTGACACTGGTTATAAAATCTATGCATTCCATACAAGTAAGGGCTGCACACAGTAGGTGCTCAGCTGTGTTGTTAATCGTGGGAACATAAAAGGAGCCCATCGGACCACAGAGCTCATCTCCAAAGCTACCTCCATGCTGAGCGTGGGGGGCTGCTCTTCTGGCTCTGCCCTGCCCTGCCCACAGGAGGGGGCAGGTAGGGAGAGGGGGCCTCAGCAAAGTCCAGAGCTGGTTTGGATCTCTGTGGGACATGGGATGATTGGAGTACCCCCAGGTCCCTGGCTCCCCTTGGAGCATTAAAGCTAGGTTTTGGCAAGGTCTAGGTGTGTTCCCACATAGGTGAGTCCACACCCTGTGTGACGTTAGAAGTGGGGTTTGGGTACAAAAGAATATTATTCAGCCTTTAAGAGAGGAGATATTTTGACCCATCCTATGACATGCATAGACCTAGAGGACATTCTGCTAAGTGAAATACACCAGCTGCAAAAAGATAATATTGTATGAGTCCACTTCTGTGAGCTCCTTAGAGAAGTCAGACTCGGAGACAGAAAGTGGCTTGGAGGTGGCCAGGGGCCGAGGGGGAGGAGGAATAGGGAGTTAGTATTTAATGGGGACTGTTTCAGTTTTGCAAAATGAAAACTGCTTTGGAGATGGATAGAAGTGCAGGTGGCACAGATCTGGGAGTGTGCTAATCATGCTGAGCTGCACTTAAAAATGGTTAAGAGGGCAAATTTTGTTATGCGTATTTTAGCACTTCTTTTTTTTTTTAAGTGGGATTTTGGTGTCTGTGACTAGGTACATTATACAGTTTCCCATTTCAGATGATGGTGCGTCCCCCTACCCCACCCACCTTTTGTGACATTACGGCTCACGGTTGTTCCTAGGGAAGCCAGAATATTGTCAACTGGAGACAATCTAATGAAGCCAAAGCCATGCTTCGGGGATGGTATGAACATAAGACCCCAGACTTGCTGGTTTCTGGAAATGCCACTGCGCTGGAAACGCGTCTCACCAGCCAGGAATGAAACCGAGGCATTTTGTCAAAGGAAAGAACTTGATGAAAAATTGGTATATGAAAGCCGATTTTTGGCATGTTTTCACGTTTTAGTTTGTCAGAACACAGGGTAATAAATGTTCAACATGTTGTTTATTATTATGTATGGCTGATTTCTTTAGGATGACGATCCCCTTTTACAGTTCACCATAGAGTCATGCAGGGTGGGGTGGGAGTTCTAGAAGAATTCTAGAATGGGAGAGATGTTTTACATTTTATCCCAGCAGGACCATGGGGAAAGTGGTTTTTATTAAAAAAAAATATACAGAATAAACAGAGGAGGGGCATCCCAGGCCCAGTCCTCCCACCATGTTTGGGTTGGGGGGGTCATTATGGCACGGGGCTTTCTGGGGCCCTAGTCAGGAAGCCCAGGATGGTGGCTGGGGGAGCCGGTATATGCTCTTGCTGATCCCCGGTGGCTGAGACTGAACTCTGGGGCCGTCTTTGTTCCTGGCCTGATGTCTGGGTGGCTGGGAGCAGCCAGGCAGCCCAGAAGCCAGTTTCTCCCGCCCCCAATCCCCTGTGCTGTGTGGATTCCCCATTGCCCGTCCTGTAGGAGAAAGGACCAGTGCGTGAGTTTGCTTTCTTTTCAATTCCTTCAGAAGATTTGGGTTGTAGCCGTGGGTCCCACGGTCCTCAGTGCACCTGGGCATTGAGTCTGGGTGAGGGTCCCACGTTTGTGTGCTCAGAATCCATGCCTGAACTGGCTGAAGTGGACAGGAGATGATCTGGCATCTGACCTCAGGGTTGAAGAAGATGGGCAGGCTTCCAGGGACATAGGGAACTGGGCTCTGACCCGAGCTCCATGATCCTGGTCAAAGTCAGGACACTTACTAAAACCCAAGAGGGTCCACCTCTCCTTGGAGGGAGCTGGGGCCTGGTGCCCCAGGGCCAGGCTCTTGGCTGAAGTTTGTGTATGTGCCAAGTCATGGCTCCAGCCTTCCACTTCAGTGCCAGGACCCTCTTTGGGAGGTTCCAGACCAGGGAACCAGGATCAGGGTAGTAGGGCAGCAGGTTCAGGGAGCCTTCCTGGGGAGAGAGGCGAGGCACTGGTCTGCGAGGCACTGGTCTGCGGCTCTCCAAGAGTTTCCATGTGGGTTCTGAGAGGAGGGCACAAAGACGGAGGCTCCTAACCCTGAGGCTGGATTGGGTGGGACTGAGAGCAGTACAGTACTCCCGACTCTGGCTGCACCTTGTCCTTTGGCATTTGGGGAGTTGGTGGAGGGGCTTGGAGGAAGGAAATGGGCCTCCCTTCCTTCAGGGCCATGTGTGCTACATTCCTGCTTTTGAGCATAGATATTGGCCAACAGGAGATGAGGAGGCTGGTTAGGGGACAGTTTGGGGTCCTCCCCCAAGATACAGTTCAGAAATACACCCAGCCCACCCTCCAGGGCCCCCTGTCACCACCGGTGGTAGGAAATGCTTCTAAGAAAGTGGAGATGGATCTGAGAGCCCTGGTGGAGAGTGGCGTGTCCCAGCCAGGCCACCGTCTGCTCGCAGAGGGGCACTCGGCTCCTGCCCCTTCTGACCCGAAGCTCCTCCAGCGCCGCCACCACAGCCTCCAGCCGGGCAGCGGATCCTCCATAAAAGGATAAGGATCGCATTCTTCACTTTTTAAGTCGCACAAAAGCTGTATGCATAATTAATGTGCAATAAATGTGAGCGGCTGGAAATTAACTAAATGAAAAAAGGAATATACTTAATTGTGAAAATTTAATTTTGCCTTTATTCTTTTTCTTTCTTTCCCTCTCTCCCGCCCCTCTCCCCTGGCCTTTTACAACTTGTTATATTCTCGGGCCATCAGATCTTGCTGGAGATCGGAGTGTGAAGAAATCGCCTCCTGACCTCTTGCCAGGGAGCCGAGGATGAGATTAGTTCTAAGCCGCAGCCCCGGCAGAGGGTCCGAGAGTGCCCACGAGCAGGGTTATTATGTCACACAAAGGAATCTTGGAATCATCCCTCACGACCGTCCTTGGGGGATCTTGGTGCCTGATTTCCAAGGCTTTGATAGATGCAATTTTGAGAGTTGCTTTTGGAAACTTGGAGAGCAAGCCCCCCACGGTATTTAAAATTCCTAAAATGAATTCAGCGTTTGAGAAGTCAAAAGACTCCGTAAATTTACATATATTCGAGCAAAATATTTTAAGCAATAACAAAGGCTCCCTTCTTGTTCTCCTAATTTTTTAAAGGACAAGATCTTTTCTAGGTGGTAGGATTGGGTGCTGAAATTTCCCAGTGGAAAAATTTACTGGTGTACCCTTATTGTCACATTTCTTAATAAAACTCGGGGATTGAACTTCAAGAAATAACTCATCTTCTTGAAAGAGAATTTAAAAAAATATATATATTTTAAGAATAAAACTCTGTTGATAGAGATTTTAAAATGTGATTTATTTCACATACAACAACAATAACCCAAAATATCAAATCCTTGGAAATAAATCACTGCCGATCCCATCTCCCTATGTGCCAGCTGTTCCCTGCTCCTGCCCTCGTTCCCAGCCCTGGTCTATATCAGCAGATAATTTTTCAAGTAGCAGGAGAATCAGACGGAATCCAGAGTCATTTCAGATGTTGGGGCAAAAATTCTGTTTTTCAAAACACTCTAGTTTGTCCGGGACCGTTCACACCTGGCCCTTCTCATCTTTGCAAACAGTAATTCAGGATGTCTCCAGGTCATCCTATCACCAGATTAATTAATAACAAAATAAGCACAGAAGTCGCTTGTTGCCACTTCCACCCAGGTACCCGGTCCTGCTTAGGTGAGCTGCTGTCATCCGGGAGCTTCCTACAACCGGATCTGCAGCCGCACTTCACTCCTGACTGGCCAGCCGTGTGTGTGCTCCACCGCAGCCCAGCCGGTAGATGTGCTGCCTCTATGAACAGGTGGCCCTCAGGAGGCTGAGGACAGGCGGTGGGCTGGGGCAGCAGGCAGATTCTGCAACCATCTTTAAGGACCAGCTTGGTTCCAGCCCAGACCCTCCACTGGCACCCAGCGGGGCCCCAGACAGATCTGTGCATTAAACAGCTTCTGACACTAAAAATCCAGGTCTGCTGGCTGTTGTCATAGGAATGCAATATCCTCTGGAGGTCCCCTTATTAAAACCAAGGCTCACTGCTGCTGCCCGGGATAGATTTCTATTCCATTTGTATTGATCACGGGGAAATGTCTCATTCCCTGGTTGACAAATACTGCCAGCAGGGAGTTTGTGTTGTGAGGAAAACATTTGTTTCCACAGTGATTTGGGAACCCTGCCCTGGGACTGTGGTCATATTCTGGGGGCATGAAGGGGAAGCGCTAGCTATGATACAGTATTACAAGTGGAGAATTCCAGTCTCGCACAACAATAGAGTCTGCAGGGGGCTTCAGAAATCATCTCCTGCAGCCAGTTCATTTCACAGATTCAGGGTCAAGGGAAGGGACTAGACTTACCTAGACTATGTCACGGATGTAGTAGTGCCTCTGGGAACTTATTCTGGAGATAACTCCTGTCGGGATAGGCAGAGGATATTCATCATCACAGCACTGTTGGGAAGGACATAAATGTGGAAAACCACCTCAATGTCCACCACAGAAGACTGCATAAAAATTATGGTATCAGATAGAATCATGTTAAGTTGATGTCTTTGCTGGTCAACAATGGCTGGACACTGACAGCCATACGTGGGTCCATCTGCTGCATCTATTGCCTAGAATGGCATGCAGTCTTAGAAATGAGATGAACAAGCTCCCAAGTATATTATTAAATGAAAAAAGCAAGCCACAGGCAATGTACCTGTTTCACTCCATGTGTATTTTTAAAATGCAAACATACATACATTGCTGGGATAAGCCTCTGTTGTTTGGAAGGAGACGTGAGAAATTGTCCAAGCTGGCTGCCTTGGGGACCTGAAGAGGGGGCTGAGCAAAGAGTGACAGCAAGGATGACTGTCACTTTGTGCCTTTGTGCCTTCTGAATTTCATGTGTACAGTAGGTATCAAGTTGCCATTTAAAGAAAGATCCAAATGTCAGTGGAAAGCCCCTCATCAGGAGTGAAGAACTTCGCAGGCCCTGCGGCCCCAGAAGTGGGCTTCAAGGCACTTCATCTCTCAGAGCCTCAGTTTTTTCATCTGCCAAGTGGGGGTAATGATGGCTTCTACTTCCTAGAGTGGAACTGGAAGTTTCCTTGAGACAAGAATGAGAAAGCTCGGCCCCGGGGCCCAGAGAAGTCAGTGAATGTTGCGTGTGATTATAAACGACAAATCATCTCACACACACATGTGAGTCCTTCTACTGACTTGCTTGGCACTTTGGTTTTCTTGGAAGAGACATTAAAAATAGCTGCGTGTGTTCAGAGTCTAGAGCTGAGACTGCTGAGCGTTATGTCTGTTTGGGGGACCGTTTGGGGGCAGTGGCGACTCGGCCCACGCTAAATTTACAGGGTGGGTCTGAGGCTTTTTTTTCTGAACTGGTAAATGGTCTTCCGCATCTCTGTGTACACAGGCAGGTGAACTAATAGAATTAAGCTTATTGGTTTAATTCCTCTGGGCCCCCTTGGCGAAGGGAGAGCAGCTGGATGAATATTTTAATTAAGCTCTGACACCCAGAAGTCAAAGTCCCCGAGTGGTCCCATTGGGCCATGTCTCGAAGTTTGGGGTTTAATCAAGTGCGGCCTCAGAGTTCAGATTTCTTCCTGGACAGAAATATGTCATTAGGCGTCCAAGATTTCCACTGGAAAAAAAAAATACAACTTGACTGCATTCTCTCTAGAGAATGACACGGTGATTCGATTAGCCCTTGTTCCTTGACATCGTGCCCACTTTATTAACTTCTGCTTTGCTTTTAAGCAGGCAACTACTGTTTCACTTCCCTGAAGAAGCTCATAATATTATAATTCAAGTGTCAGGACAGATTAGGTTAAACGAACTGTGTAATTCCCGAAGGAAAACAAACTTCAAAACGGACGCGGTTAGCCTTGTAACATGTCATGGGTTGCATTAGCGTCGTGCGGGCGATTCCGTCACCTAATGTGCTAAAGTTGGCTCAGATGTCCCCCCACTCTGCAAGGTGAGAAATTACTTAGCTAACAAAACATTTAGTTTTCCCCTCTTTGCATTCTTTCTTTATGAGATCCTGGAAGTGACATTTTCACCAAAAAATCTCTGCGCTTATTTGTGAAAAATGTATATTAAAACCAAAACCCATCAAATGGAAAGAAATCACAGATGGTTTTATTCACAAGCAGTAGAATTAATGGCCTCTCTTCTCTTTATAAATATTAGAAGCAGATGAGTTCATTACGATTTCACCCTAATAAAGAAAACCTGCTTGATTTTGACAAGACATCGACTTATCTAATATATCTACTAAATAACAAAGCTACTTCCCGCCCGTAAAACACAGCCCGAAATCACCGGCGTTACCTGGGCGGCTTCTAAATTAATGAAAAACACTCCAATCCCCAATTCTGCAAGAGAAAGGGCGGGTTGGGTGGGAGGAGATGGAATCCAAGGGATTTTTGAAAATGTGACTGATTTTGCAAAGAGAGGGTTTTGAAATGTTTACTTTGTGGTGGTTTGAAATTTTTACATCTTTCAACAAAGCGGCCGAGAAGTGAAACCATCTGAGGGGGCTTTTCAAAAGCGCGATTCAGCAGAAGCTGGAAGCCGAGGCTCTTTATCTGGGCGATCTGCGCGCAGCTCTGGGC
>NW_026000051.1:5124782-5137488 GCF_001458135.2 Marmota marmota marmota
AGCTCCGCCCGCGAGCCGCGCCCGGCTTCAAAGCGCAGTCGGCGGAGCGTCCTGGGAGGGAATCGGACACCTCGCTCCAGGGTCCCTGGGGCCGGCTCCTTATCCCCCAGCGTGGCCGCCTGATGTGGTCATCTCGCTAGTCCCGGGAAGCCCGGGGTGTTTCTGTTTGTGCCACTTTCAGCACTTGGGAAGCCAGAGGTGGGGAGGCTTCCCGAGAAAGTGCCAAAGATGCTTATTCTCCCCGGGGACGCAGCAGCGGGGGCCACAGCCTATCCATCATCGCAGAGGCCTCGGGCAGAAACCAGCAAGTCTGTCCTACCCGGGGTGGGGCGAGGGACAAAATTGAGGGCGCAGGGGGCCTCTAGCCCGGGACCTTCTTGGCTTGGCTCCCGTGGAGAGCCAGGGCTCTGCAGTCTGGGAGCACCGGGGACAGCCTGGGCCAGGCAGGCCACTATCTTAAGAAAAAAGGCGAGCTGCTGCTGGTGTCCACATGTGCGGCTCAGGGCTCTCCACCTAGACCTCAGTCCCAGGGCAACCGCTCAGGGCTCTCCACCCAGTCCCAGTGCAACGGGGGGCTGCAGAGAGCAGACACCTGCCCGAAGGTGTCTCTGCCAGGAAGGGGAGGGGCCAGTTCTCCCCACCTGGTGCTGGGATTCAACCCAGGCTTCAGCGCAAAGCTACACCCTCAGCCCAGAAATACTGTTCCTGAGCAGCTTCTTAAGGCGCAGGAGTCCCAGTACCTCCACGTTGTCCCAGAAACTGCATCTTTCTGGCTGTCCTGTGCTCTCTGCCTCCAGGCCAGGGGCTGTGAGTTCTCTGACAGCCCAGGTAGAGTTCTGAGATCATCAGAGCACCTCCTTTGTGTCTCAGTTCCATAAGTAACAAACTTCTGGGGAGATTTTTGGGGAAGCAACAAGTTTGAGCCAAGACCCCATGATTGGAATTCTCCAATAAATCCCTCCCAGCTGAGCCCTGAGGGTCTGTAGCTGCTTCAGCAGGAACGGCAGGGGGGTGATGGCAAACTTCAAACAGGACCTGGGGTTGTGGGGGTGGGGGGGATTGTGCTGAGAAAGGAGGCTGTGGATCAAGGACTCGGAGTTAATTAAAGAGGCTGCGTGGTTGCACCCATAAACTCCAACCTTCTCATATTGAAGTGCCAGCAGCCCAGCTCTTTGCAAGGATGCCCTCCCACTTGGGGGTGAACCTGGAGCTGGGGCAGGAGAGACGGAACCACCAGTCAGGGTGGACATTTGTTTGGCCCTCTGGAAAGCCCCAGCACGGACCTTCTGCTCTGTTGACAGCCCCACCGAATACTGAGGGTCTCCTGTCTCCCAGGCACGGGCCTAGGCATTCCGCCTGGGTGCTATGGGCACCATCTGCCATTTCTCAACCAGAGAGGACCCCTGAGGACCAAGCACACTGTGGTGTAGGAGAATCAGGGTTGAGACCCACATCCTCCCACTCATGCCAGGTTGGAGATGGGGCGGGGACCAGCGAAGGACAGTTAACACGGCTTCCATGCGGCCGTCACCTCAGCCCTGCCCCCTCGCACTGTCCGTGACATTCAATCAGGTGCTGGTGATGTCTGGGCCAGCAGCATAGGGGCAGGGCCTCCCCAGCTTCCCGCGACAAATGGTTCTCATTTGAAGGGGAGGTTATAAAAACACATGCCCAAAGACACTGTCAGGGAACTGAGGATTAATCTCATTTCAGTCAAAGACCATTCCAAATATTTTTCTGGGGGGGAGTGGGGGTGGGCAGCAGCCCTGGCTGGGAAGGAAGTCAGGGTTCCTGGGGCGCCCCTCGGGTTGGCTGTTGGGAGGCACATTGTGGTGCAGGCTGGTGGGGTCAGGGGTCACTTTGTACCTGGCCAGGCTGACTCTGACCGAGCATGGAGCTTTGCTGCATAAGCCCTGGGCTGGCTTTGCGGGAGGCCTCGGCTCTGGCGTGTACGTGCACACTGCGTCCGACGGTCTTGGCTGTGTCTCAAGGTGGCGTAAGCTGCCAAGAGGAAGGGAAGGGACATTCTCCTGGGACGTTCTCATTTTTATGGATGGTGTCAAAATCGGGGTGTTTTTGAACCAGAAAGGACCCCTGAGGACCAGCTTGGGGAGGACGCTTGGCGACACCAAGCCCTCTGCCCAGACACCCGTGGGCCACACAGCAAGTCACCTATTCAAGCCAGGGAGTGGGAAGTACCTGCTCTGCACTGAGCTAGCAGCTCCCAACATGGGGGGGGCCTGGGTCCCTTGTGACTCTCTGGGCTTCAGGGCACAGGATGGGGCTGTGGACAGGGTCTCTGCCTGAGCTTTCCCAAGAGTATCATAAAATGACCCTGTAAGGGCTTTCATTAGCCCATTTTACAGCTGGGAAAACCGAGGCTGGGGGGTGTAGCTGGCTGGCCTGAGGCCTGGAAGCCGTGCTACATTTCCTTAACCTGCTCAACAACTTTGAAGTAGGGACCGGTGACCTCCAGGGTTTGTGGATGTAGAAGTTGTGGCTCAGTAATGTGACAAGTCCAAGCCCCCAGACAAGGGAGGGTGGAGCTGGGGTCTGTGGTCCCAAGGTGCTGGGCCCCGCCTGTCCTCCCTCAGGGGCCCTGGTCAAAGCTGGCTGCTCCCCCACAAGCTGTGGGACCCCCGAGAGGCAAGGAGGGGACTTAGCTGTGGGCTGGCCTCCTTCCAAACACACTTCGGCAGCACATGAAGCCGAAGGATTTATTTTCCAACTGTCAGAGGAGCTCCACTTTCTTTGTGAGGGTGGGAGGGTCCCCATGGTGCATGAGGGTGGGGCTGTTCCTACGGGACACAGCCAGAACTGGGGCTGGCGACGTGCACCTTGACCAGGTGCCAAACCAGCAGCCTGAAGGTGGGTCTCTTGCAGTCCTGAAACTCTCAGGAGGAGGTAAGAGCACCATCCTCGCTTTACAGCCCAGGAAGTGTCGCAGACCCCCACCCCTCCCCCACCCCCACTGCAAAAAACAGAAACGGAAAAAACAGGACTCAAAAGGGGGGTTTGCCCACTGCAAGGTGCCTCTTACCTGGGACCTGCGAGGGGTTGTCGTGGACATGGCAGGGATCACCCTAGGGAGCCTCCAATGGGGTGGGGTGTCAGGGACCCCGCCCTGTAGCTCTCACCCCAGGACCCCAGCAGGAAGCTCTGATAGGTGAGGTGAGGCGGCAGCTTAGCCCAGAAGCAAATGCAAACAGGGAGCACTGGTCCCCTCTGTAAAAATCCAGCAGGGGGTCTGGAGGGGGAACCTGTGTGACAGAGTCACACAGTCTGGACAGGCCGGGGGGTGGGCCAGGGCCACCTGACCTTAGACGTTGGTCTCCCTGCCCTCAGTGGAGGGGCTCCTGCGGCCTCCCTCTGGGTTCCCCATCCCAGCCCCGTCCTGCACCCTGGGCCAAGCATGTGATAGTGGTCTGATCTCTAGTCCCCCTCCTGAAGGGTGGCTAGCTGCTGTTACCCCAGAGCCCCAGAGTCACATCAGGGGAAGTGGCAGACCTAAGTAGGCCTGCCTGACCTCATGAGCCACCCTCCTCTTAACCCTGCCTCCAGGACAGGACACTTCTGTGCAGGTGGAAGGCTGTGTGAGGCATAGTGCCAGAGTTGTGGGTGCCCAGGTTGGTGCCCTGAGCTACCCTTGGTTGGTGGTGTGCTTCTGAGCACTCTCTGGAGCCTCAGTTTCCTCATCTGCTAAATGGGGGAATCCCTCGCTGCAGGACTGTAGTGGTAACACACACAGGGAGCCACAGTGGCCCCCTAAGTGTCTGCTGATGCTGAGTGGAACATCTGACCTTGTCACCCACACTGGGAACATCCTTCATCCCAGGCCCACCCCTAGAGCCCAGGACCCCCCTTGTCTCCTCTAGGAAGCTCCCTCACCTGTTTTCTGGGAGGTAGTAGCAGAAATAAGAGCCATTTTCAAAGGGGTTGGGAGGATGGGCAAAGATTTTTAAGACATTAACCATGAAGGAAAAGGTAGAAAATGAAATCATCTTTATTCCTAACTTTTATTCATTAAAAGGTATACCCTTATGAGGGTAAAAGGCAGTCCACAGGGTGGGAGAAGATATTGGCACATATGTATGGTGAGAGACTTTCTTGGAGAGTCCATATATAAAGAATATGAGCCAGATTTGACAGTGTGTACCTGTAGCCCCAGCTACTGGGGAGGCCAAGGCAGGAGGATTGCTTGGGCCTAGGAGTTTGAGGCCAGTCTGGGCAACATAGTGAGACCCTGTCTTAAAACAAGAGGAATAAAGTAAGGAAAAGAAAAATGGGCAGAAGACTTACCAAATCTTCATAGAAGTCACAAGGGACCAGTAAACTTATGTACATGGGCTGAGCCTCATCAGTCAAGAGGGAAATGCAAATTTCAACTGAAGTGAAATACAACTTCATACCTATTACCACTGCCAATTTAAAAAACTCTGCAAAATGTCTAGTTTTGTTCAGGATGTGGGGCAACAGGAATGATTACACATAGCTGGTATAAGGGTCAATAGCTATAACCACATTAGAAATTGGTACAGCCACTTTAGGAGAATATTTGGAAATGTTTACTGACTCTGAAGCTTTGTCTCCTCTGTGTCCCAGCAAGGCCACTCCTGGGTATGCACTCAGCGTCCATGTGCACACACATCCACCAAACAAGGCAGTTTCACCAGCCCACTTACCATCATAATACGTGTTTTGGGATCAGTAGCACAATGCTTTAAAATGTTTTATTTTTAAATTTTGGAACAGTTTTAGGTTTATAGAAAAATTTCACTTTTCCATAGAATCCATATCACCTTCCCTATTTGTAGCATTTTACAGTACCACTTGTTTTTAAAGTATCACTTGTTTTTATTAGTTTTGCAGTGTCTGTGTCTAAAAATGAATCCCTCTTTGCACTATTTCCTTTTAAGTGTCTAATGTAGACTTTCATTATTCCATAAACATCTTAGAATTTTTGAATAACATTGTGAAATTCTGCCAGAAGTCTTGCATGAATTTCTTTAAAAATTTGTGATTTTATTTATCTTATTTTTGCTCGAATTTGGATTTGAGTTGCAAATATTAGTTGGAAAAGAACTGGCATCTTCACATTTAATCCAATGAACAAATATTTAGCAAGGGGCTATTTAGTGTCAAACACTGCTCTATTCACAGTGTACATACCAACAACAAAGGTTCTCACCTCTTTGGAACTTATATAATATCCTAGTGGAAAGAGGTCTTAGAAAAGAGAAATATAGTATATCTTTCTGTTAATTTAGATATCCTTTGTCTTTTGAGTGTTCAAAATTTTCATAAAAGTCTTGCCTTTCCTGATTCCTAGATACTTCAGGGCTATTTAAAAGGTTCTCTTATTTTCTATTTTATTTCCTATTTGGTTGTTGTTCATATAGAGAAATACTATTCATTTCTGGGAGTTGCTTTTCTATCTAGGAACCTTGCCTAACTAACTCTATCAATCATTCTAATAGTTGGTTCCATTTGATTCTCTACATACATGATTATGTAACTTGCTGAGAGTGGTGGCTTTGTCTCTTCTTTTTCAATCCATATACTTTCTTTTTCTTGTCTTATATCATTGGCTTGGACCTCCAATGCAATTTAATGGAATGGTGGTAGTAGCATCCTTGACTTGTCCCTGTCCTGAAGATGGTGCTAATAGATATTGTTGGTATGGTATTTACCAAAAGCAGTCTCTGCACTGGTTGAGGTGACTGTGGCAGCCTTCTCATTAGTGGGGTGAATTGTGTGGGTGGGCCTTCCAATGCTGAATATTATTGCATTCTTAGAATGATCTCTACTCAGTCTAAATGCATAAATTTTATATATACTGCTAAATTCAGTTAGATAATATTTTATTAAGGATTTTTATACCCATGTTTATAAGAAAAACAGGCCTTGAATTTTTTGGTTCCTGTGAATTGTCTCTACTAGGTTTGGGATCAACTTCTCTCTTGAGATGAGTTGGGCTGCCTTTCTCCTTTCCTTTGTTCTAGAATGGGTTGTATCAGAAGGGACTGTCCTTTTGGGGAGTCTGAGTAAGCTTGCCATATGATTATTTAGTCCTGGGGATACTGTGAGGGAAAGGGGAGAAAACTCTGCTTTATTTAGATCTTTAATAGTTGTTCATTTTTCTTAATTTTGATGTTTTACATTTCCCCAAATGTTTAATGACATATTGTTACTAATACTTTTTAGTTAACTGTTAGATCTAGTTATTTCTTATTTTTCTTTCTGGTTTTTTTCCTCCTCTTCCTTACTATTATTACATCTTTTTTCTTATTGTCAGAAGTTTGTCCATCTTTTAGTCTTTTCAAAGGACAGATTTCTGTGGCTATGATAATACCAGAGGTAAACAACTGAAAAGAGGAAAGGTTTATTTTGGCTTGTGGTCTCAGTCCCTGGTCACTGGGCTCTGTTGGAGGAGTGAGCATCGGGGCAGGTCTACTCGCCTCACGGTGGCGGGGAGGGAAAAAGAGGGAGAGAGAAGGGCCAGGGTCCCAGGATCACCTCAGGGGCATGCCCCAGTGACCTAACTGCTGCTCACTAGGCCCCACCTCTAAAGCCATCCCCCAACAGTGCCACAGGCTGGTGACCAAGTCCTTAATTCATGGGCTTTTGGGAGAATTTAAGATCCAAACCATAACACTGCGGAACCTGCTGAGGAATTTGGTGCTTTGTCTGAGCTGCCCATTGATATCACCTGGGGACCTTGCAAATGGCGGCGGAGTCCCCCACGGAGTCTCTTAATTGCTCGGGGTGTGGTTCTGAGCACAGCATCGAACAACCACTTGGGCAGCTCCCATGACAGCTGAGGTAAGACCCCTGCACCTCTCCTGAGCACAGGAGGGTGGGGGCTGGGTGTGCCTGGTGCTCCAACTTGTGCCCACCTCTGCCTGTGGCCCCCCCACCCTCCACCCCATCAGAAGATCCAGAGCCTTCCAAGACCTCTGCCCCAGCACCACCGTCCCAAGGGTTGCACCTCTGGGCGCCTCTCTGCCCCCAGGTGGGGGAGAGGGGAGGCAGGAGCTCAGGGCCAGTCCAGCTGCCTGGCGGGCTCTGCTGACACCTTGCCCGTGGCTGTTTTCTTACTCACACCCACCCAGGGCAAGATGGGAGAGATGAGTGGGTAAGTCAGAAAACTGGGCCCCCATTTGTCACTGGGGGTCCCCCATCTCACTGAGACCCAGCCCCTTGCAGTTTTAGTGTTGGGTCCCGTGTTCCATTGGGCCTCTCCTCCCTTTGGCCTCTCCAGGGCTGGGCTCCAGGGACAGAACCAGCAGCCCACGGCAGGTCACTTCCTGTCCCACCAGCACCACGGGGCTCTTTGACTTGAAGCCAGCCCCATGCTGGGAGCAGGCTGTCCCACTAGGCCTCTGATCTCTCTGGGGCCACATCAGGGCTTGTCCAGGGAGGTGGGCTGGACATCATGGTCCCTGTACCCCTGGCATCCTCCTTGGGCTCCTTTGGTAACTGAGCAGAGCTCCTCTGTCTGTCCCACTCACTCCAAGGATTCATTCAGAGTATTTGCTGATCCTGTCATTTTTCTAGGCCTGCGCTGGCTGCTCTGAGTACTTACGTAGGGAGCAGGACATGACACGCGGGACCTCTTCCTCCAGGGACACGGACTCTAGTGAGAGGATCCAGGGGCTACAATCTAGTGACACTGGTACCCTGTGCAGGGTGGCCTGGGGGAAGAATCATGACTTTGCCTCCAGGGGGTCAATCAGACATCACAGGGGGTGCAGGAACAGGGTCTTGAAGGCAGAACGGGGGGCGGGGCATCCTAGGTAGAGGGAAGAGCTTAGGCCAAGGTGAGGAGGCAGCGAGAGTCAGGGTTTGAGGAACCCCAGGCAGCTCCGCAGGGGTGTGCACAGGTGTGTCAGGCCCAGGAGGGAGGGGTCTGAGGGTGAGGGGCATGGAGAGAGTGAAAATGGGGGTCTCTCTAGCTGGGTGTGGTGGTAGGAGATGGAAGAGAGGAAGATGGGAAGCAGGTGGCTCTCCTCTGCAGGGGAGGGTGGCTAAGGGCAGGTGCTGCCATGTTGGGCCAACACTAAGGTCAGAGCAAAGCCAGAGAAACAGTGGCTGGGTTTGAAGACACCTGAGGATGAGAGCTGTCCAGCTGGAAGTGGGTGGTTCCGTTGGCTCCAGGTGGTGGCCTGGGGGCTGCGGGGAGTGGCTGAGCTGTTCAGAGGAGGAAGAGCAGCTCAGGTTCCAGACAGGACGGCAGGTTTGGCTGTGGGTGCGGATGTGCTTACAGGGTCCCAGGTGGAGACCTCGTGGCAGGAGCGCGGGGAGATGGCAAGGACAGAGCTGAGCACTGTCGGAAACGCAGGCCGCACAGAGAGGGGACAGAAATGGGGTGGCTCAGGGAGGCCCAGGGTCCCAGCTGTGAGCCTGTGGCTTAGCTGGAGTGAGAGCTGATGCAGACACTGGTGCGGGAGGACGGGGCACCTGGAGGGGCAGGCCAGGCCAGGCCGCCCACTCCCCTGGGGCAGGAACGCCACCAGATTTGGTCACTGCTTCATGGCAGTGCTGGCACGAGGCCTGCACCTGAAGGTGCCTACACAGCAGGACCTGGCTGCACGGACCATCGGGTGCCCTCGTCCCTTGCCATCCCAGGGCTGCTGCCGCAGGGTCCCGTCTCCCTGGAGCCCTGCTCCTCTCCTCCTCCTGGGAAGGACCCCAGCCCCACTGCCCAGCCCACCCTCCTCTCTAGCAGATGGCTCTGAACCTCTGGGACCTGTTCCGGGAGGCTGGTGTACATACCCTCCAGGGGCAGAAGGGGCGACCCGGCCCAGCTAACCTGTCAGTCTGTCCTGGGCTCTGGATTTGGAATCATGAGACTGTGGCTTAGGGACAGATAAACATGGTGGCCATGTGCTTATGGACCCTCTGATGCTGGTGAGCGGAGAGTGGGAGGGGAAGCCAGCAGATGTCCAGGCGGCTGATGAGGCCCAGGGCGAGGTGGAGGAACGGTGGGTTCCGTGTGCTCACCCCACCCCCACCCGGGCTGGTGTGAGTGGGTTCTGCCTCTGGGCCTGGTGCGCCTTCCTGTGCTTTGTCCAGTGTCTCCTGTGTCCAGGGCCCCCACTTCGATGTGCTTCCCTGGTGTCCTGGGCCCAGCATGTGGGAGGGATCTAGTGTGTCTGTGGACAGTGACAGAACCCTGGCACTCTTTGGGGACCCTTGCAGTGCCCAGGAGATGAGTGCTGAGCTCAGGTCGCCAGTTCTGGCTCCTTCCCACAGAGTCTGGCAAGAACAGAGCCTGCAGGCAGGGACGGCCCTGGCTGGGACGTGGAGCCCAGAAATGCAAAGGTCACTGCTAATGGAGGCAGAGATGTTGATAGTGAAACTCGAGCTGCTGGTGCTCATAGGGGGCTGTGGGTGCCCGCCAGGACAGGGGCCACCTGGGCCGGCCTGGCGGGTGGCGTCCTGCAGGCAGGTGAGCAGTGGGGACAGCCCCCTGACGGCATCGGGACCTGCATCCTCGTGGCCAGGTGTGGTGTGCACCCCACAGACAGGGCGGGAGGCACCCTGCGTTCCTCGCCGGGGTGCAGCTCTCAGGGCCACCGAGGTTCTTCTGCTTCACGGAGCACCCTGAGGGCTGCTGTGAGGAAGGTGGAGCCCCACACCCTCCTGAACCAGGTGGGTGGCAAGACGGCCTTCCTAGAAGGCTGAAGGCCAGGCAGTGGCCGTGTCCCAAGGAGCCCGGCCGGCCTGCGGGCAGGCTCAGGGCTGGTGCACGGGGCGGCCCTGAGAGACACTGACCTCTGGTGGCTGCAGATACAACAGCAGACGGGGAGAGGTTAAAACGAACGTTTATTTAACAAATTATATTAAGAACACAGACAACCACACAGTGAAACTTCCCTGGCCAAGTGCAGACTTGCCTTGAATAAATATGCAGGAAGGGGGGCCTTCCTCAGGTCCTTGTCTGAGGCCAGTGGTCACACAGCAGCCACGCACCCTCCATCGCGGGGACAAAGCCCGGGCTCCTGGAGTGAGGGCTGCCGCTGTCCCAGGGGTCTGCACCCAGAGCAGGTGGAGGAAGCTGGGCTGACCTGAGGTTCCAGGCTGCTGGAGAGGGGGCCTCGTGCAGGGGCAAGAGCAAGTGGCCTGCCCCTCCTGCAGGGTCCGGGGTCAGGCAGACTGAACCAAACTCGACGGGCTCAGCTCCACGTGGCCTGGAGGCACGGGGGCTCGCTCGGCGGGGCTCTGCCTGCCTGGGTCTCAGAAGCTGCAGGCTGGGAGCCCCCGACATGGCAAGGGATGGGGCATTGCAACGGCAGCCTGGGGAGCCCTTGCATAGGGGTGGCCCATGCTCAGTGTGGACCAGCAGGGCCCAGTGGCAGCCAGGAAGTCACAGGAATACAAACAGGGTCAGCCCAAGGCATGTGCTTATGAGGGGACATTGGCCCAATGCACCTTGGGGCCACAGCCTGTCTCTGCCACTTACCAGCCTGTGCCAGAGACAATCTCGGGTTTCCCATCGGCAACAGGCAGCAAAGAATGTGAACTACTAGGTCTTGTTTTGGGGGAGGCTATGGGAGAAAGCGTCTGGACTGCCCAGCTGTGCCCAGCAGAGGGCTGCTCGGAACAGGTCAGCCCCGTCCCCCCATGGCCTTCTGAAGCACTCGGGGGCCACCGACCAGCGTCCGTGGTTTTTTCCTACAAAATGAGCTTGGTCGCTGGAGACCACACGGCTCTGGCCTTGGGCAAGGGCAGTGTAGGCTGTGATGTCTTCACTGAAACTCGGGGTGGGGTGTGGCTGGCTTCAGTTCTTGGATTTGGGGTAGAAAAAAAGGCCTCATGATAAATTTGCAAGTGAACCTGGAGCAAGTGACACCTGCTCCTTGTCAACTTTGTGCCATTTGCTAGGTCTCAGAAGACGACTGAGTTTTCAGGGCGGAGGGCAGGGCTCGGGGATGCTGTGCTCTGGTTGGTCTTCTCAGGGGGGCAGGGTGCTGGGCAGGGACAGCAGCAGCTATGGGACATGCTGGGGGGACCCAAGGAAGAGGCTGTGGCCCTTCATATAACCAAGGGCATCCTTGTCCCTCGCTTCCAGAAAAGGCCAGGGGTTGGTGGACAGAGCATTCCCCACCTAAGACTTGAGAGGCCCCTCAACTCCTCACTCTGCCACAGTCCTGTGGTCCGCACGACGCCATCAGGGTGGGCGTACACACGCACAAGCTGTGACCCACACGCTTGCCCATCCTTGTCCACCTCTCAGAAGGCAGGAGCCCGGGTGGGGAGCAGCCTAACGTCTAACAACCCCAACTTGACCTCACCACTCATTAGCTCATGTCACAAGCTTCACAGTCAAGGTCATTATTAAACTGAGTCCATAATGCCATGGGGAGACCTCTCCTACCGGCCAGAGCCCACAGCGTGCCCTCTTCCTGGTGGCCCTGAGGGAGGGTGGCGGGGGGCTGTGGCTGCCCTCTTCCTTCCTCCCGCCACCTCCGGCTCTACCGTCTCCATCCCTGACCAGGGATCTTGCTGTCGCCCTGTGGCCTTCCAGGACCGTCAGCGCTACGGAGACGCTGCCTTCTCCACTGTGGAGGAGGAGGACCCCGGTTACCTGCTGGGGACAGTCTCATAATCTGGGCATGGAAAGAGGTCGAACAACAAAGTATACAAACCAAAACGAAGTGCAGAGTCCCCTCCTGCACCCTCCTGCGGCCCCTGGGGCCTCCCTCCTTTGTCCAGCCTCAAGCTGTGCTGGCCGCTTGGTTTTGGATAAACCACCATCAAAAAGCAGCAGCGAGCAGGTTGTTGGGGTGCCCAGGCCCTGGAGCACAGCTGGCTTGTTCTGTGGGTGCTGGGCTCCACCCGCCAGCCCTCCTGGTGAAGCACCGGCCCGCGAGGGGGCCTCCTGGGCCTGGCAGGGGCCAAAGGCCTTTCCCTGCCATGTGCTGCCCAGAGGTGTGGGAGGGTCACCTCACAGGTGCCCTTAGGTCTTGGGAAGGGGCCAAGCAGCCACTTGCTGACACACAGAAACGAAGAGGGGCCAAGACAAGGAGCTGCCGAGGAGGAGGCTGGTCCGCCGCGTGCGGCTGAGGCCCTGGGGGCCGAGGGGCGACGCAGGTGGTGAGGTATTTGGGGCCCCCCGGCTCCTGGCCAGCCTGTCGACTCTCTGGTTCCTTTGGCCTGTGGACCGTCCCTGGAACTTCAGCTGGCGGGGCCTGTACTGGCCGAGGGCGGCTGTCCACAGCCCCCTCCATGGCGCCACCTCCGAAGCGCAGCAAGCCCTCACGTCCAGAGCCCCCTCTGGGGACCCAAAGGAGTCAGACACCCGCGTCCTGTGGGCCTGGGGCAAAGCAGGCCCCTGGGCTGAAGTCCTGGGCCCCAGGGATGGCGCTGGTGGCTGTTCTTGGGGTGGACGTGTGGGGCTGAGCTCGGCACCTCCAGTGCCGGGGACGGGGGACGCTGGCTCTGGCTCAATCCAGGTCTGGGTCAGGGGGCTTTCACGATGACCTGTCCCTGTCCGCAGATGCCAAGGAGACACAGCGGGCTGAGAGCAGCCTGATGGCAGCGTGGCCGTGTCCTCCAGTGCTGGGCACCTCTCATGTCACTGCCTGTGGCGGCCTCGTGGGGAATGTCCTGTAGTCACTGGGTCAGGGCACTGGCCGTGGCAGGTGGCGCTGTCACTGGCTGGAGTGCCCCACAGTCAAGCCCTCTGGGGGGGGGGTAGGGC
>NW_026000051.1:5137505-5176003 GCF_001458135.2 Marmota marmota marmota
CAAGCCCTCTGGGGGGGGGGGTAGGGCAAGCAGAGCTCGCAGGCAGGTGCCCGGTCACACTGTCCTCTCCCGGGAAAATGAGTCCCCCTCTGTGCCAGTGGCAGGGCCTCTGGTGTCCAGTCATGCACTGGGCAAAGAGTCCACAGCTGTCCACAGAGGGAGAGGCCCTCTGGCCTCCCCACCCGCGGTTTCTCAGGGCTGCTGTGAAGCGCTTGGTGTACTTGAGCCTGTGGGTGGGAGGGACGTGCTCCCCCCAGCCCTGCGTCTCAGGTGACAGTGAGCCCGGAGGGTCCTATATGAAGTGGCCAGCCCTGTGGCCTTCCGGGGGGTAACGATGGCTTGTGGGATTCCTATGGTGGGTGACAGGAGAAAAGGAGCCAGTGTGCGTCACTGGGCGGCCGGAGGGACTGCCGGGCCCTCGGGGGCGACTCCAGCTGGGGGAGGTGTTTGGTAGCACGACTGGTCATCACATGGACAGCTAGGAATGGCTGGTCACTACAGCACACACAGATTAGTCGCAGTTGTGAACAATGTCCCCGGGAGGCTGGGGTCTCGTCAGGCGAGCCAATGACCCGAGGTCACCACTCAGCTGCCCAGGGTCTTGGGTGCTTGTGGGGTGGGAGGTGGGGGCAGGGCTAGGGGCAGGGCGGGCAGGGCGGGGAGCGGCCCCCTCCGCCCTGTCAGTAGTCTGGGCACTGGGCGAGGCGTCTTCTCCCCGCGGAGGCCCCGCTCCTCAGGACTGGGGGGGTCTGCTGACACCGGGTGGGGCCTGGGCGGGAGCCTGGCCGCGGCGCTCTGCTCCGTGCGGAAGCTGTACTCGTACTGCGGGAAGAGGGCGGGCAGGGCACAGTCAGTCCCGGTGCACCCAGGGGCCCCGTGCTGCCCAGGCCAGGCAGGACGCCGGCCAGGCCAGTGCCTGCTGGCAGTGATGTGGGCAGGTGTGTGCGCGCCAGGGCTGTGGGTCTGAGCCGAGTGCAGGTGTGAACACACCTGTCAGGCGATGGGCTTGGGTGGTGACAGGTGACAGCTTTCACAGTCCCTACCTGCCCCTGCCCCCGGGTTCTGATACCAATGGTAAACCCGTGTGAGCCACCCTGTGCCAGGCTGAGCACCAGCCTGCTGCCTGGAGGCTGCCCGGCTGTGGACCCCTCCCCTGCCCGGCTGTGCTGCTGACCTCCCCGGAGAAGGCGAGTACCAGGATGGGCGCGGGTTCCTACAGTTCACCCGCAGGCCAGGGATCTCAACACCCAAGTGGGGGGCGGGAGAGGAGCGCCCACCCTGACAGGTGGCGTCCCGGGTGCCGCAGGCTCAGGCTGGGTGGGGTTGTGGGGCAGCCTGGAACTCGCTGGGCAGCTGTGCCCTCGCTCATGTGGGTTTGAGGAACCGGGGCCTGGGCTGGGCCAGTGGTCACCTATGTAAAAAGGTTCAGCCACAGAAAAGCCGTGACGAAGGGCTCCCCAGGGTCACGGCGGAGCTGCCGTTGAACAGAGGGCTACCCAGGATGGCAGCGCCTCAGGACCGGCAGGTGGGCCTGCAGGGAGAGGGCAGCAGGAGCCGCAGCATGCTGTCCGCATGCCCCGGCACACTGGTGAGCCGGCCTCCAGCCCTGCTGACCCCGCAGCGGGGAGGTGCTCCCGGGGACTGCACGGAGGATGCTGAGCTGAGGGCTGCAGGGTCCACCTGGCTACAGACCACTGGAGAGGACACTGCTGCAGGGCTGTGCTGGGGCTGGGGCTCTGGAGCCTCAGAGCCTCAGGCAGGCCCTCCACTCCCAGGGATGCCTGAGGGTGTCAGGAGGCACAGTAGCTCGGGGCTCCTGTCCCTGGAAAGGAGCAAGCACTCACTGGATCCCTGCCTGCCCATCCCATCAGCGCCCAGGCCTCTTGCTTTCCTGCTTCCTGGCCAGTGCTCAGGTGCCCACCCTGTGTGGGGCTCACAGGCCGCTTGGGCCAAGGCTAGGCTAATGCTGCCATCTGGTGGCTGCTTAGGTACGCACACTGCAGCACACAGAGCTGTTCAGGTCGGCTGCACCCTGGCGTTGACCCTGCACTGGGTGCTGGGACCAGGCACAAGCCCCACAGAGTCTTCGTTCCCAGGGCTCACAGGGTACCCAGGGAGGGACCCAGACACTCCCAACACAGCCCAGCATGAAGGCCACATCCAAGGGCAGCCACACAAGGATGGGGCCACAGGAGGAGTCAGGTGGCATTTCTCTGGAGCACAGCAGGGGTCTGACTGGGGAAGAGCATGATGGGTACCCAGACCTACTGAGTAGAGGGCCTGGGGTGGTGGGTCCACCAGGATGGTGGCACAGCCATCAGCCCAAAAGGAGTGCAGCTCTGCCCCTGGCTGGGGCAGGGCCGCCAGGACACCAGGGAACAGCACAGAAGCAGGGACCTGGGCTGCCTGGCGGGTAGCCTGGCCATGGTACATGAGTAAGCCACAAGTACACGTTCCCTTTTTCTGACTGCAGCCTGAGCACACAGAGACCCCGAGGGGCCTGGCCATGGGGGCAGCGCACAGATGGCCTGTTCCCCACCCCTCTTCTCGGGATTTTTTCCCTTTCTAGGCTGCAGCATGGGGCATTTCAAGAAGAGCACACAGGGTGGGGGGACAAAGGGACAAGCCTGTGCCAGAGGTGTGGGGAGGCCGGAGGCCAGGAGGCAGGGTAGCCTCTTTGGGCCAGGGAGAGGGCAGAGCCCAGGTAAGAGACCAGCAGCCCCTTCACCTTGACTGCAAACCTCTGCTGGGGGACCGTGGGCTGGGGGACCGTGAGGTGGGGGACCGTGGGCTGGGGGACCATGAGGTAGGGGACTGTGGGATGCGGATTCTGACCCTGCTGGTCTGGGTGGGCCCGGGACTGCATTTTCAAGGATTCCCAGGTGAATGGGTGCTGGGATCAGTTCTGAGGGCAAGGGGGACTACCCAGACCCAGGGACCACTCAGACACCGGACCTGGGAGCGATGAGGTCAGGCTGTGGAGAGGATGGCCAGAGACACAGGATGGGCTGCCGGGAGGATGGGGGACCAGGGACCGAGGGGCAGGGACGTCCCACCTGGAGGTCTGGAGACCAGGCCCAGGGCCCGCTCCAGGAGGCCTGCAGTGCCAGGCCTGGGGTGGCACGGTGGAGCCCACAGGGCACTCACGTCACCTGGATTTGCTGAGGGCTGGTCTGCACCAGCCAGAGGACCCAGGCTGGGCCTGTGACCCAGATGGGGTGGCCTGGAACGGTGTCGGGGTGACTGCTGACCAGGCCCTGCAGTGCCAGGCTCAGGTGGGGAGTCACGCAGCCAGCCTCTGTGGCCAGCAGTCAGACCCTGTCGCAGGCAGGGGCATGGACGCGCTCGAGGATAAACTGCTGGATTCCTACTTCACTTGCCCTCTGCTGGGAGCGGGGGAAGCCACGAGTACACGTTCCCTTTTTCTGACTGCAGCCTGAGCCCACAGAGACCCCGAGGGGCCCAGCCATGGGGGCAGCGCACAGACGGCCTGTTCCCCACCCCTCTCCCTCGGGATTTTTTCCCTTTTTAGGTTATCTTGGCTGAAGAAAAGTGCCGCCCCCCCTCCTGTTTTCCCTAACTCCCCAAATGAAATATCAACATATGTCCCCCGACATAATCCCCCTTAGGCTGAGGATAACCTTCCCACAGACGCTGTCCTCTGCCCAGGATTGCTCGTCCCCACAATGTTTGCCCAAGAGACTAGGCTGCTTCTGGAAGCCCTGTCACTCCCTTGGGCAAACAGTGAGTACCTTTGAAGGTGGATCTGGGCCCGGATCTGTTTACTCAAGACATTAGTCTCCTGCATAAGGAAAACCTGCACTCAAGTACAAACAGCAAATCCTTTTTGAATTAAAAAAATTTTCAATTAAAAAGCATTTGGTTCGCAGAGCTGAGTCCAGCTGAGCCGTGCGGAGCCAGGGTGCCCTCTGGTGGGTACAGGCTGCCATTGCAACCACCCGACCACCCGGCCACCCAGGCCTGGCCTCTCCCTGAAAAGAGCTGTCACTGTCAGGGGCTTTGTTGGGGCTTTCCTGGGGGCGGGGTGGGGGCCTGCAAGCCCCAGCTGCCACAGTCCTTTGCCCATCATGAGGCCAGCGCTCCGTCAGCAGGAGGTTTTGACTTCAGCTTCCAGCTGTACCTTGGAGGCTAGGTCACCTCAGCCTCAACCTCGCTGGCAAAAAGGGGTCATCAAACACTCATGAGGGGGCTGTGAGAGCCCAGAGAGTACCGGACAGTAAAGCCATCTGTCCTGGCTATGCACCAGAGTGGATGGTTCAACCACAGCCATGCTGAGCCACGGTGGGGCGGGGCATTGGCATGTTGTAAAATACCAGGTGACTTTAATGGCTAGGCAGGTGGGGGAGCATGGCCCTCAACAGTAACTAAATACACTGCAACAGGACAGGCAAGGAGCGCGCCCCTGGCCCCCGGCCTGCCACCCCTCCCCAGGACAGGCAAGGGTGCTCTCCATGGCCCCCGGCCTGCCCCGCCCGGCCCCCCCGATCCAGAAATGACTGCATGGAGCAGAGGGCTCCTGGCAAGACAGGGTGAGGGACTGCTTCTGCCCCCACGCTTTGCAGTTGAGGAAATAAGCCTGGGAAGGATCTGACTTCCTGAGGCTCAGGCCTAGTGACACTGGGGGCCAGTGCTAAGCTGGCTGGGACACTTGCACCAGAAAGTGTCTGTAGCCACCTGTCACAGGATTGCCATTCAGAGGTGATATGAGCAAGGCAGCTGGCACTGAAGTGGGTCACAGAAGGGCCTGGAGGGGGTGGTCCAGAGGGTCAGGCTGGGGGAAGCAGCCGGTTCAGGGTGGAGGAGAGTGGAGGGTGGGCCGCGCAGTCAGAGGCCAGGGAGGTGATGGCCTGGCGTCAGCATGGACAGGAAGGCAGGTGAGAGTCCATGTGCCTGCGTCCTCGCCTGCCTGGGCTGCTCCATCCCTCCCATCTCCCAGGTAGCCCCACGCCTGGGCCCCGGCCCACGGTCCTCCACTTCTGAATTCTTAGAGCTCAGCCTCCCCCATGCTGAAGCTTAGGGAGCCTCCCAGTGGTTTCTCAAGCCGTCTTTCCTTCTCCTGCTCTCAGAAGCCATGGAACTATTTCACAGGCATATTTTGTCCCCATCACGCCCCCCCAAATACAGTCCGTGATAAAACAGCAGCTGGCCCCTGCCTGGTCCGGCAGTGTTTGGGGAGCAGAGAGGACTGTGGCAAACGGGAGGCTGCCCCTCCCCCAGGAAGCAGGGCTGAGAGGAGGGTCTAGAACTGCTGTCACCTTGTGACAAAGCCTGGATAGATTTTGGCATTTTATTCGGTCTCCTGACTTTCCAGAGTTTATTCTTAGAGACCACCCAGGCCAACACCGTGAGCCAGCGGTGCCTCTGGTCTGTGCCTAGAGATACGAACACGAATTCGATACGAACACGAATGTTGGTGCTCGGTGCCACCTCTCACGGGGGAAACGTGCCACCATGGACACGCTCTGGGCTTGTGCAAGTCACTGTGCTATGAGACGGGCCATGCAGGGTCATGCTCAGAGCACCCAGGGCTGGGCCACATGCTGCAGCTGCCACCAGGAATGACCTGCACAAGCACTAACCGCCCAACCAGCCACCTTCTCTCCTTTGCCCCTTCACCCCCGCTGGCCGCCACCCACCCCTCATTCAATCTCCTGCCCGGGGCCATAACCCCCAGGCTCTGGAGCCAAGGAGTGGCGGGGCTCCGTGGCCAGCCTGTGTCGCAGCACTCTTAGCAAGGGGAGGGATGCTTCTCCAGACAGCGCCCCTTGAGCTGGGTGTAAAGGACAAGGGGGACCCCACCACCTAGGGATGAAGCCTGGTCCAGACAGGGTGGGGGAGGCAGCCGGGTGGGGGGCTGGGAAGCTGCTGGGGAAAAGCTTCCTGGGCTGGCCAGGGGCCAGGGGCTCTGGGTCGGCCACGGGCCTGAGGGTGGGAGTCCCTCATCTGCTCCTACTGCTCTGTGAGATGTGGGTGCCCTAAAGGGAGAGGGGCCCTTCTGCCCTGGAGCCCAGGGCCGTGGGTATCACTCTGAGACAGACCCTTGGGGTGGCCACCCCCACACACTGGGGGCCCTGGGCTTGGAGCAGGAAGCGAGAGGTGAGAGCTGGGAGGACTGGAGAGTGGGGACCTGACTGGGGGGTGGCGTGTTTACAGGTCCCCCTCAGCCTGGCTCTATGCCAGACAGGTGGCTCCTGCTCAGGGGCTCACAGCAGGCGGGAAGGGGCTGGACAAAAAGACTGGAGCCTGTGGAGGGGCTCAAGTGATGACCCCTTCCCTGGGCCCCACGGCTGGGGCTGGGGCTGGGGCTCCTGGCTCCCCTCTCCCCTCTCCCCTCTCCCCTCTCCCACCTCCCACCTGGGAAAGCTCTGAGCCCCACCCCTCAGGGCCTCAGGAGCACTGGCTGACCTCCAGCCCCAATGGCATGGTGGCTAAAGGCGGCTTGAGCTATGTCCCAACCCCAGGTGGCCTGGTGAGGTCACCCCCCCCCCCAGCTTCAGCTTGTTCCCCTTCAGCAGGAAGGACATCAGCTGACCTCACAGTGAGGTGCAGCCTCTAGCCCAGACCCTGCCAGAGCTTGTAGCACCTGTTACTCTTGTCGCCTTCTTAACGACCACAGGAGCCACGAGCTGCAGTCCACAGCTCTGAGCTCCAGACCTGGCTGCAGGGTCTCCCCTTAAACCAAGGCATGGGGCAACGTTCTTCCCCACTCCCCAGTATTCCAGACACGCCCCCACACATGAGGGCCATGCCGCCTCCCCCACGTGCCCCTGGTGCCCCGGCCTCCCGCCTTTCTTCCCGTCCTCCCAGTGTCTCTGGGGAGCTGTGATCTAAGCAGTGAATAAGGCCTCCCACAGAAGGCGGGGCCACGGTGTGTCCCTTCCCTCTCTGGCCCCAGCCTGCACTTCAGTTGCCACAGGAGTGGGCATTTCGGGGTGTAGACCGGGCTGCTAAGCAGAATCACCTGGGCTCCTGGGCAAAGCTCAGGTACCATACCTGCCGAGCCCAGTGCCTGGGGGAGGCCCTGGGATCTGGCTGCAAGCCAGCCCGGCCCACCCCCAGGATAGCAGCACCAGGCCTCATGGGCTGCTCCCCCGGGTGCCCTGCTGTTCTCCCCAGGGCCAGGTATCAGGAGGAGGACGTAGGTCCCCACCAGTGGGAGGGGATGCTTACTGAGGAGAAGGCCACGCATTTCAGGAAAGCCAGAGGAAGCGCCCTGGGGGGACTGAGAGCCACTGGGATTAATAAGGACGGAACACGCCTTGCTCCTCCCAGCCCCTCCTGCCGCCTGAAAGGCCCTGCAGACACTGCTCCAGCTTCTCTCAGGGGGCCTGGGTGGGCTGCGGCCACTGCCTCTGCTGCTGGGGAGCCAGGCAGGTCAGCCTCCGGCTTCCTCGCTTCAGCGTTCAAAATTGGCCTGAGCCGCACCTAGGTACAGGCATCCCTCGGGTTTTCCCTCTGGATTACAGCAGGAAGCACGGGAAATGCTGGTTTCCAGTTGAAGGTGGGAGCTGTCCTTCCCAGCCTGCGGGAGTCCCGTCTTGTGCGCCTCCGCCATATGGGCCAGGAAACCTTCCTCTAATTTATTTTGGGGCATTACGTTACTTGAAATGTGTCGGGCAAAAGTTTCCAAAGCCATAAGGGGGGAGAGCTCCTTCTCTGTAGGTTCTGGAAAGCCCTGCCTCCGGGACGTGGGCCCTCCCGGGAACCGGGCAGGGGTTCTGCTGGTGCCGGCTCTGCTTCCTCTGCCCCTCCTCAGCCAGCCTGGGCCTCTCACTTGTATGGTGAGCATCCTGGGCCACCAGGGGACCGCCTATGTGGTGGCTGCTGCCACGAAAACCAAGGGGCAGCGCTGGGAGGGGGTCCCTGGGACCCAGAACTGGGACACAATCCTGCTGCCTCGACGTGCCCAGGGCGGAAAAGACGACCGTCTGGATGGATGGATGAGACATTATCAAGAGCCTCCCTCCATGCCTGACCAGGACGTTTGGGAAAAGAGAAATGAGGGCTAGTTCTTTAACACGATAGAGAGACGTGGATGGAGAGTGAACCAGAATGCAGCAGCACAGGCTGCTATTGAAACCAGCAGCTCCACTCAAGACGGCAAGGCCGGTGGCCTGGGGACTTGAACATGGAGGGCAGACAAAGGCTCCCTGGAAGGGGGCCTAAGGCTGTAGAGCAGGAGGGCGGGTCCGGGTTTGGCGAGGACACAGCTGCCTGCCTGGGGAGCCCAAGGAAAGCCATGGAAACCCATCGGAAACAAAGAGAGGTCAGCGAGATGGCCAGCGCCCTGTGCACACACGTCACCTGCTGCTCTAGATATGAGTGGCAGAAAACAGCAAAAGAAAAGATCCTGTTGGTGAGATCTACAAAAACATCAGCCTCGGCGGCGGACGTGAGAGGGAGTCTGTGGAGGCGCCTGCAGAAAGCCGTTCTTCTCTGCTGAGCAACACGCGCAGACCGGGGAGGCAGAGGCACACCTGTCCTCGGAGACACGGACACACGGAGACACGCAGGTGAAACGCCAATCATCCCCCATTAATGGATGCACTGGATGCAGTTTCAATGCAAGTGTAGGGTGGGTTTTCAGACCCCCCTCCCCGCCAAGAGTCCAAGAGTCCAAAGTTAAGCTGGAAGAACGACCACCCTTCATTTAGGAAAGTCACAGGTGCGGGGCGGGGGGCAGGGGGAGAGTAACACTACCAGATTTGAAAGCTTATTATAAAGTGGAAAGATCCAACATGTGGCCATAATGTAAAAATAAAGGAGGGCAGGGCAAAGCCAGGAACAACTCCACTGGCCCTGTCACGCATGGAAATATATGATACAGGTGGCATTTAAAAGTCAAGGAAGATCAAACTCTAACCTGAAGAACACTGGCTAAGGGCTCAGGATGAACTGAGCTGGCTGCCCATCTGACTTCCCAAGGCACTTCAGACAAATGAAGTGGTTCAAGAGTAATTAATATTTAGCACATTAAAATACAAGAGTAGAAGGAAATAGGGGTGAATGTTTTTATAATCCAAGACAAAAGCAAAACACTTAAAATTGCCACAAAAGGTTTCATGAGCAGCACACACCATTAACAAGGAAAAAGACACGGGTTAAAGCACACGTGTGTGCACACGGGTGTTTGGAGAAAAGGTGGCTATCTTAAAAACATAAAGAGCTCTTAAAAATGAGTGTGAAAAGCTAAACAATCCAGTACAAAACAACTGGGCTGTGGTCACGAGGCGGTGTGGGAGACAAGCCAGCCAACGGACACATGCGACGTTCAGCTTGGCAGCAGTCACAGATTACCGAGGCCCAGCAGCATGTGGAAAGGCCCTTGTGTACCTCTGGTGGGGTCTGGAAGGTGAGGACCTGGGGAGCACAGGCATGCAGTGAGTGGACTGACTGGGAGCACGCCAGGGGCCAGCCAGTAGGGCTGCCCAAGCACATCATGGATGACCACAGAGGTGCAACTCAGCGTCTTCAGGTCGGCAAGGTGTACTGGACAGTGGGGCAGTGGGTCACAGGCCCCTGTGCACAGGGTGAGCTGAATGTGTGTGAGCTGTGTGCACTAACACATCTGCAATGTTTGCATTTTTATAAACATGTGATGGCTGTACTCAGGAAAATACTAAATATCAAAAAACAAACAAACAAACAAAAAAAAACAAAAAAAAACCCCAATTCTGATTGGTAGGGTAGCTGCTTACGATGATAAACTGCTTGCAAGTTTCCCACTATCTAGGGGAAGGCTGGGCCCTGTCTTCAGGGCAACAGCGGTTGCTGGGCTGTGGTCAGTGGGGAGCAGGACGGGTGGGCCATTGCTCCTTACCAGGGCAAAGAAGGAGCCTGGAATGTCTTTCATGCCATCAGAGAGGCCATTTAATTAACTTGTTAGACTTCTCTTAAAATGTTTTTTAAAATTTATTTTTAATTGTCAAATACTAATTCTATATATTTATGGGGTTCAACATGATGTTTTGATTTATGTGCACATCATAGAAAAATTCAATCAAGCTAATTAACATATCCATCACTCACCCATGGATCACGTTTTCGTGGTGAGAATGTTGGGTTTCTTTGTTTTTGGCTGAGGGGGTCCAACCTAGTGTGGGCTTTGGGAGAATCTGGGCAGCAGCTCTCATCCCTGAACAGCACATACAAGGGGAGCAGGGCAGGTCAGCTCCCTTTGACTTAACCAGCTTTTACTTAGTGAATTAAGAAGCGTATTTCTACCCCAAACATTCCAGCTGCCTGATCAAAAAATAAAGCAATCAAGAGGGTGCTGGGTGGTGAAGATTCTGAATCGGAACAGAGGGAAGGCAATTTTAAAATTATTTCCTGTTGCAATTTAAGACCTGACCACTAGATGGTGCAAAGGGACCACAGATTTTGTAGTTGCACGTAGCCCTCCACAAAATTGGTTAACAGTAATAAGCACAATGAAGGCTTTCCAAAAGTAGAAAGAATGAACAATTGTGTTGGGAGCTGAACATTTTGCTTTTATAAAATTGGGACTCTGCCATTTCATTATTGATACAAAAATCTTCTGCCTCACTTTTTTTTCCCTACAGAATGTAGATCCCAAATCCACCCTAACCTCGCATTTGAAGAGGCCCAGGCAAAGCGGATATCCAAAAGTTGGATTCGAAAATGCTTTTTACCTTGTGCTGCCAAAGGTAATTTCATTAATTTCACCTCAATGTCGTGACGTAAATGCTAGTGGAATCGGCCCCAAGCTAAATAAGCAATAAGCCCCATTTTCCAACACACAAACACATAAAGATGTCAGCTCAAACTGTTTACTAATTAACACTTAAAAAGACACAAATTAGATATGCGTGGCTAAGAGCAATTATAATCAAGACGAATTTCTCTAGTCATTTGGGAACTGAAAAAAATGCCTAATTGCTGGAACCAATGTTTTAAAAACTGAAATCACGCCAGTTAGCAAATATGTTCATTTAAAGAACATTCCACGTGACTACACTCTTGAGGATTGACTACAAACATGAGAACAAGGAAAATATTTAGGTATAAAATTAAAATTTTAAGCTCCCTTAGATTTATAACTTCTTCATTAAATATGTCTGCAAACAGCAGCCCATAAAAACCTGTAGCAATTAAGTGGTTAAATGAACTGCCTCCCTTGTCAATTTTAAGGGAGTGATTAATACGAGAACGTCCCTTTACTAATTAGACGCTCCCTCGTCTTTGAGCTTTCAAGTCCAATGAAAATGGAGGTTGTCTGCTCACCAGGAAGCGAGGTGGGCTAATGAGCGCTTCCCTCGGCCACGTCTCCACGCGCACTCTGGAGGGCAGGAAGGGTGTGCGCCACGGCTTCGGCTTCGGGTGAGCGGGCAGCTGGGGGCAAGGGCTCTGCATGGGGCTGGCGGCTCTGACTCCCCACCCCACGCCGTGCATCCCGGGGACTGCTCACTCCTATTTTAAAAGGCTGCAGGTAGTTATGCATGAAATGCACCCGCGAGGCCACTGCCGCCCGACCCATCCTGGAGACAAGGGATGATGAGGTCCCTGAGGGAGGCCAGGCTGGGATGCAGGGCGGGCAGGGCGGTAAGGAGAGGCTAAGTGGCCCAGCTCGGGGGTACTTCAGAGGCTGCCGCCTGGACCGCAGAGCCAGGGAGGCCGGGGATGGCTGCGGGGAATCCATCAGATGGAGAAATGGGGCAGCTGCTTACGAGGGAAATAAAGAGCGGCAGGGACGGAGAATATTTATACGCCCATCTTCTCACTCCGAGGGAAGACGCTTCATCATGGGGTCGGCTGCAAAATTACACTCTTCCCTCTCCCAGCCAGAGCAGCTTCCGGGGCAGTGGTGGACCACAGCCCCATAGGTCCCTGCTGCCCTCCGCAGAGCAACATGACTGCTGCCTGGACCCTTGGGGCCCGGGGACAGCCCATAGCTGTCAAGCAGCTGGGGGGACGCTCTGGTGGCTCCTGTGGCCGCGGGGAGGAACAAAGGTTCACTTCCCCCTCCTGGGGCTTGTTCACCATGTCCAGGGTGGACACAGAGCCTCTGTTCTGAGCAGTGGGTACATGTGGGTGGCACATGGCTGGTGGCTGCTGGAAGGGGGGCAGACAGGAAGCCTCGAGGCCATCACTGGGAGCCGGGGGTGACGGCAGTGGAGCTCGAATCTCTCTATTCATCATGGCTTCATTCCTCTTTAACCAGCTACCTCAGAGTGCATCTCAACCACGAGAGGTCCCATCTTTCCAAGGATCATGTGGACAAACCTGCTCACTGGCGTGTGCACCGATGTCAGATTTCAACATGATCCTCCTTGGCTTGTCCAGGAAGCCTAGCTCAAGGTGTGGCATGTACCATGTTGCCCAGGAGATGTGCCCCAGGGTCAGACCTAAGCACCAGATGACACCTACCCTGGGCATGCAGATGGGACCTGTGTCCTGTCCACACTGCCTCCAGTCCATGGAGGTCTCTGTAGACCCTGGGCTTGGTGCTGACCTGTGGCCCTGGGCTGCTGGCCCGTGCCTGTCCTTTGCTCTCAGGCGTCCCTGGCTGCCCAAGTTGAGTGCCACGCTCTCCCCTGAGCTCAGCAGCCTTCTTGGGGCTGAGGGTGAACTGCCCACCACAAAACGGCAAGATCTTGTCCCCTGCCACATGCCTCTCAGTGCCAGGCAGCTCAGTGGTCCTGGCTGGGGTGGGTTAGAAGGGTGGGGCCTGGCTGGAGTTTATCTGAGGCTCTCCTGCTCAGGTCCACCCACAGCGTTCAGGGCCGACAGGGTCAGGGGCTTCTGAGGTCATGGGGTGGGATGGGGCTTGGGATGAAATTCAGAAATGTCCCCCACCTGCACAGGGTAGCAGGAAAGCAACCTGGCTTGGGGCTAAAGGGACAGAATGACAAGCTGCCTTCGGGTGGACAGGCTACTTCCACTGAAGTCCTGATCCCCTTGAGAGGATGTGGCGTGTTCAGCCAGGGTCACACTCAGCCCCCTCCCCACCCCGAGTGCTGGGACCACCAAGCAGTCCCACTGGGCAGGTGGCTTGACTCCTTGAGTCTAGTGTGTCCTGCAAGGTGGGAGGACATTCTGCCCACAGGGCAGCCTAAGGCCTCTCCTGCCTGCCGAGGACGCTGGGCAGACGTGGGAGGCGTCCGGGTGGACAGGAAGCCACAGAGGTCGGGCATCTGTGCCTGGGCCCAGGGGCAGTCTCCCACGTATTTTTCTGCATTTTCTTCCTCATTTATTGGCCTTGGTTTAATAGTGTAAAATACACGGGCTTCAGGAGCAAAGGAGATTTCTAAGCTGAGGTTTTGGGGCCCCCAACCGAGGCAGCCGGACTTGCTGGGAATGGAAAAAAAGGGACAAGAAAAGAAAACCATCTCGGGGACACCTGCCTGCCCTAGGCCCGCACAGCAGGGCCGGAGAGCAGAGGCTCCTCCTCGGTCTCCAGCTCCCATCGGCCTGACAGGCCACTGTGGGTTCTCTGTGGGCGGGGGACGGCTGAGCAAAGAGCCTCCCCCGAGGGTACCAAGGACTATCCAGCAGTGGACACTGGAGTCTGCTGAGCCCCGGCTGCAGCGCTCGCCGCGCTCCGTCTCGCCTGGTCCCCACCGTCCAGCGCTCCTGGCCTCCCAAGCCCAGATGTGCTCTTCTTTACCCATCAGTGAAGATGAGGAATACGGCCAGGATTTGTCAACTGGGGTGACTCTTGGCGGCCAGCAGCTGGGCGTGTGCCCTGAGGGGCTGGCTGGATGCTGCGCGGCCCCTCCGTGACCAGGGAGAACTGTGGGGGTGACGGTGGCCACACGGGTCACAGCAACAGGCAGCACTGCTCCAAGCCACACAGGCCGTCTCAGTAAAGTGTGTGAGTACTGTGAGCTAAGTGTCCTTGTCACCACCCCGACTTTACAGCAAAGGGAACGGGGGAAGCTCAGGTGGAAAGGTGAGGTGGAGCGGGGCCTGCTCCGGGGCTGCCTCCCCACCCGGGCTTCGCCTCAGGGGCTGCCACACCCATGCAGTGACCTGGTGACCTGACAGCACTGAGGGGAGACGAGCTTGCTGTCCTACCACACGCCCTGGGCCCTCCACTGGCCTCTCCTGCCCACCCCATCCCTGCCACTCAGCTGCCCAGCCAGGGCTGGAACCCAGGCTGCCTGGCCTCTGACACCAGTTGTCCCCACCAGCCAGAGGATCTCCTTAGAGGGACATGGACCCACAGACCTAGCCTCATGGAGAAGAGTGGGTCTCAGTCTTGTCACTTGGAGCCTCGAGTCTGCCAGTCGGCCGGGGTGAGAGGCGGGGATGATGGCACAAGCCGGAGCCCAGAGCTGTGATGTGGCAGGTACGTGGGGGCAGGACAGCCGGGGGCCAGGGCACGCCGCTCCCTCCCCCCAGCACCCCCCAGCACGGCTTTCCTGCGGGGGCTCACTCAGAGGCCTTCTCACAAGGCCCCGGGGTAAGCTCTGTTGTTCTCCCCTTTGAACAGAGGGCAGGGGGCTGGTTCACATGTCTGTCCGCTGGACCAGACCGTGGCCTATCTTAAAGAGCCCAGGTCAGGCCCCTCCACCTACAGCTGGAGCAGGCCCACCCCAAAGGCCTTCCGTGCACATCCACTGGGCCCCCGCAAGACGGCGTTCATACGCAGGTGGCCCCTGGAACCACCATGGCCGTCTGCTTTTGAGAAGGGCAGACAGGAAATTCCATGTGCACCTGCCTGTTTAATGCAGTCGCCAGCTGTTTTTTTCCTAAGTTATCAGAAAAACAAACAAAAAAAACTATAGGTGACAATCAGGTTAGTTTTTATGATTTACTGAAAATCAAAGACAAAGGGGGAGTTTTTTGTTTTGTTTCTGCTATGACAGGTTTAGAAATTTGTTGTACTACATTGATTCAATTTTCCTTGATTTCAGCCATCTTTCAATAATGCAACCTACTTTTGCTAGCTGCATACACTGGAGAAAACCCCAAGGAGCGGAGAATATTGAAATAGTCCTACCATTTCCATCTTTGAGACAAATGTTCCTCTCCAAGGAGAGCTGGCTGCACCACGTGGCTGCTTCACAAGCTACTAGACAGAAGGGGCGACGCACACTCTGATGCCGTCTTATGAAAACAGGAAGGAACCGGCAGGTCTGGCCTCCAGTCTGATGCCACTATCTCAACCCCGTCTCCTCAGAGCCGCACCTGGACTCTAATCCTGAACGGCTTCCTTTTTTTTTTTTTTTTTTTTAAATTAGAAAAACACCGAAACTCTCCCAAATCAGGCTGCCAAATGGGGTCTAAATTCATCGAGCACAAGGTACCCTGATCCCTCCTTTGAATCATAGAGAGGTCTGATCACTTCCCTAGGACTCTCCTGGTGGCACATAGTATAACAGGGAGAAAGAAAGGTCATCCCCGTGCCGGACTCCGGCCTCTACCTTCACTGAGCTGAGACATTTTAAACAGTGAAGCTGTGCTGACAGCTCCCTTTGTTACTTAACACCTTTAATTTAAACATGAAGATGGGATGTTGGTCATATTTGGCTGGAAGAATTAAGTACATTAAAGTGAGTAGGTCAGGCACGGTGACCACACCTGTAATCCCAGCTACTTGGGAGGCTGAGGCAGGAGGATTGCAAGTCCGAGGCCAGCTTGGGCAACTTACACCCTTTTTCAAAATAAAAAGGGCAGGGAATGTAGCTCGGTGTCAGAGCATTCCTGGGTTTAATCCCATTAATGAAGGGGAAAAAAGTGAGTTACTTTTACTTTTTTCTAATAGATTTAAATGATATATATATATATATATATAATTATTTTTTCTCAGAAGGGCATCCTGCACCGGCTGTTCCTGGGGCAGCCCACAGATCCCTTGTGGAAGGGATACCCTGTGGTGGACCAAGCCGGCCTGCCCTTCTCTGGGTAGCCTACTTACCTCTTTCTCAATTTCTGCTAGAGATTTGATGGTGATTCCCAAGAGATCAAAGGGCTGCATCTGAAAACACAGATCAACACCCTTTTAACCGGCTGCAAAACACGGCTTCACATTTGCACCTATGGGTGTCAACTGGGAAATCTTGAGCTACGCTGTGGGAACCTGCATGCCTCCACCTCTTCCTCACAGGACTCCACAGTTGTCAGTGGGGCACAGGGATGAGTAGTGGGGTACAGGGTGGCAGCAGAGAGCAGGCATGGCCCTGAGCTGCAGGCTCCACTGCTGGGCCACCCAGGCGCTCATCGCCTCCGGAACAGTGACGGTGGCTGACGACTCTGCCTCTCTTCTCCCACATTCAGAGGAAAACATGGGCAGAGTTAGAGCTGTGGGGCTGGCGGTGCCTACGGCTGTCACCAGAGGTCACCCTGACCCACTGCCCAGGGTGGCAGTGGGTCCTAAAGATTTCCAGGAGTCCGTGGTATCTGGGGCAGGAGCTGAGCGGTTCCAGGTCTCTGGAAACAACTGCCACCAACTATCATTTGTGAACTCAGTGGTGGTGAAAGATGATGACACTGCATTTTAATGGGAGTTTCTATAATTTCGTGAAAATGAGGACTTTAAAAAAATTGCTGGCTTTTCAGCATGAAAAATCAAACACACAGGCAATAAGTGTCACAGACGCCCACGGGAGACTGGGCTGGATACGGAGGAGCCCTCTGAAGCCCCTGGTCCATGTCCCTTCTAACCATGTCAGCTCTGTATTTCTGAGAGGGACACAGGGCCCAGCCTCCTGGAGTCCAGGCCAGCTGCTGGTGGCCTGGGAGGAGCAGGTGGGCCCTGAGAGTCACCCACAGAACCTGGGACCTTTGTGGTTCTGACCTGCGGCAGCCTGCAGGGGGCAGAGGTGGCGCCCACATGGGCTGCGGGGACTTCCTGGGTGGTGGTAGCAGGAAGCTAGCTCTGGAGTCCGAAGACCCAGATTCAGAACCAGCCTCCTGGAAATCCAGTGCAGATGTTAGGGTTTGGGCGTGAGGTGTCCCCAGGACACCTGTGTTGGGCAGCAATGCTCGGTGAAGAGTGTTGGGCAGCAATGCTCGGGTGGGAGAGTCCTTCCTAGCTTGAAGGAAGGTGGGGCGCGGCTGGGGAGCTGGGCCACTGGGGCGTGCCCTGGAAGGCAGCAGCTGCCCTGTGTTCCCGCCTCTCTCTCTCTGCTTCCCGGCCACCAGGAGGTGAGCAGCCCCCTCCCCACACCTTTCCGACACCATGCTCTGCCTCCTCTCGGGCCCAGAGCAACGAAGTTGGCCCACCATGGACTGAACCTCTGAAACCATGGCCCAAAATAAAGTGTTCTTTCTCCTAGGCTGAGCTTGTCGGTATGTGATCACAGCGACCATAAAGCTGACTGCCAAACAGCTCAGGCCACTCTTCATTTCCTCACCTGGTAGAAAGTGGCTTGGGCCCAGCCTCCTGGCCAGGCCACTGTGGGGTTAAATGGCAGGAGTGCTTGTGGCCTTCAGTGCTCGCTGAGCCAGCAGCAGCACAATCACAGGGGCAGGGGCTTGGGACAGGGCCACCAAGTTAGACACCAAGAGCCCCTGGGGCTGCTATGCCAGTAGTCCCAAGAATGCCTGGCTCTGTCTGCGCTGCCAGCCTGCGCGCATGAGGACGGAGCCGCCTGCCTGCACCGCCAGGGTCCAGCTGTCGCGTCGTTAGGCCCTAACTACCCACTAAACTTCCCGACTGGAGCGGGTGAGCGGGCAGCGGGCCTCTCCAAGGAGCCGTGGGAGAGGCGCCAGCATCTCCATGGCAACGGGGCCCAGTGGAGCCGCGGAAGTTACTCGAGCTCCGCGTGTCACGTCAGGAGCATTTTTCAAGATTAAGCTGCTTACCAGAAGGGTTCAGAGGAGGCCTATTATATTTCATGAAAATGGAAAGTACAGAGCAGGTCAAATTGCAGGCCGGGTGGTTTTAAGCTGGCTCCAAGAAAAACAGCGAGGGGCTCTTTAGCGGGTGCCCAAACTGGGACTTCGATTTGGAGCTACTCAAGGCAATCTTCTAGAGAAAGCATAAAGCCAGAAACAAGTTTACCAAACTGGTGTGGGCCATGCCTGCTGCCATCCTGGGGCTGGGGCATCTGCTGAGAGGGTCCCCAGGAGGGCCAAGCAAGCGGGCAGCCCAGCTCGGGCTCTTGTGCATGGCAGGCGCCTCTCACGGTCTGAATTGTGGCCTCCAGTCTCAGCCAGCTCACTCATTCTGTCCCCCAAGAGGGCTGGGGAGTGGGGAGACCCTGGCCAGAGGTGCTCTGCATCCTCGGGGGCCTCAGAGCCAGAGCAGAGTACAGTTAGCACAGAATGCAGGAACTGCAAGGGGGGAGTGGGGAGGGCTCTTTGCTACAGGAAACCATCATCATTAAACAAAAAAGAACAAAAATTTCTAAGCTGAACACAGGAAATGACCTTCTCAACCCGCGAAGTGTGCCTCAATTTTGCACCACCTTTGAAACGAAAAGGCTCCCTGTGTGCCAGCCTCCGCCGTCTCGTGCCCCCCCACTCCCAGGTCTCCCCTCGCCTTCCTTCCACCTCTCAAGCACCAAAGGGGCCCAGGGGGGAGCAGTGCCACCCCAGCTCTAAGGAAGCTCTTTGGGTTCCACGTGTAGGCAGAAGGAATCTGGGGCAGGGGTGTGGGCATGCCCAGAACTGCCCGAGGGAGACGCCAAGGCAGAGGGGCTTCAGAGGGTGGCAGAAGAAGGGGCAACTGGGCACAGCACTTACACTTTCTGGAACACAGGAGAACTTCTCTGAAATCATGAAAGGCACACCATCCATTGCTGCAAAAAAGAAAGGAGAGAAAATGGCATGAGGCCACCAACAATGTTCAGTGACGTCACCCACAGAGAGGGTGCGAGTGAGCCGGAGCAGGAGCCCTGCCCCCAGGGCCACGACTGGCGGGGACAGGCACGCAGGCACCTCCAGCCCCCGGGCTGACGTCTAGACAGCCTCTCCGCCCTCCACCCGGGGTCTTTCCAGGCTGTCAGTGGTGGGAGCCACCAAGGGGCTGACAGCAGGGAGGGGACACTCAGCAGGGAGGGGACAGTGCTGCACTCTGGGAGGTGTGTGTTGGCTAGACGTCTGTGAGCGGAGCCAGTGTCTCCCCAGGCTGCTGGGCTCACAGGTAAAGCCTTGCTGGAGGGAAGAGGGGCTCTGGGCACAAGTGCCAGCTGGGGCTGAGTGAGCAGCCGAGGTCACGTGTAGAGGAGGACAGCCCCCAGCAGAGGGCTTGGCAGGCAGGGCGCATGCGTGTGCACACAGGCTGGGCACTGTCAATGACCCTTGGCCACAGTCAATGACCCTTGGTCACAGTCCTGGGGTTTCAGGGATGAGGCAGGCCGTTAGTCTGATTTTAACAGGACCCGAGGGCAGGGGCGTGGACGGGTATCCAGCCGTGAGGGGACCAGGCCCAGAGGTGCAGGTCCTTTCCTGAGTCCTCCCCACACTCCACCCGCCCCGTCCCCAGCTCTCACTGTCAAAGGCACGGGGAGAAAGCACAGCGTCTCTGCTGGCCCTGCGTCGTGACAGTGGACAGAGCACTCAGCGGCCACACTGCCACTGGCCACCTCACCACACGAGGGGCACAGTGACAGGGGCTTCCTGGAGAGGGTGTTAAGCCCAGGGGCTGCTGGGAGGAGCCTGAGCAGACAGGCCACGCAGCCAGGCGGCGGCCAGGGTGGCGGCCTTGCCAGGGGCCACGACTTTAGAAGAAATGGAGGGAGGGACAGACGCCTTGGTGGGTGGGTGCCCTGGGAAATGACATCCTCCGCTCCCCCAGGGTCTCCTCTGGTAGCCAAGGGCTGGACAATCTTTCGGTTCCAGGAAGGAAGAGCAGCAGACGCAGAAAGAAGGAGCGCGGAGGAGGACAAGAGAAAGAGGAGAGCCCGGGGCCGGCCCCCTCCGTCAGCAGGACGGCCGAGTGGCTCGCTGTGAGCCAGGCTCGTAACTGATCCCAGGACAGGGGAGAAGGAGCTCTGCCCACGTGTGAAGAGGAGCAGGCAGAGCGAGGCCGGCTCCCACCGCTGCCTGGGCACCTCCCCTCCCTGGGAGGCGCGGTCCTGAGCACCGGTGGGGACGGGACACCGGCAGGCAGTGGCCATCTCCCACTACCGCTGCCCTGTGACTGACTGTGATAGACCCCTCTGGGGCTGAGTCCTGAATGGGTGCCGGGGATAATCCCCCAGGAAGGCGGTGGAGCAGCGAGGGGCAAATGATATTCATTACCTGTTCAAGCACCCTGGTGGCCGTCCAGCACCTATGTATGTTTGTTTATTTATACCTGGAAGCCATTCTGTGAATAAAGGATCCTTGAAAGTCCAGAGAGGGTCAGAACTGAGACCCACCCACATTGGGGAAAAGGCCGTGCTGGCTCCTGCACCGCTCACCGGCCACCACTCGCCCCTATGACACCTGGGTGCTCTGACTTCTGACCCTTTGATGCTGTTGACCCTGGCTGGGCACGCAGGACTCATGCCATCTCTGGTCAGTTTGCAGATGGGGAAGCAGAGACCCCGGAGAGGATGGGGCTTGCCAAGGTCACACAGGTAGGAAGCAGTGACCCCCCAAAGCCTAACTTGTAAAAAACTTGGATACCAATAACCAAGCATTTTCACGTACACAGGTATAATACGTATCAAATACATAGTGTGAAAATAAACTGTGGTACACATAAATCCGTGCCACAGCACGTGTGTTTGGGGTGCGTTGTGTGAACAGCACGTCTACACTGGGTGTCAGGCACACTCGGTTCTCTCTGAGCTGCTGGAGACCCAAGGGCATGGATGGCGCGCACAGCCGGGATTGGGCGGCTGCTGGGCCATGGCCAGCCCCCGTCGTGAGCAGACCCAGGTGCCGGCCTCGGGCTCACCTTCCGCGCTGACACAGGCAGAGGGGATTCTTCACAGAGAAGCTCCTTGAGGCGGCGAAAGGTAAGAAGGTCAGAGGTGACATCACTGTCACACACACACCAAGAAGGCCCCGGAGAAGGAAGAGAGGAGCGTAGCCACGGTGCCTGGGGAGCGGGGCAGCTCTGGGCGCCCCCGGGTGCTGGCAGCTGGCGCACGTCCGCCTGGGCTGGTGACAGAGGGGACTGGAACTGCCTGGTGAAGTGATGGAGCTGAGCCGAGGGCAAAGGACCACCTGCCTGAGAGCTCACGCAGAAGGACGCCCAAGTCGGCCCCCCGCCCTCAGGTCTTCTAGAGCACAGACTTAACCAACGCAGGAGAGGAGGCCCAATTGGCAGGATCTCGACTGCTCAGGAGGCTCTAAAGAGCAGTGGGGTCAGGGGAGCCTCTGCCGGAAAGGAGGTGCCCCGCCAGGCTTCACAGATTTCACCAATCAGCGGACCAAAGATCCCCGCAGGCCGTGAGCAGCGAGCGTCAGCAGAACCTTGATGAAACTTCCTGTGTTACCCACTAGACAGGCAGAGAGGGACGAGTGGAGACTATTAAGGTTAGGAGACTGCCCACCGGCCTGGGCATCTGAGGGCAGATTAGCAGGACTGTTACCCTGTGCCACCTCTCTGAAGGGCACCCAGGGCGTCACCAGCGACCTGGACAAAGACGCGTACAGGATGCCCATCTGATACGCATCTGGGGCAGCCTGGAGGGTGAGCCTAGGCTGGGAAACAGCACAAAACCCAGGAGTGAGCTCAGAAACTGAGGTCCTGGGCCACGCTACCCGGTGGAGCTTACTCAGGGTTATGTAAAGTCCTGTAGTTTAGCTCCCCAAATCCAACTGTATTAAACAGGATGAAAGCAACACAGATAACAGGGAGAAAGGAAGGCAGACTTTCAATCATGTGACCTGATGGACAGCAAAGGGGAGGGTCACCAGAAAGGGCACAGTGCCACGCTCCTGGTGCCAGGTCAGGGAGCCGCTCATCATGGTGTGCTCCAAGCGTGGTGTGGTCTCCTGTGCGGGGACTGCTTTGCACAGGGTCATCCCCAGAGCCTCCAAGGAGGCCAGGAAAGGGAGGGGACTTGAAGCCTGGCCCCATGAGGCAGAGGAGAAGCAGCCATAGGCCTGATGTCCCAGGACGGTGTGAGCCTGTCCACATTTTTTGCCATGTCCAAAACACCCCAAGATAGGGGGCACCGTCCAGATAAGACCCCACCATGTTCAGGACCCACAGGAAGGGCGGCCAGACAGATCTCCCTGTTTGGGGGAGACCGTGCTGTCCTGGGGAAGAGGCATGAGGAGGCAGAGCAGGAGCTGCTGACCAGGGTCCAACAGGGCCGCTTGTTGGAGAGCCAGGGAGGGGCCCGTGGGATGCTGGCTCCTTCTAACTGCACAGCACCGGCTCTACTCTCCTGCTCTGGGCAGCCTTTCCACATTTAAAGTGCCCAGCACTTGCCACACGTGATCCTTAAAACCAACGGCAGGCACTTTTCACGCGTCCCTGAAGTGCTCCTAGATCCTCCCCGGCTCCGGGGTGCCCTCGCTCCTCCCTCTCTCCCCTGGCCGCAGCCAGTGCTCCCTCACTACTCTGCTGTGATTGCCTCTGAGCAGCCGGTCTCTCACTACCCTACTCAGGGAGTCACTCTTTGAGGACCTGGTGACATGCCCACACTGCACATGGTGGCTCTGCCAATCAGCAGGAGTGAGGGTGGAGCTTCTCGCTGAGACTTCTTGACCAGTCCCTAGTCACAACCCAGAGGCAAGGATGGTACCTGCCTTTCCTGAGCCAAAGGTGGCATTTCTGGGACACACTGGCCCTTTCTCCAGCTCCTGTGACCCCCAGGGTGAAATACAAAGTCTCCCCCCCCCCCCAGTCTAGGAGGGGACAGAAACTCTCACCTAGTCCAATTCTATAATAGAGAGAAAAGGAAAGGAAACCCCGAGTCCTGCCCAGACCAGGCCATGGTCTTGCGTCAAATGACCTGACCCTCCATGCTGCCATCACAGTTACATGCCAGGACAGTGGCATGGAGGAGCAGCGGGCTGTGGGAGGATCCGCCCTGGGGTCTGGCTGGCACCGTGGGGGGCTGTGGTGGAAGAGCGCAGGCCGGGAGCTGGCCCCTGAGTGTTCCTCCCAGCTTCTCGGCCATGTGGCCACACCCCAGCCACCCCAGCCACTTCACCTACCTCACCTTGGAGCCTTCGCAGCCCTGTCTGTGACATGGGGACGATGCCACGGCTGGCTCAGGAGGCTGCAGTGAGAGTGAGAGCAGGTTGGGGGGCGCAGAGGTGGGGCCAGCGTGGAGGGAGCCTGCCCACACCTGGTTTCTGCTGGGACCAAAAGCCACACACGGGCAGGTCTCCTTTCAGCACCAGGCCAGCGTTTTCGAAAATCTCCTTTTTTTAAAATTTTTGGTGGCAGTTTTAACAAAACGCTGATCCACGGCACAGAGCAACATCCAGTGGATGAAAGTGAGGACGAGCCGCAGGCTCCGCAGCGCAATTAGCATTCTCCTAAACAAACGAGCTTCAGCAGAGCTGTAATTAAGCAGGCCTGTAATTAAGTATATGCCCTTTATCATAACGATCATGCTTAAAAATGGCACGATGCATGGAACTCTGTTATTAATGCTGTAATCCCAGCTGAAGTGCGGGTACATGGAAATCAGCGTGTCAGGACTGTCACCAGAGTGTTTGTAAAATACGTTAAAGAAAAAAACCAGAAAACAATGAGCTCATTCAACTGTTCTTTTTACAATCAGGCACTACAAGTCAAGAGGATTGTGCATGCTTACAGAGTCTGCAAGGTTTAAACAAATAAAGCTCTCATCTGCTGCTGTCGGGGCCCCACCCCCTATTTTAAAGAAGGAAAGGGGGAGGCAGTGGTGTTTCCCCCCCACCTGACCTGAATACCTGTCTCTGCTGTTGGGGGAAGCAGTCCCATTTGCATGCTGCATTTGTTTGGACATAAAATTGGATTCCTGCTCCAGCAGATAGTCTGCCATGAATCTGCAGGAGCCCTGCTTGGCAGCGGATGGGATTCCAGCTCCTGCCCCCCGCCCTCCGGGTGGGAACTATAATTTTACTTGCCAAGGCGATCCCCCAGAGCCATCCCCGCCTTCTTCCTTGAAACACACACCCTCAGGCTCCTCCAGGCTCAGCACAAACCCACCACCGACCAATTCCCAAGGGCATCGGGCCAGGACCGTCCCACCCTCCGGAACACCCAGAGTAGCTGTGGGCGGCCGGCCCCTGCCCTTGCCGACCTCTCCTCGAGCAGCAGGGGCGAGAAAATACTACAACTGATGCATGGAGTCATTTCAGCATGCTTGATAAAGAGTCACAAAATCATGTGGTAAAAGTGTAACACTTGGAGCGAGACCCCATCACCAGCACCTGGGCTGCTACCTGCTCACAGCGACCCCGAGGCTCAGCCCCTCCACGGCACCTGCGGAGGGGATGGAGAGCAGCGCCGCTGCCCGGCCAGCGATTTTCTGAAGAAAATTAAATGCAGCGGAGGCTCAGCTGTAAATAATCAGTAACTCCAGCCCTTTTTTTCTCCCGTCCTGTGATGGGGAGAGTCCTGTACCACTTGTGATGGGAAAAACACTAGCAGCTCAACAGCTTAGGGCCATTTCTCAAAATTCATTTGCAAACCAAAACCTGGAGGTCACTCTGCTTTGGAGGTGACTTCACTTTGGGGCTGTTCTTGGGGAGGTATTTGTAGATGCCCCCAGAGCTGCCTGCTCCGTGACATTCCAATTGAGTTTGCACAAGGCCAACAACTTCCTTCTCGATCCCCGAAGTAATTTGCTTTGCCACGTTATTCATGAGCCAGAAGTGATTTATCAGCCACAGCCGGAGCCGCGGAGCCCCACGCACAAGAGGCGGCTTGGGAAGGAGGAGGAGCGCCCCAGCCAGGCCCAGCACTTGGTGGCCATGTGGCTTTGGGTGAGTCACTTCACTCTCCCAGTCAGACTCTCATCTGTCACATGGGGTGATCACGCCACTCTCTTGCACTGCTGGGGGACGGGACAGCAGCTGTGGAAGGGCCCAGCATGGCTGGCCCCACAGCAGCCACTGATACCAGCAGCGACTGTTCTTGGGGGAAGGAAGTCCCACCAGGCCACCTCCCACCATGTGTGATTTAGGACAAGTGTTCTCCCTGAGCCTTTCCTTCCTCCAAGGTAGGAGAAGGAAATAATAACTGGATTACCGAGAAGTTTCAATGAGATAAAAACATGAAGCCCTAGGTACAAACCTACTGATCAGTAACTTAGGCATCATTATTTTTATTCTTACTGGACAGAGGAAAATGCCCTTCCATGGTTGGCCCTTTCTACCTGCTTTTATATAAAACTGCACATGCAGCCACATGGAACTACCTAACCTAGGAGCCTCCTGACCCATGCAAAGACCTCTGGGGGCACTGAAGCATCGTGTGAGGAGTGACTTCCTGGGTCCCCACTGTGGTCCTCCCTCATCTGTCATCTCTGGGGTTACAAGTCAAGCTCAACCCAGAAGCAAGGCCCCAGCAGAGTCTGGGTGGCTTGATGCCCCCTGGAGAAGAGTCCCCAGACCAAAATAAAGCAAGCCACCCTGGGGAATTAGGTTAATGAAGCAGAAGGATCCTTGCCAATGAATGTTTTCTGAGGTTCTATTTGGCATGGGCAATCTGGATCTCATGCACATACACGGGTCCTCCCAGAGCCACCTCCACACAGGTGCTTGACAGGCACGGCCACCTTTATCCCCCTACCTGGCCCAAGGTCCAGGCCCAAGGCCCCACCCCTGCCCCAGGAGTCCCTCTCCCAGCCCCAGTCCTCTGCTACAGACACCTGGACAGGTGCAGGAGGCTCTCTGAAAGCTAAGGGAGCAGGAGGACAGGAGGATCACAAACCATGCCCAGAGAAACTAGAAACACATCAAGGACATTCCTCTAAGGAGTTTTAAACTTTATCAATATTTGATGGCTCCAGGGGCTGGGGTTCTGGCTCAATGATAGAGCACTTGCCTAGCATGTGTGAGGCATTGAGTTCGAGTCTCATATAAAAAATAAAGGGCCATAAATGACTAAACAATTTTTTAAAAAAATTTAATGACTCCAGGCAGAGATCCGCTGCACTGCTCAAGGTAAAGACGAACTTCCTCTAAGGAACACTCTGCCGAGCACACGGCGCCTGGGTCAGTGCTCCACCAGCCGCTCCACTGGAGCAAACGCAGCAGTCCCCTGGCGTGCTGGAGACCAACCACAGGTTCCGTGCTTGCAGGATCAACGGCAGAACTGAGCTGAGGGTCCAATGAGGCGTGTTCCCATGAGGAATCACAGTACTTCCTGAAACGAACTCAGGTGTTTTTAGTCTTCATTTTCTCAACTTCAACACAGAGACACTTTCTAGAGCAGCCATGCCCACAGGACAGCCAGGTGAGAGCATCTCTTGAACCCACAGCCTTTGGGCCCGGCGTCCTCCTTGGGCACGCCCCGATGGTGGGATGTGTACAGTCCCTGGTCCCCTCCAGCCCACTTGCCATGCATTTCCATATGTGTTTGCATGTGTTCAGAGACACAGAATTCCATGTTTGTTTTTAATAAAAATAGCATCCTAGCATAACTGTTTTGCAGTTTATTTTCACTTTACTTTCAGAGAATTTTCCATAGCAGTGCCTGTAGTTCTGTCTTAGTCTTGTTAACAGCTGCACAGAAATAGGGTGGAGAGACCAAGGGTCAGCTCCCAAGGAGCCTCAACTGTCATTCCAAGTGGCCTGAAGGACATCATGAGTTCCCTGGGAGGTCACTGAGGGTTTGTGGGCTGGAGAAAGACACAGACCCAGATATCAGGGACGTCATCCTTGCTGTGGGGCAAAGCGTAGATCAGAGGGGGTGAGGCTGGCACGGTGCCGGGGCGAGGGCCTCCCTAACCTAGTGAGGGAAGCAGGCGTCAGGGAGGACTGTGCAGAGGGGACGGGAGAGGGGCGCAAACAAGGGGAATGTGGATAGGAGACTCGAGACTCGGGGCCCCTGGCTACAGAGGGCCAGGAGGAATCAAGGGCGATTCTGGGGTGCTGGCTTTCACAGTGGGAGAACGGGATGTGGGATGTGTGGAGGTGAGCAGGGAGGCAGCAGGAGTAAACCCAGGGTTCCATCTTGCCCCTGCCAGGCCTGAGGGGCTTGGGAGACACCCCAGGAAGAAAACTGGTAAGGACAGCCTGGATGGCAATGGGAGGGATGAGGAGGCCACCAGAGAAGGGGACGCCACCTGAAAGCAAAGAGGCAGGCCCAGGACAGAGCTGAGCGATGTCGACATTAAGTTCAGGAGGAGAAGCCGGGAAAAGGCAGAAGATGCAGGAGGGCTCTGCGGTGGGGCCACACCTGGAGGAAGGAGGGTGAGCTGGTGTAATACGCAGCGCGGGCAGCTGTGTGCACACCTAGACATGTTTGTGTGCACACAGGTATGCACGTGTGTGTGTACACAGACTTATGTCTCTCTGCCGCAGGCCAGGAAGCAATGACACCTCGGGCGGCGAGAGGCCTGGGACCCAGGCGGTTTCCCAGCCCGCCCTCCAAGGGAAATGGGGGCTTTTTGGAGAAATGGATGATTCAGGGCAGCAGGAAAAGAAAAGCCCGGGACGTCTTCTAAGGCCAGAAAGTAATGACATCCTCAAAGAATCACGCAGCAGGCAGGACACGGGAGCCAGCTGGAGGGGCCCCGCTGAGCGTGAACAACCGGCCCACGCCCAGACGAACAAGCAGACATGCCCGCGAGCTACTGGGGACAAGGGAAAGCTCTTCTTTACCACCAAGCGCCAACCAGTGACCACCTGCGGATGGCGCAGTGACAAACCCCACAGGGGCTAGAGCTGGCGGGCGAAGTAGGACAGGAGCAAGCCACTGGCATGGCCCTGGGCATCCCCACACGTCGCACAGTCATGGAGGGAGAGGAAGGAGCTCCTCAGAGAAGCAGCCCAACAAATACCTCCTCAGCAGGGGACCAAGCTAACGTCACCAGTCCTGGGCACTGCCAACACCACGGGCTCCTCCTCCTGTGCACTGGGAGGGACAGTGTGGCTTCCATGCTGTCCCCGTGGTGTGTAATATGAACCCGGTCACCGAGACAGCGAGCAAGCGCAAAGTGCAGGTCACCAATGTGTAAGACAAGACTCTTACCATGGGACCTCACAGCCTCCTCACGAGGTCCCCAGAAGGGTGACGTTAGGTTAAAGTTAGCTCAGTCAAATCTCATTTCCCACAAAGTCAGGGGCACATGCTTGGTGCTCAAGGATGCAACGGTGTGTCCACCCCAGCACCCATGCCCGATTTTTAGGAATTATCTTAGACACTAGATTTACCTATCTCTTGGGGCCCGTGGAAAGTGCTCTGCAGTAGATGGAAGCAAACAACGCGACGCTGGCCCTTCTTCCCTAGCAACTGCCTGGCACCAGCCAGGAACCACTGGAGTGAGGACCAGACGTCTTCTTTGGGAACAGGCCGTGGTGGTGGGTTAAAAAAGCAGTCAGTCGCTAGTCCCTCCTGTTCTCATATGCATGCCCCTTGCCATATGACTTTGTCCCTTCTTCCACCAAGAAGTATGGTCCATTTCTTCACCCCTTGAATCTGGGTCTGGCCATGGGACTTGTTTGCACGTGTAACACCTGCAGAGACTTAAAAACGCCATGCACAGGGCTTGCCTGCTCGACGGTGGAGGCTGGGCTGGCCACGTGGGGCCCAGAGAAGCTTCCTGGGAGATGAGACACCACGTGGGACAGCTTCAGTTGGCCACACGAGTGGCCTGTCAACTCTCCCATAGGTAGGTGAGGCCATCCCTGACCACCCAGTCCAGCAAGGCTGGCCACACCAGAGTAACCACCCCCTTACCCAAAGGACCATGGGAGACTGCAAATGTGGCTGTTTTAAGCCCTCAGTCTCAGGGTGATCTGTACACAGCAAACACACACACACCAGTGGGGGCCGGGTTGCATCTTTGAGAGGAAGTCCAGATGTTTCCAGAAACTGACTTCTTTGTATTATCTTTACATCACCACCAAGCCTCTCCCTCTGACTAGCCCGCGGGAGAGAGAAGCAAGGACTCAGAGGGAGAAGGCATGTCAAATGCTGGTCCCATGTGTTAGTTGTGACTGCCACCACACCGAGGTATACAGACGCCAAGGGAAGGTGTTGTGGACCAGCTGCTGGACGGGACCATCCTGCCCCCCACAATCTGGGGCCACTATGCATTTAGAGCTCCATGACAGTTGTGTCTCCAGCTCCTAGAGTAGTGCCCGGCACTGAACAGAATCTGCACATAATTACTGAATAAAAGCAACGAGAAGCCAGGCGCGGTGGTCCACGCCTGTCATCCCAGAGGCTTGAGAGGCTGAGGCAGGAGGATCGAGAATTCGAAGCCAGTCTCAGCAAAAGCGAGGGGCTAAGCAACTCAGTGAGCCCCTGTCTGTAAATAAAATACACAACAGGGCTGGGGATGTGGCTCAGTGGTCGGATGCCCCTAGGTTCAATCCCAGTACCATTGCCCCCCCCCCCCACTCAAAAAAATTTTAAAAATGACAATGAGAAGACGCATGGCCTTGGAGTCAGGGGCCCATGTGTAGGACTCAGAGTCCCGACCTGTGGGTCAAAGGCTTGGGCTAGACAGGTGACTGTCGTCCCTGTGCTCATCTGCCGAGGTGTAAGAGATCACCGCTGCCTGCCGCCCCTCCCACTCGGGCTCTGATTAGACCAGTCTGAGGGGTGGGCTCAGGGCCTCAGTGTTTGTCAAGGCTCCCGACTGCCCCTCGGTTTGGGAATTCCTGGGCTGGACGAGGTCTGAAGTCCAGCTTTAACATCCTCCAAGCTCACCAAGGCAAGGGTCACCATGAGGATCGCAGATGTACTGGGGCCTGGTGCCTGAGGATGCGATTTACCGAGTCCACCAAGTTGCCTCGTTGCAGGAACAGCGGACCTCTGCTCCTCGCCAAATCCACCCACAGGGATCTCAAACACCGCACCTGCAGGAAATAGCTGGACCCAGGCCTGGTGACCCCTTGCTTCCCCAGGACCAAAGGGCAGGAGAGACAGGTCTTAGATCCCAAGCCCACGCGGGTGGTGTCCTGCTTCAGAGCTCGGCACAGCGCAGCTGTCGGGGCCAGAAGAAAGCTCTGCTTCCAAATGGGAACCCTTCAGGGTGCTGTGACAAAGGGACCATCTGAGTCCCTTTACTCTGATCTAATCGCCGTTCACCTGCAGTAAGACAGCAGGCCCGAGTTTAGCACAAACTGGAAAGGCACAGTCGAGTTACAAATTAGTGGATTTGAAGAGCCTACCCGTGGGTGGAGAAAAGAAAAAGGTTCAAAATGTGATGTTTTGGTACCAGAGCCCGGGATCATCTGACCCTGACCAGCGGGCTCAGGATCCCCAGGCCCTGGGGTCCCTCCGCAGCACTGAGCCTGAAGGAGGAAGACCCCAGGCAGGAGCATGAGTCCTAGAGGACAGCCAGCCAGGGGTCACTGCCTGTGAGGACCCAGGCCTCCACCGCCCTGAGTGCCCAAGTGCTTCCCAGAGGCCAGCTGTGGTGACAGACAGGCACATGCCATGGTGACAGACCGGCACACGCCGGGCAGAGAAACCTGCCAACAGCAGATCTGGCCGTGGGCTAAATCCCAGCTACGTTTCCCATAGGCCACGACTGCTGGGGTGCGTCCAACAGGGTCACCATTCAACAACCCGAGGGGGGAAGAAAACGTTTCTAGGCTGCCATTCCCCCAGCTTGTTAGGAAGGTCAGACACTGGCCTCCCGGGTCACACCAGAAACCTGGCTGTCCTACTCAGTGCTGCTAGGCTCGGGGCACCTGGTCACGGTGGACATGGCTGACGGTCCTGGCACAGTGAACACTCAGGGCTGGCGTGCAGCTCAGGGAAATGAGTGTCCCACCCACACGGAGGGGCATGCCCAACTAGCTGAATTTTCCAGAAACACTTCTATGTCAAGGACTTCTTTTGGAAGCAGTACAAGCCTCAGCCACCAGGGCACCAGCTCTCTGGGTCGTGGTGACGAGGGATGAAAGAACAGCTGGAGACAGAGCCCTGACTGAAGTGACATCCACTTTGATTTGGAAATACCAGGGACTGTGCTGCCTTCTATCCAGTTGTCTGTCTAGGAAGTACAATGCCATGAATTACCCCGATTTCAGATTTAATATTCACCTTTAAAGGGCATGCCACAAAAAAACCGTATCCTCTAAATATTGGTTGTTAGTTCACTTTGTAGGTCTTTCAGGGAAAATAGGTGTGAGGCTGCCACCGTCTCTGACTGTACCTGTCATGTATATCTCCTGCCACCTGACAGTAATTCCAAGGGAACGCAGCAGTCCCAAGAGCGAACAATTCAGCCAGCCACTCTAGCTGCGGTCTAAGCGCAACCTTAAGACTTAATAATAGAGCCCGTGAGTATTACTCTAATTTCCAGAGCTGATGAACTTTCAGAGGCAACATGAGTTGAAATAATGAGCGCAGAGATGACAAAGGATTTTAATCCATGGTTCTTTGAACTATCCAGTATAATAAGCACTTGTTCCTTTCTACAATGGGCACATAAAAGAGAAATCTAAATAATAATTGCTGTAATTATCTTGAAAAATATGCAGAGATTAATGGTGATTATGAAAATCTGTATAATTGTTCTCTGAAATCATCGCTGATCAAGTGGTATCTCGCGATGGCCGCTGCCAGAGGACTTGTGACACTGTGCTCCAGGTGGGTGCGGGCACACGACACTCTGGCTCTCTCCCTGTGGAACATTACCCCGTGTTTACGAAGTCGGTTTTCATCCTGCCCTGGCCTGCGTTTTAACTCTTCCTACCGGTGCCCGAAGAGGTTTCCGAGGCACCCTTAATGGGATGCGGGTGTCACTGTGGTTCAAAGCCCCAAGTTCAACTTGTTATTTATTCAAATAATTAATTACTCTTGTATCCATCGAGCAGTTTGTCATGACACATTAATGACTTGATAGACTTCCATGAACTGGTGAACACAGAACAGCAGAGCGTTTTTATCGTCATTTAATTTTAAAACGATCCTGTGTGAAATTATCTCGTCGTGAGTGATGGGCGCATAAAGAACCGACTCAGCAGAGCCCCTTTTGGATCATTGCTTTATTAATGGTAACGTCAGGGAAATGAAAAATGCTAACATTGTCATATTCCGCTGCTGGGTGGAGATGGATGGTGGGGAGTGGGCGAGGGCTCTGTGGGCTTTCTCCATGGGCACGAGTCTGCCCTGGGGCCACAGCCTGCAACCCCTGCCCACCCGGCCACCGCCTCGCCCAGGCCTCCTTTTTGCATTTATAGCCCCTGACGCCTACTACTTTGTGTATGTGGGCTTCTCTTTTTTCTGAACTTGAATTTTCCACTGATGATATAAAGCACCCTCACGAAAACATTTCGCTTTATTGCTTTGAACATTAAACGTTATTAATCCAATAGAAAAACGTTAAAGATATTGCTGTCACCTTTAAATGTGAAATGATATTAGGAGCTAAAAAATGCTGGGTTAGTGGAAAAGATGTTCCCTTAGCCTCTTCCGAGTCTTGAGCTGGGCTGATGATAAAATGATCTTTCTGCATGGCTCACAGCGCAACATCTGCTTAAGAGAGACTTCCGCTCGGCTCTTCTTCTCCTCTTCTAATATGGTGGAAATTGTTTCTTGACTGTTTTAATTACAAACTGGGGAATCTATGCACGCTGCTCCCCAGCAGTGCGATTCAAACACTGCAGACGTAGCTGGCGATCCCGGCGGGGCCACCAGCGCCAGCCCGTGGAACTGTGGGCTTCTGTGACAGCTGTGCAGGTCCACAGAGGGACAACCAGGAACAGGGGACGGGAGCCAGGTGCTGCTCCTGGCCTCCTGGATGAACTCCCAGGAATGGCTTCACCACTGTCCCCGCCCTGAACACAGGTCCCCAGGGCTTTAGTTCCCAAAGAGGGCAGTGGCAGCAGGCGCGGCTTCCTCTGCTGGGCTGTAGGCTGCCACTTTCTGTGCACTGACTGAATCCTCAAGATGACTCTCAAGAGCAAGATGGGTGTGCATGTGCACATTGTCACCATCAATGACAATGATGGTGTTACTGACACCCAGGCGAGGGCGGCCAAGCTATTGCGGAGTCACATGGCTAGCAGAGGTGGAGCCTGGTTCTTTCCTGCCCCACAGCCAGGGGCTATGGGCTCTGCCCAGAGGTCTCTGCAACGGGGGCCCCTGCGGCACAGTGCCCATGTCCACGAGGGTGCTGAGGTCTCACCCCCTCTGGCCCTGCCTGGTGTCCTGACTCTGCATCCCCTGCAGTAGAAGGGGAATTAGAAGCAGCGGAGTCCAAGCAGATGCTTCCACCAGAGATGGCAAGTGTCAAATGTCACAAAGGCAGAGCCCTGGGGGTGGACACTGGCACACCTGCAAATACACCCCAGTTTTTCTGGCAGCAAAACTGCCTCGCGCAGTGAGTGCTGGTTGAAATGGGATGCCAGAATCCCGACACACAAATCATGGCAGCGGACAGGTCCCAAGCAGCGTAGGGAGGGTGGCTTGTTCTGTGGAATGCCTTTCTTTGCAGAAAGAGACACCGAGGCTACGTGGTCACAACTTTCCCAGGGTCTGGTGAGCTGGCAGCAAAACTGTCTCAGGAAGTGAGTGCTGCTTACCACATGGGGAGCAGAGCCTCTTTCACCCCACTGGGCAGGGAGCCACTGAGCGCTTGGGTGAAGGTCTTGCACCGTAAGGGTCTCAGTGCAGCTCTGCGGAGCTTCTCTGCACAAGCAGAGCTCCTGGTTACCTGTAAGGACCCTGTGCTGGGGCAGCTGGTCCCGTTCACGAGTCTCAGCTGACACCTGGTGGAAGCCTTGGTTGGTGCCAGGCACTGTACTAGGCCCCTCCCATGTGTCACAACCCTGTGAGGCAAACGGGTCTAGCCTGTTTTATGACAGTGGGAGGCAAGGGGGCCAGGTCAAAGGGGAGGTCAGCACTGATCACCATTTGGCAGGGCAGCTCAGAAGGCCAGGATCTTCACACCCTAAATAACGTAAGGCAAGACGTAAAAAAACTCTAGCGCCCGAGCACAGCCAGGTGCTTACTAATCGATTACCTACCACTCACTGTGGAGCCAGCCTGGGCTCCTCTGGGTCAGACCTTTTGAGAACTGAGCCTCTGAAACTTGCAGGGTGGGAAGACCCAGGAAGGGTCCCGTCTGCCTCTGCTTCTGAGGTGGGTTTCCTGGATTCTCAGGGAGCCTGAGAGTGATGAGAAATGCCAACCCCTTGTGACTGTCTTTTCTGGAATCCACACAGTGGCGTCCGCCCCCACCTCTACCTAACTCAAATTGAACTCTTCATATATTGTAGCTAAGGAACATGATGATTCTAACTTATCCTGGACTCTCGAACCTCCTCCTCAAATCTTTCTGTGCTTTGGTGAGAAATCACTTCCAGCCACTTGAAAATCTGCCTTGACTATTTTTCAACGGACCCTTTGGCCAGAACAAAGTATGAAAGGCCCCATTTCCACAGCTTGAAAGGAGGCCCACAGGAGACGTTCCACCATGAGGCTTCCAGAGCTGGGCCGCACTGCGGAGGAGCGGCAGGTATCCAGGGACCACCAGGGAAATGAGGGCCGCATGGGAAACAGGCGCCTGTGCTGAAAATGCTTCTTATTTTAAAATTGGTGCTTACGATCCTACATGGTGGTGGAATGCACTGTGGCAGCTTCATGTGGGGGCCGAACACTTTGGTCAGTTTTACTGCCCAGTCTTCCCTTCTCCTGGGCCCCCAGCCCCCATCCTCTATTCTAGCGGTCCCCCTTCTATTTTCATGAAGAAAACCTCCCCCTCTTTTCTCTCTGGCCTCTACATAGGAGAGAAAACACCGCCCTTGGCTTTCTGAGCTGGCTTGTTTCACTTAACACGACGTTCTCTAGGTCCATCTGTTTTCCTGCAAAGGACATGGTTTTGTTCTTCTCGATGGTCGTGAAGAACTCCACATTTCTTTATCCATTGGTCTATCAATGGGCAGACAGGCTAGTTCTATAATTTGTTTATTGTGAATTGTGCTGTTGTAAACAGGGCTATGCATGCTATAGTGTGCTGACCTTAATTCTTCAGGATAAACACCGAGGAGTGGCACACCTGGGTCATTGGTGGCTCCATGCCTAGTCTTTTGAGGAACCTCACACTGATTCCCACAGTGGTTGTACTAATTTGCAGTCCCACCAACATTGTAAAAGCATCCTTTTTCTCCACATCCTCTCCAGAATTTATTATTTGTACTCTTGATGAGTACATTCTGGCTGCTGTGAGATGAAATCTCAGAGTAGTTTTGATTTGCATTTGCAAACATTTTTGATTTGATATTGAACATTTTTTCATGCATTGTTGGCTATTCGTATTTCTTTTGAGAAATGTCAGTTCATTTGCCCATTTATTGATTGGGGTTTTCGTTTGTTTTGTTTATTTTGGTGTTGAGTTTTGAGTTCTCTACATATTCTGGACACATATGCTTGTCAGAAGAGTAGCTGGCAAAGATCTGCTCCTATTCTGCAGGCTCTCTCTTCAGGTTTCCTTTGCTGTGCAGAAGCTTTTTAATTTGATGCCACCGATTTACTAATTTTTGGTTTTATAAAAATACTTCCTGTAAAGCCTCAGGGGAGGGAGAACATCTCCTGAATCAGAAAGCCCAGCCCTCTCTGAGGAAGAGAAGCCCTGCAGGCGACAGTCAGAGGCCAGTGTGGAAGAGAGCTGGCCTGGGAGGGCTCAGGAGCTCACCAAAGCAAGGAGCCTGGAGGCCCTGAGCAGCCCAGGGAAGTCAGGCAGTCCCCAAGACACACGGTCCTAAGAGCCACGCGGTGCACACCTGTGATGTCTCCCAGGGCCTGCTGGGCTCCTGGTGGCTATCCTGCTGCCTAGTCTCTGCCCAGGGCCCCAGTGAGGCTGTCTGCCTCAGCTTTGCCATGCCAACACTGGGCACAGAGAGGTTTACTGGCTTGCTGGATGCCACCCTTTGGGCTAGTAACAGGACCAGGCCTGGGATGCAGGTCTCCTGGCTGCTACAGGAGCATTAACTGAGTTAGTGGGAAATAACTGCAGCACAGGCTTGGCAGGCGCCCCAGAACCAGAGTCTGGGGCCACCTCCTGGAGAGACTGTGGGTCTTTCTGCTTGGTGGATGTCATGGGAAGTTGCCACACTGCCTTTGGACAGATACACTCTGTAAGCAATGAGGTCTGCTCGTTCTTGTGTGTGGTTCTGGTGGGGTCGGGGCGTGGGGGCTGCTGACGGGGCTCTCAGCTTGATTCCATCCAGGCTGCTGGATAAGCACCAAACCATGATTTCATTTGTGCCTTAGGTGGCTGAAAAATCCTGAATGGTCAGAGGTGCTGCCCGTGCACATACCTTTTCTTCCCTGGTGGCGTGAGACACTTGTTTCCACTAAACCTCTATCTTGTGAGCTGTGACAAGACTCAGAGGAGGCCAAAGAGCTGAGTGGTGTCCTTTCCCTGGAGCCTGGCTCTCCTTGGTATCTGAGATGGTAACACTGGTGGTGGAAGGTTTGATGAAGGCAGTCTGGAAGGTCATGACATGAAATACTTGGTCCTTCTGCAAAGGCACACTGGGATTCCATGGCGGGGGGGGCCTGCTTGGGGTGCTGGGCAGTGGGCAAGCCTGCGGGACACTCAGTGCTGGTTGCAGCCCACCTACAAAAACTAACTTTTGAAGCCAGAGCTTTTGCTCATTTAGAAACACTGATTTCACCAAAACCCCTCTGCTAGAGCAGGAGGAGAGGAGAGGGCCTCCCAAAGGTCTTGAAAAGAAGAGGATCTGGGGTGGGGTGAGGAAAGGAGTCCAGGTGGGTGAGGGGCTGGAACGTGGCCCAGGCACCCTCGGCCTGCTCCTGAGGGGGCCAGCCACGCGGTAGGCTAAGAAAACTGGACTTGTGAGCTTGCGGGGTAAGGGCGACTTTACCTGTGGACACTGCTCCTCCTGGGACACAGAGAACATGGGTGGACTCCCATGAGCTGTTAAACCCGGGCTCGAGAAGATGAGCAGAAAATCCAGCTTTCCCAGAGGAGGCTCGGGAGGAGGCTGGGGCTGTGCTAACTCAAGACATGGGTGGCTTCAGAGCTCTGTGGACTGAGGTCGAGGCGCAGCCCAGGGAAGTCAGGCTGTGCTGCTGGTGGGCAGACGCGGCCTAGTTAAGGAGCCAGGGGGAGGGCGTCCAGCAAACCAGGGCTCGGGGTGCCCACTGGGCCTGCCTCTCACTCCTGACAGCCGGGTGAGAGGGAACCTCCAAGTTCAAGGTGGCCACCCAGCAAGGACCCCTCCTCCCTGACCCACAGCAGTCTTGAGGACCCAGCCACGCTTACCCCTGCCACAGTCTGGACATCTGAGGGACGCAGGGAGGGGCCGGGGTGAGAACCCACCGCGCACACGGACTGCTTGTCTTAAAAACCCAATTCTCTTTTATATGAAGAAAACTCACAGTTAAAATTGTTATTAAGAATGATGTAATATATAGAGGAATTTATTTTAGTGAAAATTTATTTAAATAACTTTATAAATGACATAAGTTTTTACTTATCAAATCATTAGTTCTAAAAGTTCACCAGAATGTGAACTTTCTACGTTACTACATTTTGTGAGGAAAATCATGTGTTCAAGAGTCTTTTTTTTTTTTTTTTTTACTGAACCCAAGGTCTTGCACATGCTAGGCAGATATTCTATCTCTGAGCCACTTTTCCAGCCCTTTTAATTAATTAATTAATTAAGTTATTGAGGATCTTTATTTTTATTTACTTATTTGTATGTGGTGCTGAAAATCGAACCCAGTGCCTCACACATGCTAGACCAATGCTCTACCACTGAGCCCCAGCCCCAGCCCTCCAGCCCTTTTTATTTTGAGACAGGGTCTTGCTAAGTTGTGAGGCCAGCCTTGGACTTGCAGTCCTCCTGCCTCAGCCTCCCGAGTGGCTGGGATTGCAGGTATACACCACTGCACCTGGCTAAGAGCCTCTTTTAAATCTGGAGATTTGGGGATATCTTGAGGGAGTAGCCTACAAAAACACTTAGGGCCTAACTACTGTACTGGGAAGTGGTGATCAAGACGACCCACCAAACTTCATTGTTCTAGAACCACCTACAAAACTACAGCACAGTGCATTCAGGCTCAAAAGGCCACTTCTCTCCTCATGGGGCCTCTGTGGGGCTGAGGACATGCAGTGGTCACACACACCCAGGCCACATCCAAGCAGAGGCCTCCTTCCCATCCTCCGCGGCCACCACGGCACCTGGCTCTCCAAGGCAGAAGCTACACTGCAGTGGACGGAGAGCCCTGAGCAGTACCTGAGCAGGACGCACCTTCCAGCAAAAAGGACAGGAGAGCCCGCTGTCCCATGCATCTCTAAACCAGGGGACACAGGCAGGAGGCCAAGCCCACGAGTGGCATTGAGGGGCGACCCCACCTCCACCTGGCACATGTGTAAAGCCTTTGGAATTTCACTGCAGGAACTTTATTTCAGAAGTGACCTTTGAAGTTTGGAAATGAAAGCAGAAGGGCCTCTCCAGCCAGGAAGGTGGCGCTGAGCTGCAGGGAGGGGGTGCTGGGGCGGCGCTGGGTAGATGGGGGG
>NW_026000051.1:5176015-5309002 GCF_001458135.2 Marmota marmota marmota
GGGGGGGGGGGCTGGCGACCTGGCGGGGTCACCTGTGCTGCCCCTGCCCTCGTCTCCTCCTCCCAGGGCAGCACAGGCGTCGGCTCCCACGCTGTCCCCTGCCTGTCTGGAGAGCCCACGCCCGGGCTCTGAAAGGAGCCACTGATGGTGCCGAGAACAGAGGGCACGAGCGTGTGAATATGCACGAGTGTGCACGGGTGTGCGCAGGTGTGAGGAGGCAGACATGCCAGGAGCCTGTCGGGCAAGTAGGGGCCAAGTGTGACCAACACTGCTTCCTGGAGCAGCAGCTGACCCAGGACCCGTGCCATGGGAACAGGCCCCTCCACAGATCCCACGGGCAGAGAGGAGACGGTCACGGAGACTCCCAGCCTCAGTTGGAAACAAAGCCTCAACCAGGGCAGACGGTGGCTCTGCCACTGTGCTTCCAAGCCCTGGGGTCCTCTTGCCGTCTCCAGTCCCGGTTTGCCCCTGCCCGGGAGCTCCCCTGCCCACATCAGGACCTCCCCCTGGCCCAGGTGGCAGCAGCGCTCACGAGGAGGCCGCGCCTCCCTGGGGTTGGGTGCACACAGCACAGCACAGACCCAGGCGAAGTAGACGCTCAGTAAGGTACCGCACTGAAGAGAAGGGGTGTCACCTGCTGGCGCATGTCACGGTGGACAGTTTTCAGTGTGTCATCTCTGTTGGTTCCAGGCTCAGAGCCGGAGGCAGCATTCACCCCCATTTACAAAGACAGGCCTGAGGCTCAACAGCCAGTGTCCTGTCTGGGGCTGAGCTCGGACCCGAGTCCAGAGCTTTTACAAATGCAAACCCCTGTATCCTAGAGTCACCATCCCCGTCCTCATGAGCAAGTCAAGAGAGACCAAGAGAGGACCGGACTGCGATGTCCAGAAATGGCTGCGGAAGGAGGGAGGCTGGCAGAGGTGCTGGCCTTTCCATGGTGCTTTTATTTCTGGTGTAGTCGGAGTCACCTTGCTCGCCCCTCCCGCCCTCTCGCCCCCCCCTCCCCCGCCGAGATGGCCCAATCACTTCACTTCAAAAACCCACCAAGCTCCCATCACCCTTCTCCCGCCACGAGCTGCGAGATCAAAGGCTGGGACCCCTCTGACAGCTGCTCGCTGGCTGGACACAGAGGCGCCACCCCACCGTGTCCCTCCAGCCCCAGTGAGCGCAGCCCGGAGCCTGGGGCCTGCAGGATGGCTGCCCGCTGCCCTAGGTCAACATGGGCTGTGCCCAGGGAGGTGTCTCTGCCTGCAGGCCGAGCTCTGGGCTGTGGCCTCCCCCTGGGGCCAGCGCTGCAGGCCAGCTCCACCGGGGCAAGGGCATCTCCTCAGAGTCTCCTCTCCCAGAGTCAAGCAGAGTGACCCAGAGCCAGGAGGGCCTCAGGGTTAGGCAGGGACTGACCACCAGCCCTCGCCCCACACCAGAAGCCAGGCTGGGTCCACTCTGTAACATGCAGATTCTCCTGGGAAGCCCCTCATGTGTGTGTGTGCCCTGCAGGCGAGTGCGTGCCCGGCGGGTGTGCATGTGCCCTGCAGGCGAGTGTGTGCCCTGCACACACGCACATAGAGCATCTGCCCGCTTTTCATCTGCCAGAGAAGAAGGTGCCCCTGCTGGCTTCCGTCCCCTCCGGTGTCGGAAGAGGCCTGGGCGCGGACCCCTGCCTCCCACAGGCCCAGGGGCTGTGGGGAGGGGCTCACCGTGCTGCACAGCTCACACCCAGTGTCAGGGCCGAGGAGTGACACGGTGCTACTTTCGTGCCCGCCAGCCCCCGCGTTCCAGGTGTCAACCCACCAGGCTGCTTGAAATTAGCAGGTGCTGGGCAGACAGCTCGGGGCCAGCCGCACAGCTGACCTCACCTGCTCTTTAGATCCACCTGGCCTCTCCTCGCCTCCGTGACCTGAGGCAGGAATTCAGGGCATCTTTAAAGCTAAATCAAAAGGATAAATAAATCTCTTCCAAACGACACAGGTCCTGGGTAGCCTGGCCCAGGCCCCGGGCCCTCTCTCTTCGGGCATCTGGGAGGCAGAGCTCCCTTAGCAATTCCCAGTCCCTCTTCTGGCCTCTGCTCTGGGGCCCCGGGAGGTTGGCAGTCCCCTGCCGATGGCCTCCATTCCTCCCTGGGCTTGCACCCTGCTCCCAGAGCCCGCCCGTGCCTGGTCTCTGGGGCCCTCCAGAGGATTGTTCACATAACTGTCCAGAGGTGTCCCCAGGACTCCTCCAATGAAGCGTGCCAGGGGACAGCGGCCTTTGCCGGGCTCCACCTCACTGCTCCCCGGGGCCCTGCAGGGTGAGTGCCTTCGAGGCCGGCTGGCTGGACGGCTTTGCCGCTTACCCTCACCCCGATTCTCTGAGGAGTCTCCAGGGCTGGGCCAGGCGGTGCCAGGCGGTCTCCTGACCCCAGTCTCAGCATGAAAGGCTGAGCTGGGCACGCGGCCTGCCAGCCCCGCCTCCTCTGACCAGCTCTTCTGGGGAAGCAGAGGCCTCACCCCGGGGGGCAGAACCCCGGCTCCCCACAGGCCCGTGACTGGGAGAAAGGCCAGACCCATAGACACCTGGCTCCATGCCTCTCCTAAGGTGGCACAGCTGTTTTGTACCCAAGGTCTGTGGGACACCCTGGGTTCCTGGGTCCTGTTTCTGCTGCCTCCCAGACCCCTGGCCTAGAGCAAGGGGCAAGTGCCCTTTCACCACAACCACACACTGGACAGTAGGGTGCAGAGGGAAAGCACAGAGGAGGCTGGGCTGGTGTTGAGAGCTGTGTGTCTGTGGGGAAGTTAACTAAGATCTCTGTGCCTCTGCAGAGGGGGACTGCTCACACCCACACGGTTCAGCGTTGCTGAGACAGGACAGCACGGGGACGGCACTCAGAACGGGCTGGCGCACTGCGGATGCAGGGTGTACGCAGTTGTGTTTCATTCCCAGAACATGAAAGACAGCGAGCGATGTCTGTTCTGTGCCCTCCCTCTCTGCCCCCATCCCCGTAAAATGCAGCTTCCTATAAACAACACTCATGGAGGGGAGGGGGGGGGAGGGTGTCCCTGATCCCTGAGGCTGCGTGACATGAGGACTACGCTCAGGCTCACGCCTCCTAGGAACACTGGCCTCTACTCTGGGCTCCCCATCAGGCCTCCTCCTGTAAGAGGCTGGCCTCCCAGGCTGTGCTGGGAGCCAGCAGGAGAGTCCACCAGTGCCCACAGGTCAGCAGGCTCAGTGGCCCCCCGCAAGGATTGCCTAAGGGGAGGAGACAGGGCTGACCCTGGGCCCACTGGAAACTGGTCCTTCCCAGAGCAGGCAGCGCTCAGCACCCGGTGGCCAAGGTCCAGGTTGGTGGCCAGAGGGGACAGCAGGCTACCATACAAACCTGACGGCAGAACGCTCATGTCAGGAAGCTGGGGGCACAGAGAGGGAAAACGCCCAGCACAGGCTTTGTGGAGGACAGGCTAGGATCGGACAAAGGAACACTCAGAGCAGAGAGGGAGAAGGCTGTGGAGGGTCCTGCGGGAGAGCAACCGAGGTACTGGGCAGAGGCACTGTCTTCATTTGCTGTGTGATCTTGGGAAAGTCATTTAACCTCTCTGAATCTAAGTTCCTCACTTGTAGAATGGAGATAATAGTAATACCACATCTGCTTCCCTGGGTGGTTTTGAAGATTACCTGAGTTTGTACATGAAGGTGATTTAGCTCATGAGCACTGACTATTATTCCTGAAGCCAGACATGAGTCACTTCTTCTCTGTGGTAAGGCTGGTCAAGAGGGGACAAGAGCCAGCCTCTCGCTGTAGGTAAGGACACAGTCATCCCAAGGGGGCTGACTGGGCCCAGGCTCAGAAACGCTGCAAGGTCTAGGCAGGAAAGGGAGGAAGGGGCCAAGTTTTTCCCATTACAGGCGTCTTTACTTGTAACCATGAAGGATGACTTTCTGCCTCTCCCTGCAATGAGCCTCAGCCAGGAGGTGCTGTGGGCACAGTCACACCCGAGACCATTGGTGACAGGAAGCCAGGGCAGCTGTGCCCGTCCGTCAGCCGACCCAGGAGGCCAGGGGCCCGCGAGTCTATGGCTGGTCACCCCATCTGCCAGGGTGAGCCTGTGGACGGCTGGGCTCTGCGCCCGAGGCCACCACGCCTTCTCCAGTGGCCCCAACCTGCTGAAGACGGCCTGAGGCCCAGCAGCTTGCATCTGACCGCCTGGGGCAAGGCCAGTCAGACTCCGGAGTCCTCTGAGCACCACCCGCCGCCTGGGCTCTCTGCTGGGCACTGTGCATGCTATGACCAGACCTGGCTCCCCGCCAGGACACGCAGGACCCCCAGCCACTGCGAGTGACCCGTCCCCACGGTGCAGAGAGCCCTGATGTCCACGGTGCATCCGTGGGTTGTGGGATCCGGCAGCCTGGAAGGTGGCCCAGCACCCAAACCCTGCTTGCTCACGTGCCCTGTGCCACCTCTGTCCTTGTGTGGCCCCTGTGGTGCCACCAGGCAACATGGGCAGGTTTTCAAATAAGCACCGGCAATGACCAAGCCCCGGGAAAAGCGACGTTTGGACCATGAATCGTCCAGTGCCTCGCGATGGACTCCAGGGACAGAGCCAAGTAGTCACAGCTGTCGTCCCTCCAGCAACAGGTGGCTTTTTGGCAAAGGAAGACCGAGGAGCCCAAGGCCGGGCTCCGAAGCATGTGCTCAGTCCTGTGGGGCTGGGGACTCTGAAGGGGGTCCTGCCCTCGAGGGGGACAGCCAGCGCAGGGCAGCTGAGGTGTGCGCAGGGCTCAGGCAGAGGAGCCGCCAGAGAGCAGTCTCAGGACACGGGTGGAGACAGGGAGGGGGGCGCTGCAGGGACACTGGAGGGGACATGGAGGCAGGAGGAAAACCAAAGCCAAGGTCCACGTAGGCAGCACTGGAGGAGGAGCCTCGACGGTCAGAGCGGAGGGAGGCGCCACAGCTCTTGCGCCAGGGCAGGGCCGGGCAGAGGGCCCTGGGAGCCAGCCTGGGCCAAGAGCATCACAGAGCTACGGCTCAGTGGGTGTGGTGGGCACACCCATTGTCCCAGCCCTCGGGAGGGAGGCTGAGGCAGGAGGATTGCAAGTTAGGGAGGCCTGTTTCAAAATTAAAATAAATAAATAAAATAAAATGGGGCAGGGATGCAGTGCAGTGGTGAGTCCTTGCCTAACAAGTGGGAGGCCCTGGTTCCATCCCTAGCCCTGCAAACCAATGAGACGACGATTCCACCCAGGACGTACGTAAAACAGCAAACTAAGCCAAAAGAAAGAACAAGAAAAACCCAAACAGATAAGGGTAATGAGATACAAAGCAAGTCCAATGGCGAGATATGTGATAAAAAATAAGCAGAAATAAATCCCTAGCAAGGATAACCAAGAAAAACGGGGAAAGTAGCAGGATCACGGATGATCACAGGTTTATTAATTTTAAAATAATAATAATCTCAGGCCCAAATTTGAAACATTAAATTTTGGGTGATTTTTCCTCCGCAAAAAATATAAATGACAAAATTGACTCAAGAAAAGGCAGAAAGCCTGAAAAACCATCATGAAAGACCCTGAAGCTGGCCTCCCCTGCCCCAGATGCCCAGCTTCCCTACATTACTCCAGGGCAACTGAGTTCCTATGCGTCACTTCCTTCATTCCCAGTCCCAGAGGAGAAGACACAGAGTATTTTAGAAATGTTTTTAGGTTTGAAAAGAAGTAATTCAAGAGTCCTAGATCACTTGCAAAGCTATATTTTGTCTAATTTCACATCCATAAATGATAAAATCTTAAAATTTTAGCAGCTCAGATCTAGTACTATATTTAAAGAATAATGCATCATACCAAAGCAAGACGTATTTTGGAAACATAACAGTGACGTTCTCAGTGATAAGTCATAAAAACAAAGTGGTATCCATAGGTTAAATGAGAAAAACCACACAATACTGTATTAATAGTTTCTGAAAGTTTTTAAAATATGAAATTCAAGTTAGCACCTGAATTTAAGTAAAGAAACCTCCTCCAGGAAACAGGCATGAAGAATCCTTGCTTTAATGTGATCAAACACTCCCAAATCAACAGCCTGCGTCAGACTGGACCTGGCCCCAGCCAGGAGCCGGGGAGCAGGGTGAGTTCCTAACTGTGGTCAGCGACGGTGGTCATCAAGACAGAGCAAGAAAAGGAACAAGCAGGAAAGTTGTCACGGACACAAGATCAGATACGCTTGCAGATGATATTGTAGTCTATCAAGAAAACCTCGATAAAACAGTTTGGAAGCTACTGGAAATGAAAGACACAGAGTGTCCAGTTACAAAGTAAGTACTCAAAACCAAGGGTTTAAAATATATATGTATAAGCAACCATCAGTTACAGCCTAAAGGACAAAGCAACAACTAAAATTAAAACCTAAGGGGCTGGGGATGTGGCTCAGGGGCTGGGGATGTGGCTAAAGTGGTAGCGTGCTCGCCTGGCATGCGGGCAGCCTGGGTTCGATCCTCAGCACCACATACAAACAAGGATGTTGTGTCCACCAAAAAACTAAAAATAAATATTAAAATTCTCTCTCTCTCTCTCTCTCTCTCTCTATTAAACAAACAAACAAACAACAACAACAAAAAACCTAAGGTAGGAGACAAGGAAAACTGGATGGGCGAGTGGCCAAGCCCTGTAATTCCAGCAGCTCAGGAGGCTGAGGCAGGAGGATTGCAAGTTCAAAGCCAGCCTCAGCAACTTAGCGAGGCCCTAAGCAACTCAATGAGACCCTGTCTCAAACTAAAAAATAAAAAGGGGCTGGGAATGTAGCTCAGTGGTTAAGGCCCTGGGTTCAGTCAGTACCCTTCCCTGCCCAAACAAGAAAAACTGTGATACTTTACTAAATAATATAAAAAGACATTTGGATGAAAGGAGAATCACATTATATTGCTGGAAAAAGATCAAGTATTTTAAAGAAGACCATTCTTTCTAAATTAATTTATAATTTCAGTGTCTTTTTTTTCAATAAAAATCTTGAAAATATTTTCCTTGGAAATTCAAGAGATTCTACATTTCATCTGGGTAATAAAAAAATTGAGCTATAACTATTAGGAACATGTTGAAAAACAACTACAAAAATAGTAAGATAGGAAATCTTAAACACACTCATAATAATTAAAAGTGTGATTTCCCCCACGGAGGGTCTCACAGATCAGGCTGAGGACAGACCAAGCCACACCCTATAGCCCTGTTCAGTGATAAGGGATGGGCGGGTTGCCCGGGAGAGGCCGAGGGGCTGGAAAATGCTCAGGAGTGGGTGCAAGTGAACTTCAAGGGTGACAGGGACATTCCAGGTCTTGTTCCTGGAGGCAGCTGTCATGTGGTTTGACATTTTCCAGAAAGGTGGATTCACTTATCTTTTACTGTGTTCTACAATTATATATAATAGTGGGGTTTGTGTTACATATTCAGATTTTTTTGATGTGTATGTTAATTACACCTCGATAAATTGGACTTTAAGAAAAAAAAACCCAGAATGGACAATTAGGAATATACTTTTGCATGTAAATATATGGTCTAGGAAAAATGTTGAGAAAGGAGAGACCCTAACACACTTGTGTCCCTGGGTGATGGGATTATGAGTGGTATTTATTTTCTTCCTCATGCTCTTATGCATTTTCTAATTTTGCTACAATGAACACATTGCTTTCATAATTCAAAAAAGAAAATGGTTTACATCTGGTTTTGATTTAACCAACAAAAAGAAAGAAAGAAAGAAAGAAAAATCTATCAATGAGCTGTTATGTCCAGCGACAGACTTTATTAGGCTGTCACAGGAAATGTCAGGTAAGTCACTCTAGTTGGCACCTCAGGCCACCATCCCTGAGGCAGAACTCCTGGAGTACCCTGTTCCAGCTCCTGCAGGTGCCTGGCTCTCAACGGGGGTGTTGAGGGGTACAGGCAGGGCACAGCAACAAGAAGCACCACCTGGTCTAACAGCTCTGTTTGCTGCTAGGAAAACCAAATTCCAGAGGAAGGAAGCCACCATCTCAAGTCTGGAAGGTCAAATGGACTAAAACTTGAAGGTCTCAAGTTTGATCAAAACAAGCCTTTAACACTGGAGAGCAGTGCTAATTCCACTGTGCTGGAACACCTGCCCAAATCCCTGGGCTCTAGGAAAGTCTGCAACTGGCCAGATGCCGACAGCCACTTGCTGCTCTTCCATGTTGCCTGCCCTTTGCCTCCACTCTGAGAACAGCACATCGCATCAGCGTGGGCCCCAAAATGAGAAGACACATGGAGTGGGGTCCCAGCAAACCCACAGCCAACCCACAGTCACCAACTTGTAATTTGAGTGAGCATGCTACATGGCGCTATTGTAAGTTACTGCAATTTGGGGATTGTTTGTTGCTGCAGCATGACCCAGCAAAGACTGATTAATATACCTATCTTATTTTGAATGATGATATCCATTGTGTGCTATTATAAAGTAAAAATTAAAGATTAAAAAGGCCATCTCTGTGCACTCTAATATCACCCCCCTGTCCTGAAATACATACCTTTGGGAAACTGCCACAGCTCAAGATAGGAAAGAGATGAGGGTCAGGGAAGATGATGACAAAGAACCATCTCTGAAGGGAGGATCTTTGAGGGCCAAGTGGACAAAATTCAGACCTGAATCTCCAAGAACTGAGAGCTGCATCACAGACTGTGCTCACGTGCGTATCACTGCTTTAAAAGAACTTGTCAATTTTAAGACATCTGAAGTTGGGAATAGCTGAGATGCACAGGGGAAGCACACAGAGGGGTGCTGGGATCGTGAGAGGCATGGAGACACGAGCCTAGGAGCCACCTCCCTGAGCTGGATGCTCCGGCCACGCATCTCCTTAGCAAAGTCCATCTGACCTCCAAGGTTCAGGCGGTGCTTGCCGACTCCACCTGCTTCAGGTATCTGGCCTAATAGGTACCATTCAGCTACCTAGAACTTCCATGGTCTGATCAATAATGGTCCACTTGTTTGGCTCAGGTAAATTACATTTGCATATGCAAATCATGTCTAAATATTCTGTACTATTAATGTTATCACTAATTACATAATAATAGTTACCAATTTCCACACGGATCAAACTTACAGTTTTGTAGCTATTAGGGAAATTGTGCTTTGTAATTAAGATAATCCTCATTTCCAGATGCTAATTAACTATATAATAATTAGTCTCATTCACTAATGCAAATTAAGGATTTTCATCTTTATTGATAAAAGAGTTGCTTCTTATCGGTTAAGGAACGGTAGCTCCAGAAATCTTGCAGAGAAATACTTTTCCTCCTCTAAAGGTTAAAAGGTAAATCCATTTTTATCAGTCTCATTTGCGAATGCAAATTAGGTCTGATTAATCAAGTCCAAGATAAATGTGCGAGTCTGATTTGGGGACAGAATGTATAGCTTCTTGAGTTCCGCTCTCTCCCCTTATAGACACACAGATAAAAGGACGTGTGCGCGGGAGCGAGGCTCCTGGTCACAGGAGCACTGGCCCAGGCTCTCTAGACGCCACTTTTTGCTTCCCTCTAGGGCAGCAGGATAGACCTTGAAACAGTTGTCTTAATGCTCCAGCCACAGTGCGAACAAGGGAGGAGAGATTTTTGTGAGTAAATACAGAGGAGAAAGGGAGAGCCACATCCGTTTGCTTTATTAAGTTTTCTGTGCTCCAAACAGAACACAAACTGGCACCTCCCATCGTGACTAATGAGGGCCGCCTCGGCTAGAGCAGAAGGGCTGACAGCCAGCGAGGCCTAGTTGGCAGCCGCAGCCCGGCCTCACCGCATTCATCATCCGATAAACCAATCCACCAATTCTGCACCACCATTTGTCATTAATTATGCTAATCAGCACACCATTACTCTCTGATGACACTGTGGCTGTTATTAGCTAGTTATGGCTTTTCAAACGCACAACTTATTGTGCATGCACGGGCTGTGCTGGCATCAGCCTACAGGGAAGAAACGTCCAATTATGAAGAGAAGAAATTTGCTATTATCTTTTTATAACAAACCAATTTAGTAATTAGAAAAGTCTCTGAACTCATAGGTTCTTCCCCCCTTAAAATAATTGAAACCCAAAAAATATGTTTTTCAATATTTCTCTGAAAGAAAGGGAAATATCAACTCAGAGATTTTTTTTTTTTTTTTGCTAAACATCTAAAAGTGGGGCCTGGGAACCACTGTGCACGTGCGTGTGGGACAGAGACTCCCTGCAGGCTTGTTTCCTTTCTGATTTTGAATTAGCATGGGTACTTCATCTCATATATTTCAGCCTCGCCAAACGCCTGGAGGATGGAAGCACACCCAGGTAACCTTCGCGGTGACCTTCCCCTCTCGGTGAGCAGAGCTGTGCGCATCCCTACCTGGCAGATGCTCCCTCCTGGAGCCATAACAGCCTCCTTTAACCCCTAGTGGCCCCTGGTGACACTGCCATGGACATCCCATCCCTCAAATGACCTTGGAGAGGAAAGGGCTGGCCAAGTTAGCACATGGCCTGTGCAAGCTTGGGGCACCATTCTCGGGCTGGCGGAAGAATGGAGTCCGAGGGGGTCAGTGGGCAGACCACATCATGGACAGCCCTTTTCAGAAACTCCAGACTCCAGGACTCACCTCCGGGCACTTGTCCAAACCACGCACTGATTCCGAGTTGTTGTGTTCGGGCTGGGACTCTTTACCACTAGTTTGAGAAGCTTCATCTGGATTAAGAGCTCATTAATATCATCAGAGCAAATGGGCCTATTAAAACATCTTTAAGCAATATCTGAACATAAATCTCCCTAAACTATATTTAATGACTGTACTTAAGATACATTATATGCAAGTCTTAATGAGACATTAGATAGCATTTTGAAGATTAAAATTAGAGAAGCCATATAAAGTCTGTCCACTTAATGCAGCCTTAAGCTACCCTGATGAAAGCATTACTACCAAATTATCACTGCATTAGAACAAATATTTTTAATCATGTCTGATTTATGCATCCTCTTTTTCACATAGTTTTCCTTTTCACAAAAATACATTTGGAGTTGACAAAAGAGTATATTAGGAAGGTTTCGAGTTCTGGAGCAGGCCGGAGGGAGGCGAAGGCAGAATTCTGCTGGCGCAGCACCCCAAGCCCATCAGCATGGTCTCCTCAGCCATTCCAGTACCAATGGCAGCCAAGGACACCTCGCCTCACCACGGAACCCCCTCCAGATCTGACCAGGCAACACAGTTGCATTCCACCACAACTCTGAAGGCAACGCAGCTCAACATGGTGCAGGGCATGTAACTCAGCCAGCAGCCACATCTGGGTGCCTGACACCCTGCCAGCAAGTAGCCTGCCCTGCACTGGGCCCCAGCCCAGGGGACGGGGACGACAGGCACTCCAAGCTGTAAGGTCTGTGACCTTCTACTTGTCTTTGTTCCCCAGAGCCTGCCTCAGAGGTGTCAATCAGTCCTATTTCCACTCCAGGGCCCCCGTATGAACGGCAGTCAGTGCTGCTGGTGAAGAATTAAAAAAAAAAAAAAAAAAAAAAAGTTTGACTCTCCTGGGGCCAAGGGGATTTAGACTCCTTAACCAGATCCAAATCCTCCTCAAGGCTGTTCAAACAAGGAGGCATCCTGAGGCCTGCAGAATGCTGGGGGCAGGATGGGAGCTACTGGGAGCAGGAGCTGGGCTGCAGAGAGGTGCTCTCTGCATACAGGCTCTGCTTGTGGAAAACAGGAATGTGTATCCTGAGCCAGTGAGAGCCTGGTGAGACTCACTGCACAGACACACGGGGTCTCCTGAAAGCAAGTCCAACTTCAGATGAAATACATAAGGTTATTTTTTTCGGTATATTTCTCTGCTATATTTCAAACCTACATGCCCAAATTGTATATATATTTTTTCTTTGCAATGCTAGGGATCAAAGCCAGGGCTTCGTGCATGCTAGCCAAGCACTCTGCCACTGAGCTGCATCCCCAGCCCCAACCAAACCAGAGTTTTGATGCAAGAGAGAACTCTTCTGCCTCCACCCACCTAGCTGCTGCTCTGGAGGCCACCCCTCCAAGGGGCCAAGCTGCATCCACTCCTGCACAGAAGCAGTGGCCTCAGTCTTGCGCTGTGTCTGCAGAAGACTCGGGACCTCACTGCCGGCTGAACTGGACAGAGAAGGTGCTCCAAGGGGCTGCACAAGGATGGGACTACCTGAGTGTCACCGGGGATCATGCACAGCCTGGACTTGGGTCTGACAAGCACGAGGTGCCTGGTAATAAACTGACACTTGGAAAACATTTGAGACCAATTATCACTGGGTTTTTTAGACTTTTCTCCCTGGTACTTTATACCAAAGTGTAGCCACTTCTCCTACATACTATTCAATTATGAAAGACTTTGGGATTATGTAAATCTAGGCCAGTCCACCCGTGACGCCTCTTTTAATAGAATGAGATTATCCAGGTCTCTTTCTTCCTTCAAAGAAGAAAGCAATACAGTTTAAACACACTGGTCATTGAAAGGCGACTCCTCCTTTAGCGTGTAAAATTGGTAGTGACAAGCCCATTTCTATTTGCTCTTTCTAGATATTCTCTCCCCAAAAGGAACTACTTCATGATACAATTTTGCATTTTTAACTGTACGAATTAGGCATTCTTCATAAATAACAGCCTATGTGCTATACACAGGAGCTCCTTTTTATTAGGGACATAGTAATGAACAATGAGCAATGTGTTCTATTATTCTTTGTCAAATCACAAAATGCTACATTAGAATAACTGTGCTGGTCAATGTAATATAGTAGATTAAATTCAACTTCTGTGGAAAAACCACTGTAAAACAGCATGATAAGAAGGCTATAAAAAATTTAATTTTACTCCAAACTCCATCACAAAAAAAATGGTGTGAAAAGTAATTTTGCATAATCAGTACACGCCATCTGGAACAATTAACCGATTTCTATAGAACTAGGAGGATCAGTCATATCTGCTTATTAAAGATCAGAAATTATACAAGTAATAAATCCTTGAAAAAACTACGCGCACTCCCGCCTGTCAACGCTATTTTAACTTCAAATACTGAAGAACGCCTGATAAGGCTGAAAAGAAGAGATTAATATATGCAAATTACATCCAGCATTTAAAATCCCCACAACTGTCTCCGGTTTTCTGTCCCTTATTGCTGCCTTTATGTTTTATTCATACACCAACTCACCTGTCACTTCATAAGCTATAATATTATGGGGGTATTATTAAACAGCATAAAGCCGTGCTTTAATTGGAAAGCTTCATTGCATTTTCCAATTATTTGGAGTAAATTAAAAGCAGATGCACATAGTTTAATAAGGAGTCTAATATCAGTTCCGGGAAATCAAAATTCATTGTCATTACTATGCCGCGATAGTTTTGCAAACTGTACTCAATTTCAGAGGTTTTCAAAAGAAAATCTGTCTATGCAATCTGTTAATTGTCATTCGGTTAATAACTGTTTAAATATCCAAACTACACAGCAGCTTCCTATTAAAAAAAATTAAACTACAGGGTTTCTGCAAGCAAACAAATAACAGCGTGAGGCTCCTGGGCTGGGCTGGCTGGACTTGCCAGACCTGCAGGTTCACCTCCCAGCAACGGGAAGGCTCGAGCGCTCAGCCCCACCACCGCTCAGCCCTGAGCCGGAGGACAAAGAACGGCAATTTCTGTACTCCTCCAAGCACCGAGGTTACAGAGCTCCAAGACAGTGCTCCGAGGAAAAGGGCAGAAGCCAGGTTATAAATTGTGCTTTCAGAGGTCTGCACTGCTCAGCAAAATATTAGCCTCCAAAGTTTTAATTGGTCCATCTAAAATAAATCCTTTTAATGAGTGGATTAACGGATTCAGGACACAAACATGGAAAAATCAAAGAAAGCAAATGTCGTGAGCAATTTGTTTTTAAAAAAATTGACCCCTGAAGGGCCATTCCGTTCCTGGCTCATGACCCCCTAAGTGGGGCGTTCCTTGGGCTCTGCAGGCACCCAAGTGGGCCAGGCTGCCAGACAAAGGGCTGTACTTTAAGCCATCATGGACCTGAAGGACCACATCTCAAAGGTCATTCTTCCCAGGACTCTTGCTGGCAGCTGTAGCTCCCCACAGCTCTGCAGCTACCAGTTGCACACACACAAACACGTGTAGCAGAAGCAGTTACAAATGGGAAGTCAGAGGTGGACGCCAACGGTACACGTAACCTTTTCATTTTTACACTAAGTGACAGACTTTTCCAAATCCTTGGTGTGTAAATTATAATAGGACAAGCAGTAATTGACTTCTAAACTCCTCCCACAGCGAGGGCTACAATTAATCTGTTTTTAGCAGAAGAACTGCTGCTCTGCAAAGTTCATAACTTGTAGGCTCTTTCCCTGATCCAATTAAGACCTGAGCTGGAAAGGGAACAGTGCAGAATTTGATCTGCAGCTTGCCTTTCAAAGGGCGGAGCAGCCAAGGTCCCAATCAGGGATGGGCAAGCCCCTCCAGGCCAGATCAGACACCAAGGGCCCATGGGGGAGCTTTCTGCAAAACAACTGGAAACTATGCTCAAAGATGAAGATAAAAGCAATTCTTGTGCAGTGATCCAAAAAATAGCATCTCTTTTCCCCCCCAAAATTACCTGTTTTAATAAAGTAGACACACTGTGCCAACTGAACCATTTAATTATCTGCAAAAATGATGAATCAAAACAATCGTTTGCAAAAATAAATGACTAACCTCTGATTAAAATGTCTGTCCTCATTAAGTCCAAATAAAAGGTACAATATCTTTTTGAAAAAATGGAGCCTGAAGAAATGAGCAATCTTTCAGCATCGGTAGCCTCTCACTGAACAGTGGTGGTGGCTCTCACCAGACAGGACATCTGAGGAAGATGCTCAGTCTACTCCCGATCCCGAGCACAGACACTTGGGAAGGACCTGCAGTGTGCGTGCCCTGTGGTCTTGAGCTTGGAGGGCTGCTGGCCTGGCAGTGTGCTCCGGCTCAGGGAGAGGGGCTGTGGCAGGACACGCTCACCTGGTGTGCACGGTTCTGCAGCAAGGAAACGGACCTTTTGTTGTTGTTATGATTCTTCTTTTGCCAGAGGGTCTGGGGAGGGGAGAGATTGGGAAGGCAGCAACTGTAAACCCAAGAGAACAGGACAAGAGGCAGAGGACAGAGAAAAGTCACAGAGAGGGCCGAGCAGCACCAGGACCAGCAGCCTCAGACCAGAGCTAATTTGGTGAAAACAGAAAGAGAAAATCGAGGCCGGCTTAAACCTGAGGCGGTTTTAGCTGCTGCAGACCAACACCTCAGGCAGTTCCTGAGTTCTGATTAGCAGGGAGGGCTGGCTTTGCCGCACGTGGTGGAAGGTCCCCTCCAGGGAGCTCCCAGTGGCAGCTGCTGGAGCGAGGGCTGCCCCTGGCTGACAGTGTTCTTAGGTGTGCTTGTGGGAGATGACGTCAGTGCTTCCTGGGAGCACGGGAAGTGTCCCTGCAGTGCTGGGCAACTCATGCACATATCTCTCACCCTCAAAAGTCAGAAGAGAAAAATGTGACTCAAAATTACACGAGGAAGTGCAGTGACTCTTCCGTAAGCCGTCTGCAGCATGCCGCAGGGGCGGGCACACACGAGAGGGCTGGGCCGGGGCCAAGACCAGCTCCTCCCCAGAACCTATCCAACACCAGTACTGAGCACCTGCTGTTTGCCAGGCCCTGGGCTGGGCACCAGGCACATGCCAGTGAATGAGCATCCTCATTGACACTCTCTCATCGAACCCCGAACTCTGACCAAGATGGGGCTTCTTTCGCCAGGGCGCGTTCTCACAGGGGCGAAGGGGCATTTTGCAAGCAAAGGGCATATTTCAGGCAAATGCAAGGCAAAGGACAGAAAGACAGGTGCGTTTATTGCCTCTGGGTAACAAGCAATTAAAGACGCCTCTGAGTGTCACCAGGAGCAGTGCTGAGGGCCAACCAGGCAAGCTGTACCCTCTCATTCAAAGTTATGGGTGCTGCCTTGCGGGGGATCATGAGACCACTCGAGCCATAAAACAACTCAGGTGTGAGAAAGCGCTCTACGGCGGGGTCTCACCTTGAGGGGCTTCCGCATCACTCATCTCTCAGACAACCGTGAGACAAATCTGAGCCCAAGGAGCGTGCTCTCCGGACTCGGCATAAGTAATTCCATTTGAACTACAGGCTGGAAAACTGAAGTTTCTTTTTAAAATAAAACATAAATAGATTTAGGATTGCCATTGACCATTACTGAAGAGAGGGAAGAAAGCATCTGGTATTCAAGACACCAAGACCAATGAGGGTCAGGGGATGGACTCAGGGACTCTGTCCATGCAGGAGAGGTGGCTTCTCTGTTCTAAGTGGATCCCAACCTCCTTTGTCCTGCCAGATGTTAAACGCACTTATTCTGATGTGGAAGGGGGGTGCTCACGTTGAGTGACAGCTAAGGGTGACTCTGGATCTCATCTCCACCCCTGGCAGCCACCCGGCTCCTCCCCAGGTCCTGCCAATGCCCACATCCCCACACCGCAGAGCCCTCAGGGACTAAGTGCTAACTGGGGTCTCAGGACCTGCTTCCACTCTCGAGGCTGAAGCAGTGCGTCATGGGCTGGGCCGTTCCTGAGAGCTGGCTGGCGTGCACAGGCCAGGGAGGCTCCAGCATTCCTGGGCTTGGTGTCAGCAGAGGCTGGCTCTTAGGAGACCTGGAGGCTGAAGCTTCACAGCAGGGAGGCAGGTGGTACTGGGATGCTATCGCTTCAAATGGGAGCCCTGCTCAAGGGGAGTGTGGCACAAGAGAGCTGGAGTGGGGGAGAGGAACACTAGTGGTTCAGTCTCCGAAAGTGACATGGTGGCCTTGGGCCACTCATCACCACTAGAGGGCCTGGAGAAGACCATGGAAAGGGGGCCATCTGGTGTCCAGATCCCCAGTGGTCTGCAACAGGAGGGCTGGCCTACCCCCGAGGACTGATGGGGGCCAGCAGAACCCCTTTCCTGGTGAGAAGGCATGGGGAGGGGCTGCAGACAGTGACCAACATGGGGACATGCCCCTAGCACGTAGTGCGGCACCTGGCACAGCTCTAACCCACCATGTGTCACTTCACAGACGGGAAGCCCAAGGCATGGAAAGGCTCCTGCCTGCCTGAGGTCACCGAGGCCAGAGGCCCGCGCGCCCCGCCTGCCATCCGTGATGACTCCACACCTGGGGTCCTCGTCAGCCCAGTGCCCTGGCCTCACTCCAAAGAGATCCCAGAGACAATGGTCCTGGGCCACCTGAGACTTCAAATAACCTTGAGACCCAACATGGCCAGTAGGCCTGTGTCCTTCCCCATTTTCGGCATGGTGTGGGCTGGGTGGTCTGGAGTTAGGGTCTGGGGACCAAGACGGTGCATGGCTCCACCCTGTGCTGCAACATGGGCGTCTGCAGCCTCTCAGGACCTTCTTCCCACCTGCAAAGGGTCTTCTCACTCGGGACATGTTGGGACTAATGACAAGACGTGTGGACGTGTGTATCCAGCACATACACGGCAGGGGTGGGGGGCAGCTGGGCATTAGTAAATAAATTAATCCAATTAATGTGATCCATTTTAATAAAGCAAAAGCAACTTCAGTTCCCTCAATGTTCTCAAATGAAAGAAGTTGCCTTAATCGTACCATTTCCCCCCTTGCAGCCCCTAGTTTATTATTGTGAGAAAGAGACAAAGAAACGGGCTGAGTGGACACAAGCTGCCCCGGGTAGGGGTGTCTGGTAAGCCCACCACTTCCTCCCTCCACAGCAGACCTCAGAAGAAGTGTGGAGGCAGATGAAGAGCAGGACCAAGCGCCCTCCTGTGTCCTCAGCGCTTTCCCCAGGTCTGATTGTGCCACCTACGCGGAAGGGAACCGTGAGGGGGAACGGGGCATGTTCCTGCTGAGAACCAGACCAGGGGGAAGGTGTCCGAGAGCGCTTCCTTCCCCAGCAGCTCGCGGTTTAGGGCCACATCTGGCCACCTTCAGCTGGGAGGCCTGCGGCCTGGAGCCTGGACATGGCAGACCCAAACAGGGCGTCCTCAGTCAGTGCTAGCTGGACTGCTGTGGCTATGACAGCTGGTGTTGTCACTGCAGTGTGACTGAGGGGACGCGAGAGTGGAGACCCCGACAGGCAGGGCCCTGTGCCTGACTTCACTCACTTCTCCCGACCAGCTAACCTGGCTCCTGCCGCGCACCCAGGCCCTGGCACCGGCCCAGGCTGAAGCAGGGCTGAGGCCCATGAACCCGGGCTGCCTGCGCCGCACCACACTCAGGAGCCAAACAGAGGAGGAGGCACAGGGCACTGAAGTATCTGCCACCTAATAACATTTTTATTTTTCACGATGACGAAACTGGAAAGTCTTGCTCTCCCCTCTGTGCACGGGGGGAGCAGAGAGGAAACCTACAGCAGCCCCGGCCCCCACAGAGTGGAGGCGGCTACCGAGGCTGGCCTCTCCCTCCTGAGTGGCCGTGCCATCACCTCCCCGAGAAAGGGCTCGTGGGCTGCTTGCCACTGAAAATAGCCCACTCCTAAGTGATGATGCGTGACAGACCGTCTTGGCTGCCAGGGGTGCGCGCCGAGCCACGCCAGAGAGCCTTTTATTGCAAGTTTCTCTGGACTGAGGAAGAAATTTTCCCTGAGTGCTCAGAGAAGGCATCTTATATATCAAAATTATATAAGGAAGCACGAGGCTAAGAAGGCAACCTTGCTGGGCGCGAGCCAGGGAGCCCAAGTGATCATTCTCAACCAATCTTTGGGTCGCTCTGCGGACTGCACCCCTGCAAGGGAGGTGAATGCGGAGGGAAGTGACACCACTGCAGCACCCTGGCTTACAGAATGTTCTCACACACCCCGGTCCTCGCAACAATGCAGGGGAGCAGCAGGTAGTTACTGCGTTCTGTTACAGGTATAAAGAAGAATATGAGCTGGCCCAATACAGGGCTTGTTCAAGGTAGCAAATACATGGCTCCAGGGACTGCCATTCACATGTGTTGTGCAGTGCACAATCCTGGCAGCTACTCGCAGCAGCTCTGGATGATGATCAGTATGTGTCAGGGCCAAGACTGGAATCTGTGCTTCTGACCCCCGTATCCCATCAGTCACATGATAGCCCTTTCAACAGGCTTCTGTTTAGCTCAGAGGCACAGAGCCTGGCACTCAGCCGTTCTCAGGGTCTAAGGAATGGGTGGAGAATGAAGAGCCTTGCTTTCTTCTGGCCCTTGTTTATTTACATCCTCCTCACTTCAAAGGGACGGAAGGCTGCCTCTGTCCTCTCTCAGTGGGGTCTCGCCTGGCTCCATGTGCTCACAGGGGAGGTCCCCCAGCACCAGCAGAGTGGTGGACCAGGAAGAGCAGCGGCCCCAGGGGAATCAGAGGGCCTGTGGAGGGCAGTCCAAGTTCTGGCCTTCACAGATGGGGACAGAGGCCTTGGGGGGGCCACTGCAGTGCCTGGCATAGATGTGCAGACACAAAGGTGAGATGGCTCCGTGGGACGCAGGGGAAGGGTCACAGGTCACAGACATCGCCAGGCAGGTCATGGGCCGGGGCGTGGGGTCATGAAGCTTTGACCTGAGGAGCAAAAGCCAAGCTGAGCTTTGAGAGGCAGCTCTGTCCCCCGGTGCCTGGACGTAGGCTGGGAAAACCTGGTGAAGGAGGAGAGCCAGGGAAGTGCGTGGCCTGGCCTGAGCAGAAACACCGGAGGGTGGAGAGGGGGACACTGGTGGCTCCACAGGACTCGCTGTGGGGGCGGCCAGAGCTCTGTGCAGGGCCTTTGGGCCTTTCCCTGTGACATCCCGGCAGAGGCACTGGAAGCAGCAACCCTCCGAGGCGGAGGGCTCCTGAGTGCCCTGCGCGTCTGCCCGCACGCGCCGTTCATTAACTCCGGTGACACCGCCACCGCGGAGGATGTATAAAAGCACATCCAATTAGCCGGGCCTACATGAATATTTGCACTCTTAAATCTTTTGCATTTCGAAAGGGTTAAAGCTTATTATTAGCATATAATTTACAGTCCTTTCTCCCAGGAAAGGAATAATGCACAGTAAATGCCACATTCATTTTAATAATACATGTTACAGTCTGTGCCCAACATCTGCACAAAGGTAAAGGAGACAGATTTTTTTGACATGTCCCACTCTGCCATCTAAACACAGGCTTTTTGTTTCTTAAGTGACGGAAGGTTTAATCAAGAAAGCAGGCAATTCATCAATCGAAACAAGGCAGCGTGCGTGCGCCTGACAGCGCACACATGGCTGTGTGCAGAGCAAACCTGGCCACCTGTCAGCCGCACCTCTACATCAGGACGCACAGGCGTGCCTGCGACCGAGCCCCCCACTCCCACGCGTTTCTTCTGTCCTCATTGTATTTCCCTTTATACGCGGTCTCGTTGTCAGTCAGGCCGGGGCAGATGGATGGACAGGGAAGCAGCGGCTGTTACAGGTGATGATGGAGATTTATCAGCCTCTGCGGTGACTTGGCTCCCTCGATGTAAGCACCACAATCAGGAGTATTTTTCACTCGTTCAGGAATTTCCCCATATGTGACTATCTGTGGCTCTGCCAAGCCGATGTCCCTTGCTGGGACCTTCGTCACCCTCTGGAGCATCCCCCTGCCCACAACCTACCCCAGGCGGCTCTGAGAAATCCCAGTGAAGGAAGAAAAGGGAAGCAGAGGCCTGGAATCCAAAGCCACAGCAGGCCACAAGAACACGTCACCAAAGACAAAGGCCACGGAGACCCGCGAATGCAGAGGCAGCCGTCACTCAGGCACCGCCACAGGACGCAGCGGCTCTTTTCCTTGCTCGAGCTGACGCCCACCCCACGGGAAGAGGAGGCCTGCAGCGGGCATGCTCGGAACCCAGTGCGAATCTTGCAGCACGAGATGGTGAACGTCCAGGGCTGTGGCTGTGCCCCGCACAGGTGGGGGCATCTTCTAGCCCCCAGTCCCCACCCCACAGGGCTCCCCAGTCGTGAAAGGTTGATGTTTATTTTAGATTGTCCCCTCATCTAGAGACAGGTCTCAAGTAACCACATGTGAAAGGAATCGCGTCTGCACCGTGGGGTCTGCAGCAGGTGGGTTTTCAGATCCCACCGTAAGGAGCTCAGATCTGCTGCATCGGGAGGTGAAGAGCTAGGGAAAGGAGTTTTATCCAATGGGATGAAATATATAAATCACAAATTTCACAATGCTGAAAATTAAATGTCCATCTTCCAATTTAAATGAGGACTAGATTAAAACTGCATGCAGGAGGCTGATTCTCAGAAATCATTAATTACTTTTAATTGCCTCGTGCACTGCCGTCCGACGTCAGAGCTGCACGACTTGTCCTCGGCTCTGCAGATCAAATCCTCCTTGGCCCCGACGAGAGGGATGCTGGCCGCCGCCTGACCACACTCACACCTTCCTGGTGTCAAAGGTCTTGAAAGGGGGCTGGATTTTAAGGGGAACGGCTGTGGGGTGATAAGGGGCTTCTCTAGCAAAGAGAAAAAGACGAGCGCTGTGGGTCCTGGCCCACTGGCCCCGAGCGCCCGGACGGCCCTGTGTGGTGCTCGTCCTGGCACCTGGGCATTCTCAAGTGGCACGCCAGTGGCACACGAGGAGCCCCACAGCCTCCCAACTGCTCAGAGCAGCGCCCTGGCCCGTCCAGCACCCCCGGGCCTTGGCGGTCTGCACCCCACTGCGTCCTGGGTGCGAGGGGGTCTGGGAGCCTCGGTTTCACTGCACGCCGGTTTTAGTGGCATCTGCTCGATTTTCCTGTCTTACACCACCATGCCACTTTTTTTTCAAAAGGGAGAAATGTAAGTTTTTTTGTGGTTAGGAAAACCTCCACCCTTGGAGAGAAACCGGCGGTCTACAACAGCGGCAATGACGGAGGGTGGCGTGTGTGGCTTCCCGGCCTCTGGTGTCTCACGCCTGAGCAAAGCCTGCCAGGGACCCAGGGGAGGGAGGCATGCCTGGGTTGGGAGGGGCATGCGGAGCCTCCTCGCCTGCCCAGCCTCAGGAAGTGGCCAGATGCTTGGCAGGTGTGGGTGCAACGCCCGTCCCTCCCGCATCCCGAGGCCTCTGGTCCCCTCACAGCCCTTTACTCAACTTTTGGACACCCTAGGGTCAGTTAGGGTCACTTCAGCCTGAGTGCCCCCCGAGACACAGTCTGTCTTTGCCAAACTCACGGTCACTGCCACTGGGCCATGTTGGAATGCTGCCCGGCACTTGACAGGACCCTCCCCACGGACAGTGCCAGGCGATGCAGGGACTGGGTTAAGAGGCATCTACAGGGTCACCGCTCACAGGGAGCGTGGTGCAGCAAGGGCGGAGCTGAGGAGCATCTGTCTGAAAATAACAGACACAGCTGGCGGCAGAGGCCTTGCCCGGGCTCCGTGTGGTCTTCGGCACTGAGCCTGGGACCACTCGGAAGGGACAAGGCTTCCGGCTCAGGACCAAATCCTGAGTCCTGGCACAGCTGCGCCTGCTTCTGTCCCGCTGCCAGTGACTCTCGTGTCTAGCGTCCCTTCCCGCTCTGCTCTGTGTCTGAGGGGCTGCTGCAGATCCTTCAGGACCAGGTGAAACAGAGACGAGTGAAGGTGCACTGTCCGGGGGAGCAAGGGAGGCTGGGCATGGGGACTAAGACGGAAGGCTTCAGGAGGGGGAGACACTCTTAGAGGACAACGGCGAGCGGGAAGAGACTGAGGAGGACGTCTGGGGGCAGGCTGGACAGGAGCGCTGTGGAGGGCCCCCAGAGGCAGACCTCAGGCACGTCTGAACCCCCAGGACCACAGGGCCACCGGAGAGGGACAGCACAGGAGCCTGGGAAGCACAAGCCACCACTCACCCAAAGGGAGAACGGGGAACACAGGTGCTTTCCCAGAGGAGTTCAGATAGGAAAAAAGAGCAAGGAGCAGCGTGCCCCCGGGACCCCCGTCAGGCAGGTGCTGCAGACGGGGCCTGAGTTTGGGGGCCATGTGGTCTCTGCCCCAGTGGCGTGGGGGCACAAGAGACAACCAGGTACGGCTGGGCGCCAAAAGAACTTGATCTGGATTTTGTGTCATTTTCACACACCACTAAACACGATTCCTCTTTTCTGGACTATTTACAAACGTGCAGATCCAGGGAAGGCTGTGAGAGGGAGGTGGCCTCAGGCTGAGGCTGGCTGCCACTGAACACAAAGGGATAGCCTGAATCAAGCCTGGAGCTGCCACTTCCCTCCCAGCTCCTTCTCTATGAAGGCCACCTCCAAACCAACGAGCGGTGACGTGGGAACTGACCTGGACTCAAGAACAGAGTTGGGGTGACGGCTCCACCAGCTGCTGGCCAGTGGGATGTGAGGGTGAAAGTAGGAGCCAGGGAGCGTGGAGGAGCCTCGCTGAGCAGGGCTCAGGGGACAGGACGACAAGCGAAATTATATTCTCAAGGCAGGACAAGAAAGTTATTGATCTGTGGTCTGGAAGCGATTTCCAGTAAGCCCTGAAAGCACAGTGCAAGCCAGGCAGCTTGTGAGCGCTCGGAAAAACCTGGGTGATCTTTAGGGGCCCCTGGGGTTTACCGAGAAGACGCCACATTAACGCCAGGTCTGTGTCTTATTACAACAGCGACACACGCTATTACAGAAAAACGGGAAATGGCCAGAAAGCTGGGGAAGAAGACAGGACTGGAGAGTCGGGCAAACCCCACCACCCTGGGTGTGGGCCTCTAAGACCTTCAGATGTGCACATTTCACACGAAATCACTTGAACACACTAGCTAGTCGCTGCCGCTCCCCCTCACCTTTCCAACTAAGCCGTCCCCCTCCGGACAGTGGAGAAGTGAAGGCCACTGGCTGGCACTTACGCTTCAGCACCTGCCTCCATCCCACTTTTGGAGCTGTGGTTTTCAAAGACAGTCGTGCTCATCCTCGGGATAAATCTGTCTGCATATCTGTAAGCATTTTCTAGAAGAGACTCCTAGAAGAGGAAGAGTGAGGACCAAAGGTCTCCTCCGTGGCCATTCTGACTGGGGAACGAATTGGCAGGGCAAGGGACATGGGCGTCTCAGGATTCCAGCACTGGGCCCATGCAAGTCCCTCCCCTCTTCTGTGGACAAGAGAAACATCTGCTCCACTGTGGAGACCAGCTGACAAACTTGGCCGATGGAACACAGAGTGCCCCAAGCTGCTGAGTGGCTGTGAACGCGCAGGAGACAGAGGAGCTTGAGGAGCAAGGGTCTCGGAGACAGAAGGGGCTGCTTCCGGAAGGAAGGGTGTGGCCCCAGGCTCTGGGGGTTGAGGAGGCCAATCAGGGTGATCACCTGCCCCGGGGTCCTGGAGGGTGTTCCTGGCAAGGCAGATGCTAGGTTAACTCCTTTCTTCCACACACATTTTACGGGCGCCTCGTGTGCCAGGGACAGAGCTGCGTGTCAGGTCTGCCGGTACCTCCAGCAGCCCAGAGCAGTGGCTCTGCCTCGCAGGTATGGCGCAGGAGGCCTGTCTCAGCACAAGGTCCAGGAAAATGAGTTCATTAACAGGCACACCACTGAGACAATAACTAAAAGTAAAAGCCCATCCCTGCGTGTTAAATATGGACTGCTTTTCAAATTTCTAATTCCATTGTTTTGAGATCTACTTTCCCTAGGACGGGACCATAAACTAGGGAGCACTAACCAGAGGTCCTCAGGAGGAACACGGTATCCCAGAGGTTGCAGCAAGGGCTTGGGGCCTGCAGTGTGCAGTGAACATGTGCCAGGGTCGCTCTGGAAGAAGCGCTTGACGACTCACTTCATCAGCAGCGAGACTCCAGCCATGAAGGCGCCAGCGCCGGGCAGGGGCTAGGACCTGGGGCACACTCTGCCGGAACTGTTTTGGAATAAACTGTTGCAAACCCCAACTTTGCAATACCAAATGGAGATGTGCCACTTGGCACCAGACACTCTTTGAGGTGGGGAGAGGGGGTTCTAGCCAGAACCATGCACAGGCCGGCTGCCAGGGGCTGGGTGGGCAGGCTTCCCAGTCGTGCCCTGGTTGTCCAGTGCTGAGCTTGCAGGCCGTGTGGAGCCGGTGGGTCCTGCGGGGTATTTCTGGCAGCATCACTACAAAGCAGCCCTGTGCCCTGGCAGAGCAATTTGGAGGCCTGCAGCCTCGGAGGCAGTCTGAGCTGCCCCTGACGTGGGCTGGGGCCCTAACTGCCTCTGGAAGATAAAATCCCATTGACTGCCACTCTCATAAATGGAACAGGAAGTTTCTGAATGGCTTCCCCTGTGTCTTGAGGCAGTTACCTTGGTATTGCTACACTAACAGCTGAAACGCACCCAGACAACACCTCATCAACCGCAGGGCGAGGAAGCAGCGGTCCAGAGGCAGGCAGCAACGGTCTTGCCAAACCAGAGATTTCACTCCCGGCTCTTTGCTGCAGAAACGCCAACAGCTGGGAAAGCCATCAGAGGATGCGGGAAGGTGGGTGCAGCCCAACACTGCACTGGAAAGAGAGGAGAGGCTGCAGGCGAAAAGTCGTCTGTTTGATGGCTGTCCTTGCGTGCACTGCGACCAGCCCTGCCTGCTGGATTTCCTGGGCCTGTTACACGCCACTCTGCCACTAAACATCTGGGGACATATTCAGCTTTTCTACAAAATAGGTCATCTTTCCACACTTGTTCTGCTCCCTGTCGACTCTGGCGAAATAGCCACAGCATAAAAGAACTCCCTGGAGAAGCTGCACTTAGACAAACACGCGCCTTCTCCCCGGGAGAGCCTGGCTCCTGGCGTGGAGCCAGGGCGGGGGCTGAGAACACCCCTGTCCTCCCCTTCCCAGCAGGAGCGCAGCCCGGAAATGGAACAACTGGCTTTTGCTTTTATACTTCCAAACCTATTAGGGAGTGATCATAACGAGAGAAACTAATACTGACAAGAATTATGCCATCGTTCTATTTCATCTGTTTAGTAACCTGAAGTTGCAATTTTTAGAAAAAAGATTACCTTTTAAATAACCGATTCATTATGGTACATGAATGAATGCCATGTTCCCACGTTCAAAACGTCACTCACCATTAAGGGCGTGCGCGGGTAAGTGGCACCGATTTACCACTTCCCCTTATACACAAACACCGACTGGCGGCCCCGGACAATCAGAGGCAAGTGCAGTTTCCTGGGCTCTTGGCAAGTGGCCTACACTGCCCAGGGCATAAGGACGCCCACACCTGAAACAAGCCTGGTAAACTGCCCCTCCCGGTGGAGGCGAGGAGGGGGACCAGGAATGATGAGGCTCCTGCCAAGGTGACGCTGTCAGTTTCAAGGCTGGGTTGAGAAATCATGGACTCACACTCTGGGCGCGTGGGGGAGACGGCCGGTGCTGCCTTGGGACACAGTCTGGCTGTGAGACACGAGCGGAGGGTGCTGGCCCCACTCAGCTTGGCACTGCTCCCCATCCCGGGGGAGACGGGCCCAGCAGGGGAGGGTGTTCTCTGACCCTCCCTTCCAGCCTGCGAACCCCACACGCTGTTTTCCATCATTAATTTCAAAGCCTGCTGAGCACTTGGCCTCTCCGTCTCTGTAAGTGCCGCGGTAACACAAAGGCAAGGGGAGGCGGGGTCCCCGCAGGGCAGATGCCACTGGACACAGACCCCACGTACCTGATATGGCATACAAGTTGGAGTGCTGGTACTCATAGTCCGTCCGGCTGCTGTTCCTGCCTCGGAAGGTGGCGGGGAGCGTTAGAGAGATGTGCCTGGAAAGAGGCAGAGGGGAGAGAGGCGGTTACTGGAGCCTGGAACGTCCCCAAGGCTCCCACTCATCCCCAGAGCTGTCGCCAGGGTCCTGCACACCCGCAGGGGAGCGTGCGTGGGCCAGCCTCTTCCTCCTCCACTTCCCCACCAGCCTCCAGGCCTCCCCCCAAGGATCCAGAGGCTTCCAGACACCCACAGCCTCCTTCCCCGCACTGCACAGGGCACCCAAGGGAGGGAACGACACCCCAGGCGTGTCCCAGGCACTCTATGGAGGCGGCAGTCTGACCCGGGCCTCTGCGTGCTGGGCAAATGCACCAGTGGCATCAAGACACCAGCTCTGGACACGAGCCCGGCCTGCTCAGTGTCCACCCTGTGGCTTCCACATCTGCCTCGAGGTGGGGAGGGCCATGGCACGTGAAGAAGCACTCGGAGGTGAAGGTGCCAGGTGTTATTCCCAGGTGAGCTCAGGGACCAGGGACCTCTGCCATCAGGAAAGCACTCTGCTCTGGTCAGCTGGGTCTGGGGCCCCTGCAGGTGAAGCACACAGTAGGTGCTCAGGAAAGCATCTCTGCCTGGGCCACTGCTGTCTTGTGTGGTTCAGGTGTTGTCCGTGGAAGCACCTGATGAGCACTAAGCCAAGCACTCAGACCACGGGAAGTGCTCCCGAGGTGGGGCGCGAGCCACCTCAGGGGTGGAAGGCCACGTGTGGCAGTGGAGCAAGCTCAAAACCCTGCAGGTTGGGGAGACGCCTGCCACCCAGACCTCGGGAGGAATGGCTGTGGGGGCGTGCAGGGCTCAGCAGTCCCACTGTGGCCACACCTGGGCTTTTCCAGAGGGGAGACGAGGGAGCATTTATTACACAGGGGAGTTGTCACCAATGTAGAGCCTTTTCACCTGATATTGTGAGACAGTCCAGGACCCCTGCTGGGTGTGGGGACCTGCAGGAAGGCTAGATGACACCCGCCATGTGTGGGGACACTGGAGGAAGGCTCTCAGGCAGGGCTATTCCCACGAGCCTGGGACAGAGCTGCAGTGGCAGAAACCTTTTTGGGACAAGGTAGCACTGTGGGCTGCCTTTACAGGGGACCCCTGTTCCACAGAGATGTGTCCCTGAGGCACCCTGGAGTGCACTGCCTAGGTGTCAAAGGGGCTAACCAAGGAGCCTCGGGGTGCTGCCAGGGGAGCTCCCAGGCTGCAGGGATCAGGGGCTGGGAAAGGTCACTGTGCCACGTGTCCGGTGCCAGAGGAAAAGGAAACATGGGTGCTGCTGAGCACGGGGGAAGGACCCATGAAAGGAGGTCCTCATGACGTCTTGGGGGATGGGTGAAGGAGTAGAGGCACCCCCAGGTAGTCAGGGAAGGCAACCCTGTGGTGTGGGTTACTGGAGCCTGGAATGTCCCCAAGGCTCCCACTCACCCCCGGAGCATGGCATAGAAAGCGGGGTGGGGGTGGCCTGGAATGGATGCCAAGTGCCACACAAGGGGGTCTGGGTTTTATCCCTGGGATAGAGGTTCCCAACCTCTGCCACTCATCATGGCACACAGATGAAGGTGTCAGGTCTCTGGGGACGAGCTAACAAGAGAGATGCCCAGGCCTGGCCCTGAGGTGCCTGGTTCAGTGGCCTGTTGGGCTACAGAGCAGGAACCCATTTCTAACAGGCCCCGGCCCAGACTTCAAAGCGGGTCAGGGATGGGAACCTGGAGGGTCAGGAGTGCGGCAGAAGGTGGTGAGTGGTCTGTTGGAGCTTCACGGGGGAATGAAGCGCTGCCCGTGGCCATGGCTGAGGGAATGGCAAGGGTGGCCCTGTAGGGTGTCACCAGGTGCTGGGTGGCAGGGATGTGGACATCATATGTTCTCCATGGTGCCTCACAAGGCCCTGGTGGGCAGTTATGGGGCACTGGCCAAGGAGCAGGCACAGTGCAAAACGGAACCATGGGCGACTCAGTGGCTCCCCAGGTGGCCACAGAACAGAAGCCAGCCTGGGCCCTACATGACAGCAGATGTCATGCCTGAGACACGGGCCCGGGGTGCGCACTGCTACTGCATCCCCTGGACCAATGCGGGAATGGGCAGGAGCTGGGGAGAACTGGGCTGCCAGATGCTCTGATTTCTAAGCTTTATAGTCCTAAAAAGGTGCACCTGGCCTCGCGAGGGCCACAGCCCGGGGGGTGCAGCGACACTCCAGGGCGAGAGGGAGGCCCAGGAGCAGGCAGTCCTCACAGAACTTGGGAAGACGTGTGAACCTGGATGGTGGCAAGGAGGCCAGAAAGGGCCAGCCTGACCACCAGGGTCAAATGCATGGACACAGAAGTGTGGGGACTTAGCAGTGGCAGAACAAGGCGGGCCCAGAGTTGTTCACAAAGTGATGTGAACACCTGCTTCCACACGTGAGCTCGTGTGGAAGCAGGAAGATGGTGGGGCTGGGGAGGCAGGTGGTGGTTCGGGGAAGGCTTCTGCCAGGACTTGGGCTGACGTGGGACCTGAAGAGTCTGGGGCAACATGGAGGAGGCCGTGCACCCCAGGCTCTGCAGGCCTCTGGGAGGATGAGGACATTGGCCAGTGGGAAGAGCTGCAGGGACCAAGCTGGCCAGGGTGGAGCACGGGGCCCCACAGCCTGAACTTTATCCTGAAGCATTTTTAAGCAGAGCTGTGACAAGGGCCAAATGACAGTTATAAGAGTTCACCTCTAGTGGAACCATGAAGAACTAGACCGAGACTCCAGGTAGACGGGGACAGGAACAAGCTGAAGCAGACAGTCGGGGAACTTGTGCAGAGCCTGAATCACTGTCAAAATGACCTGCCGCAGACCCCTAAGGGGATAGTTTTGTGGCAAACTGGACTTAAAAAGAGGTGCATTCTAGAGAATCATGGAGCCTGGCTCTTTGGCTGCCCATCCAAAGAGGAGCTTGGCATCTGAACCTTCTGGCCTCTGGGGCGTGAGAACAGCTTGGCTGCCCACCCTGCACGCTCCTGACTGGGCCCGTTCCCCTTGCACTTGAAGACGCGTCCGCTGGGCCCTCCCTCCTCCTCCTGCCTTCCAAAGGCTGCCATTTGCAAGGGTCCTGGCGCGCTCACAGCCCACGTCCACGAGGTCCAACGCACAGCGTCCCACCACAGCCACCTCTGCCGACTCCGCCTGTTGTCATGGCTGGCCCCCCTCTGCCAGCAGCTGGGGAGTCCTGGAGGCCTCTGAAGGCCCTGGCTCCTCAAGCCTGGGCCTGATTCCGTGCCCATGCTGGTCCTTCTTCCTCCCTACTCTCCAGACCCCTTCGTCCTTCAGGACCCCCCAGCCCTCTCTCTCTGCTAAGAGCCTTTCCTGGGCTTGTCTCGGGCTGCACTGGTGCTGGGTGTCCTCTCTCACCAGTGGATCCTCCTCAACAAGAGGGTCAGGTCTCCACTTTCTAGGACCATTCTTCACAGAGTGGACGCCTATTAGACATTTGTTGACCAAATCAGGGGTGAACTCAGTCCACTGAGGCCCTGGGTCCCTGTGGTGAACTGCTGTTAGCTCTGTTTTTCTCACTAGACCCCAGGGGTGTCTGCAGGGCACCCCACTCCCACCCACCTTTGCTGTGGAAACCAGGGCAGAGCAGCAGGTATTCAGGGGAGGGGCAGTTTCTGTTTATATGAGAGACGATGTGTTGTTGCGGGGGGGATGGGAAGTTAAAAGAAAATTCACGTTTCGGGCTGATCTCTGACAGGCAGCTGCTTTACCTGAATCTGCTGAGCTGAAATCAGGTTTCAAAAACTCCAGCCAGAGAGGCTGGCAAGAGCCCCGGGGTTCAGGGGCTTGAGGGCTTGAGGGCTTGAGGGGCTTGAGGACTTGATGCCAGGCTCCTCTTCCCTCTGCAGAGTCTTTTCCTGTGTGTGCTTTTCGCTCCCACTCTCCTGCACCGAGGAAGCAGGGACACAGAGGACATAGGGATAGGACAGAAAGGCCCATCGAGGCCTCCTGCTGCTGAGAATGAACACTCTGGGCAGAGGGGACGGTCACCTGGGCTTGAACAGGATGAAGAAGTCCCTACTGAGTCCCAGAGTGAACCTAGACTCCAGGTCCCCAGAGAAGCACCTGCCAGGGAGGAACTGTCCCCCCCACACCGCACCTGGCTTACCTCTCAGCCGTCTTTTAGACAGGAATAGTTATTCTCACTTAACTGAACAGGAAACTGAAATTCTCAGAGGTGAAGCCAATAAAGAGAAAGCCAGGGATTCAGGAAAGGTCAGCCCATGTCCTCCGCATGCTGCTGTCTTCACGTCTCCCTGACCTATCACCTGGACCATCAGGTATGGAGACTGAGGTCACTCAGCCAAGACCGCGTGGCTGCCCTCAAGACACCTCTGAAGACCAGTGATGCCAGGACTCTGTGCCTGCCACCTGCCCGCGTGGCGGCCCTCTAGGACCTGGTGCAGCCCACAGGCAGGTAACCACAGCATGAGGCCCAGGGAGGCAGGGAGGCTGCAGTGGTGAGTCTGCTGGACTCAGGTCCAGACCCCAGCGCCAACGCCCGGCAGGGGCGCACTCTGGGGGTGGCAGGGAGGCAGACAGGCAGCGAGCCCGACAAGCACCGTGGCCTCCAGTTCTGGTCAGCTCTTCCCATCCTGCCACCCGGCTTACGCAGGTCCTGCTCACGCGGGCCTGAGAGCAGGACCAGAACAAAAGCCCCCGGGGACCTCCGTCTGCACCAAGAGGAAGTGGAAACGCGCCACGGAGGGAGCCTGTCTCCCTCTGGCAGCCTCTAACCTGTGCTCCTCCACACAGGTCCGCCAGCCTCACCTGCAGCTCTAGCCCCCTGCCCCCTTGGCTCCGGCTCCTGCCCCAGGGCCTCTGCACTTGGGTCCCCTCTGCCCGAAACACTCTTCCTCCAGCTCCTCAGAAGCTGGCTCCTCCTCCTGGGCCAGGCCTGCCCTGACTGCCTTTTGGGGAGACACCCACCCCCAGCCACTCTCTTCCATCCCTTCCCTCTCCACAGGGAGGTCTGATTTGGTTTGGGGTCACCAGAACATAACCTCCATCACCTCCCCTCCCCATGTCCCCAGTGCTGAGGACAGTGCCCAACATGGTGGGTGCTTAGGAATGTTGAGGAAAACCCTATATGGTTACCCAACTTGTTGAATGAACAAATGCCTTTGATTCTGACTTGTAATTAGAGATGATTTGGGAATCTTCCAGAAGCCTTCCCACTTGTCTCCTTCTCATCCCCAGGACTGGGCTGGTTAATGGTTTGGAAAATGCAACTATTTCTGTTGAGAGCCACAGCCGAAGGGGCCCCAGCAAACTTCCAGCTGCCGGCTGATGATTGGCTCACAGCGGCCCCAGCAACATCTAGCTGATTGGCTCCTCTGCGGTGATGCTCATTGGGCTGTTTCCCTGCCCTTTCAGACCACGGAGCTGCTCATTGGGGGACTTTTTTGGCTCCGCCCATGTGACCCAGCCAATCGGCCTCAAGAGCAGGAGGATTGTGGGAGGTGGAGAGAAGCTTGTGTGGGAGGGAGAGGCTTGTGGAAAGCCGGTGGTGGCAGTTGAGGCCCTGAGGGTTTTTCCTGAGAGGCTGTTTTGTTTGGCGTGTGTGGTTCTAAAAATAAAGTTAGTTTCTTTTGACAAGTGGCTTCTGATTGTGCCCAGCCAGACTGCGGCATATTTCTGATTCATGGACACTTTTACATAAACAGTAAATACATTCTTTGTGGCATTGCTTATAAAGCCCCAAACCAAAACTGAATGAAATCTCAAACAAAAGGGGACTAGTTAAGAAGATTATGGTACAACTGTGCACTGAAATATCCTGCAGTCTTTTAAAATATCTTAGAAGGCAACTTCCTGGCCAGAGCCTGTGCTCAGGCTCAGCATCAGTGAAGAGGAGGAGACATCCTTCCTCCTGCACCTGGACACTGACCAGTCCACCTGCACTGGCTGAATGGTGGCACGAGAGCCGCTGCACAGGCCTGTGCTGGAGGACAGACAAGGAATGGAGTTCTGCCTGGGGTGGCACGTGGGTGCCCAGTGCCCCTGCAGCACCCAGAAAGAACAGGGCCTGGGCAGCTTCAAACAAGGCAGAGGCGGCTGAGAACATGCTGGTGCCCCAGGGACAGCAGTGTCAGTGCAGTTTCGGAAGAGTCCCTTCAAAGGCCCCAAAGGCGACCATTCTGCAGGCAGACCACAGGAAGACTAAGGGGAAGTCAACTGTCTCTCTGTCCAGGATGGCACCTGGAGGAAGACCCCTGGCACCATGCCCAGGAGGTCTTGGTGACCACCAGAGGCCAATAGTTCTGCTACCTGACCAAGGGATAGTTTATTATTCCAACATCTGTCTGACAACTAGAGAATGGAATCAGAACAGCTGTTCTATCTGAGGTGCGCTTTCCTGCCATCCTCGCCCATCCTCGCCCATCCCCTGCCCTCGAAACGACCAGAGACAGGGCACCCTGCAGGGCTGCTCCTGGTGGCCACTGCCTCTCGGTGGTAGGGACAGGCTGTTCTGTAACAAATGGGTCAGCGATGCACACACTGCTAGGGATGAATCCTGCTAAAGAGATGCAAGGGAAATTTCATTTTTCTCCCCCAAGTCTGTCTGAGCACCTTATTCAATTAACATGGCCATGGAGCTGGAGACAGCTCCATGTGAAAGCCCTTCAGTTACAGAATACATTTTATTATGTGACAATAGTTGCCAGCACGATTTATTTCCATTGATGGGATTCTGCTTTTTCCTTGTTAATTTAAATCTGTATTTTCTAGTGCTGATTCCAGGTCTGTGTGAATTTTTAAAATGTTACCATTAATCCTGTGGAGCCAGTGGCCACATATAATGAAGACGGCTCTGCCGGGGCACTGGAGGGGCCTGCTGTCCTCACGAGCTGTCAGAGGGCAGCAGGCAGTGGTGGTGAGGCAGGTAGAGGCTGGTCTCCTTACCTCCCGCTACACACACACACACACACACACACACCCCTCATGGCGTGAAACCTCACTGCCATTCTACTTTCCTGAGGCAGTGCTTCAGGGGTCAAAGACTTTCAGGGGGAACACAAAGCCACAGGGATTTTCACAATACTGAGATATCGCTTCTCTTCTTCTTCTTCTTTTTTTTTTTTTTTGTACTGGGAATTAAATCCAGGGTGCTTAACCACTGAGCCACATTCCAGCCCTTTGATTTTTTTGAGACAGGTTTCAGCAAGTTGCTGAGGTTGGCCTTGAACTTGTGATCCTTCTGCTGCAGCCTCCTGACCACAGAGATTACAGACATGCATCACCACTCAGTTCTTCCCTAATTTTAAAATAGGACACTGAGAACACAAACTATACAAGAAGAATAATTCAATAAGATGAGATTTCAACATTAAAAACTCTTGTTCTTAAAAACATACTGTTACAAAAATGAAAAGACAAGTCACAGACTGGAGAAAATATGTATAAAACATATGTCCAACTCACACCTAGGACAGATACAGGACTCTGAACTGAACGGAAGGCAACCCAATTTAAAGAGGGCCAAAAAATTTAAAGCAGACACTTCATTAAAGAAAACACAATGGCAAATATGCACACGGACACACTCAGCATCATCACTCGCGAGGGAAACACACGGTAAGTCACAGTTAGATACTACGCATGTCCACGTGAACAGTGGAAAGTCAAGAGCTAGACAACAGCTGGAATGTGTCATAGTGCCACCAATTCAGAAAACTGTTTCTTAGAAAGCTGAACTTACCCTGTCTTAAAACCCAGCCATCAAACCCATCAACACTCTCCAGATTTTACCCAGGAGGTAAATGAACGCCTATGTCTATATGGAGATTTATCCACAAATGCACCTATCAGCTTGATTTATAATAGTCAAAAACCAAAACCAAGCTGGATGTCCAATAACAGGGCACTAGACAAACAAGCTGCGTATGACATGATGGTGTCAGTCAGCAATCGAAGAGGAACTCAGATCAACACACGCAAGATGATAAATCTCAAGACAATTATGCTGAGTAAAACAAGGCAGGCAGAAAAAGGCACAGGTGGCCTGATTCCATTTACAGAAAGTTCTAGAAGTGCACGCTGTTCACAAAAACAGATCCTGGTTGCCAGAGGAGGGAGGGGAGCAGAGCTAAGGAGCACAAAGGACTTCCAGGTGCAGATACATCTGTGACCTTGATGTTGGTGAGGGTTTCGCAGGTGTATGCAAATGTCAAAACCCATCACCTGCAAACTCCAGTGCATGCAGTTTACCATACACGGATTACACTTTGGTAAAGTTGAAAATATCCTCCTGATTAAAAACAACAGCAACAAAAAAGACCTATATACACAAGCCAGTGAGTTCACTGTACCCAGAAGAGCCAGTGAGAAGTTCTTCGGCTAAGTCCCGGCAAACACTGAGGGCGACTTCAGACTGCTCCTCTGCCCACTCAATGCCTGAGGACAGTGGGGCCACCAAGGTCTGAAGTCAAAAACAGCTGTGGCTAAGAAATGTTTACTCCTTCAGGTGGTCCTTGCCGGTGCAGACGCCAGCACAGCGTCATCGGCACAGGGCCACATGCATGGCTCTCTGTGGGAGCAACACGCTCCAGCAGCTCCGAGGTGCTCGTGGATCTACAGGCGCTGGAAACGCGCATGGGGATGGGGTGCTCCACGCAGAGTGCGCCCAAGGTGGGCCAAGGCACAGCCCAGGGGCTCGGGGCCAGCCTCGGCAACACAGCAAGACCCAGCTCAAAAAGACAACAAAACACTCCAGATCATTCCAACCCAGACTCAGGAGTCCAGGAGCAAATGGGACGAGGACCGGCGTTAATTCTTTCTCTTTAGAAATCTGAGGAAATAAACTTGAAATGTGGGGAATGCCTTCTAAGGTGGAAAACATAACTCTTGAGGGTTTCGCCTTCGCACGCACCACGGGGGGCCCTCGGTCCCCTCCCACGCATGATGGGAGGTCACCCACCGCAGATGTGGGCAAAAGGGGGCCCAGAGTCAGGTGGCGCAGGGCAGGGACATGCTTCTGCTATTGACAACAGAAACTGGGAAGGGGAGCATGCAGACCTCTCACCCCATCTTTCTGTGCATTTTTAAATGTTAAATTTTTCAACAAGAAATTGATTCTCTTTATTAGAAAGGGGGCAACACTAGAGGAACCCCTGTCAGAGGGGTGGGGAGTCACAGCGGGTGTGCGCAGAGGTGGCCGAAGCACTGGGGCACAGGGTGTCAGGTTCTGCTGGGGCACAGACAGGGGCCAGGTGCAGAGGAGCGACCCGACAGGGATGGGGCTGGGTGTGGCAGAGGAACGTGCAGAGGCTGGGGAGGGGAGGGGACGTAGCAAATGGCCAAAGGACTCCCTCGCGTCCTGCACCCCTGCTGGGAAGGCAGCGTCTGTGGCGCACAGCTTCAGGACCAGGTGTGAGGATGTGCTTGATGAATGCCACTTAATAGAGGAAAGGCTCCCCCGGAACACCTGGCACGGCAGGGCCCGGGAGCCACGGGAGAGGACCTCTGCCGCACCTGCTGGCATTTAATAAGCACCTTCCAGAGTGCCCACCCTCTGGGGCTGGTGGACAGTGTCAAAGAGGTCCCTGGCCATGGCCCATGCTCACTGACAGCTTGGGAGCCTATTTCTTAAGGACCATATGCTCAGGTACTGGCTGGCTCTGGGAGGTAATTAAAATGGATCATTTTCAGCTGGAAGGGCCTGACCAGCGCTCGAGTCCTCTTCAGTGACTTCACAGCCCGAGTTCCAGCTCCGGGTCCCCTGTGCTCCACGCGGAGGCCCTGAGTCTCAGGAGAGACCTGGGAAGACCCAGGTGTAAGAACATACCGTAGCTTTTCCTTGTAAATTGGCACCATTAAAACAGAGAGTTATTTTAGTGACTCTAGGCCTGAAAATATCTTAAGCTGCAGTGCTTCTCCTTTCCGTATTGATTTTGGAGCCAACCTCAGAGAGAGGTCACCATGTCCAAAGTGTCCTGCCACTTCTCAGGGTGACGAGACACTTTTCTGTTTTGTTTTGCAGTTGACACTGGCAAAGGAAGGTGAGGTTTTTGTACAACCTAAAGAGAAGCTCATCCTCTGGAATGTCCTTCACTGTCTCGTAAACTTTCATCATCTAGACTGGAAACTGAACTCAACCAAACCCGGGGACACGACCCGATCAAGGAGAGACCGGACTGCAGTGCAGCAGCACACACCCCGCAGCTGCCATCAGTGCCTGGTGACCGAGTCAGGCAGGTCATCGTGACTGAGCGTCTACTATAAGCTAAACACTATGCTCGACACTGAGATAGTTTAGAAAACCAAGAATCAGACTTTTCCTTTTAGGAATTCATCTATAAGCACTTGAAACACATACACAGGTCTCCTAAATATTCTAAGACGTGCCATAAAGGACTCTACAGCTATAAGCTTCAACTTAAAACAATGGCACAGACTAAGAACCAAGCAGTCAACATCCACTGAGAGTCCTGAGTCTAGTTGGTGGTCCCTCCTGCAGACAGGGAAGAATGGGGGGGTACAGAAAAGCCCCCACCAATGCAACAGTGATTCGGGTGTCAAGACAGTGACCCCGAAAATGTCACACAGCAAGACAGAAGAGGGACCTCAGTCTGACGCAGTCGGGAGTGGCTTCTGGCAGGAGGCAGGTGCTTCGTTCCTGCCATTTACTGAGCACTGGCACTATTCTTCATGCTTCACCTTCATCTCTAAACAATTGGGCAAGGTAAGCAGTACTGTACAGTACGGGTAGGAGAAAAGTGGCTCAGAGAAGCCAAGGAACTTGCCTAAGGTCACACAGCTAAAAAAACTGACTGAGGTATGATTCGAGTCACGGTCTTTCTCCCACGCCATGATGCCCTCTTAACACACAGCGCAGTGAGTACAAATGCAGACTGTTGGTTTCCATTCAAGCCGCCCATTTGCCAGGATCAATATAACGTCAAACCACAAACCTGAATATATAATGATTTCCCTCCTGGGCAACCCTCCCCCCAGCCAAATGCCAAATCACTCTGCACTGGAGAAGAAAAAAAAAAAGAAAAAAGAAAAAAGAAAAGAAAAGAAAAGAAAAAGCTGTCATAGGAAGACTAAGGAAATCGCAATTCCAAACTCCCCAAGTTCCTGAACGCACAGCTTTGAAGTGCATGCAGCTCCACGGCATATGGCAAATCAATTACTAGTTTAAATCTTAAAACAAAAACATGGCAAGTGTGGTACAGAAATAATCAAGAACAACGGTTGGGTTTAGATTACAGCGGGCCACTAGAGTTTTGAATACAATTAATCATCATTCCAGGCAATGGGAAGCCATATTGACACTTATTCCTAATTTGAATATTTAATTAGGGTGAAGTTCTTCATCAAATTATCGCAGAACTGGGAGAGCGCCTGCAAGGCTCACAGTCCCCACCTTAACCCCTTTCCTGCCGCGCCCCTGCGAGCACAGCGCCCAGCCCAGCCCTGCAGGGGGACACCGGCCCTGGGCTGGCCGCAGCCACAGCTGTGGCAGGGGAGCCGGGGGGGGGGGCAAGAAAGGTCTCAGGTGAGCTCAGACAGTCAGAATGAGCCTGGGTAAGATGAAGGCCCCGGCGCACCATCTGTGGACCTCCTGCCCACCCTGTGGGGGCACTCCTGCAAGTCACCAGGGAGCAGGGCCCACGAGTGGGCAAAGACGCCAGTCCCTCATCACACATGCAGCCCACTGAGAACATGCCAGGGAACGTGCAGGCCAGCCGAGGGCACCGGAAGCAGTGCTCGGAGGGTCCACTGCTGAGTGGGCTGGCGGCTGGGGCACCCGGCCTCCTCAGCTGGATTCTAAAACCTGAGTCCAGGGTTCAAAACACGACCCTGGGATCCTTGAACTGGAGTCCCATTGTTGTTGCCACCAGCTGCTCAGGAGACAGGAGGTGAGGCACAGAAGAGCTCAGGGGAATGAGACAAGGGACAGGGCGAGGCTGTCCAACCTGGGCAGGGGGCTGCAGCGTGGCACAGTGGGCCTGCCCTGCGCACGGGAGGGGAGCCACAGCAGGCCGGGAAGCAGCAGCGGCGTCTTCTGTCCAAACAGCAAAGGCTCCACGAGGCATTTACAGCCACACGTGGGTTTAGAGGTTTCATTTCCTTAGTGTTCTCCTGTTTCTCTATAAGAAAAGACTTTTGCTGACGTTTCACAGACACCACGTGCTAGCTGCCATACGCCTAACAGTAACGCATGTCCCCCCAAGACGCCAGGGCAGGACCAAGGGTGGCCGCACCTGCACTTGGCCAAGGGAGGTCTAGAATGTTTCTCCTTCAGACTCCTCTGAGATGCTCAGAATGGGGACATCTGATAGCTCAGACAAGGGACGGTCCCTTAAAAGCCCAAGATAGGTTCAATCACCCTCTGGTAAAAAGTCACAGCTACATTTGCAACAGCCACTTTTAGCAGAAAGTGGATCCTGGAAGGGGAGGAAGGAGCCACCTGACGCAGTGAGGCAGTGTGGCACAGCCCCTCTTGCCATGTCGCGGCCCAGTCTCGGCCCAGCCACCACAGGAGACCCTGGGTCCAGCAGCCTGCTCTGAGCCTGCCTGTGACGGGAGCAAATGGCGTCGGGAACTCTGGAACTTTCCTTTGTATGTTACATTAATCCACATAAGAAAATCTCTTTTAATGAGGAGTGATGTAGTTACAAACTCTCCAGAGCCATAATTAGAGCAAACTAATTGAAGCTGTGTTTTGACACACTTTCCAAACTCACGGGCGCCGGCGACACACTCACAACACTGCTGCAGAATCATTAGGCTAATAACGCTCTCTCGCATCCCGTGAAGCTCGCCCTCCCTCAGATGCTGTTTCTGCACCCGCCTGCCCTGTGGTCTCCACTGAAGATATTAACTGTGATTATGAGCACTTTTGTGGAATTCTAATGTTAAGAGTAACAAGGAGCATCAGCGTCCGCTGCTGTGTGGCACCTCTCCCTTTCCGTCCCCCCCACCCCACAGCCAGGGTGACCCGATGCAATTTCAGCGGTACTTAAAACAGTGCTGAGGGACCACGTCCAGTGGGACCCTCTGAAGCCGGGGTTTCTGCACTATTTGTTTCAAATGTTTGATGAGAAAGATCTTTCTTGTTTTGTTAGGTACAATAAAATGAAATAGTTAAGTAGAAATTTTTTCCAAGCAGTTAAAAAAAAAAAAATCTCAATTTACAACACAGTCCTTGGTAATAATACTAATGAATTCCAGGAGGACGTGCCTTGGCCAGTCTCTGTCGCCACCCTGGTGGTGACTGAAGGCAGACACGGCTGCCCTGGTGTTGAGCGGGCAGGGGCTGGGGCAGCTTGGGCTGTCAAGACGGAGCCGCTGTTTGCCACCAACAAGGCCAATTTTTTGGATGCTTAACTCAGACACTCACACACAGAGAGGAAGACTCGACAGTTCTAAATAATGGTTATTAATGACGCTCCCTGCTAAAGTGACAAATTGCTTGTGAAATTTAGAATCGAAGAGGTATGAGAGTGAACGTGTCCTGCTGCATGTGACACAATGCCCGCAGCACTAGAGCCCCCTTGAGCTCCCGAGGGGCAGGGAAGACCCCTCTCTGGGCCGGGGCCGTTGCACAGGGGCGGTGATCACGGCCATCTCTCCCTGGTTATCTCCCCGCAGCTCGTGTCACCTCTCAGTGAAAAGTGCAAAGTGGGGCGCCATGTTGAGGGTGCCCTCAGGGTCAGGTGGCAATGCTCTCAGAGCCCAGGCTCCTGCCAATACCCTGGGGTTAAGAAAGCTACCACCACCCCGTTCCCCATCCACCACCCCGTTTGCCCTCCACCACCCAAGGGAAAACGTCTGACCACTGAGAGCTCAGCCTGTGCGGCTGGATGGCGCCACCTGGCCAGCTCTGAGTGGGGAGGAAAATGCTCCTTGGGAAAGTGCCAATGACCGGATACTTCTTTGAAGCTTGGGAGTTTTTTGTTACTTAAATTACAATCCTTGCACCAATCTCCTATTTTTTAAGCCACTGATTACTTTCAAAAAATAAAATTTAAAAAGGAAACTAAGTCTCACTGCTGTAGCAATGCTCCCAGTCATGGTATTTATTCACTACATTTAAGTTTTATTCCACTTGAACCCAGTGATGCCAAAACACCGAGCTCCCACATAAAAGAAACGAGACAGAAGCCACGCCTGGGACCCGGCACCACACTTCCACTCCAGACGCTCTAGTCTAATCTCATAAACGGAAATATTGAAAGAGTCTCTAAACCTCGCTGACCTTACTTCTAGAAACCAGGAACATATGGGCACTGCTAGCTTTTCATCTCCTTCCAGCCTACTAAAACGCCTGCTTCTCCAAAGTCAGGAGCTGGGGGGGGCTGCCGAACTCCGATCCACAATGGGCCGTGGGGGGCACAGGACACGGCGGGCAGCACACCCCTCCGCAGCTGGGGACCAGCGTGAGCAAGAGGAGGCTCTGAGGGAGCGGGGGCAGGCCAGGCTGCGCGGCTGTGTCTGACCCTGGCTGAGGAAGCACTGAAGTCCTAGGTGGCCTGGAGGGTCTTCGCAGGGAGGCAGAGCATGAGGTGAACCTGGCTCAGTGCTGGCTCCTCCAAATCCCAGCTCTCTGCCCTTGACAAGTCACCAGCTCTCCAAGGTCAGTCTCCTCACCTCTTAAAAGTGAGGACACGATTATTTACCTCACAGCATGGTTATAAAAATGAAAACTGTAAGTGTGTGTGTGTGTGTGTGTGTGTATGTGTGTGAGACACACATACACACACACACACACACTCACACACCCCCTTGAGAATTTACACAATACCTGGCAGAACATGTTCAGAAAATTGTGGCTGAAATAATGATGATGATGATGATTATATTTATTCTAATAATAATTATTAATATTATTATTCAACTGGAAACAAAACATCTGCTGCTCAAGAAGGAATTTCAAGTTGAATTCTACCCTACCCGTGGGCAAAACCTCAGCCCAAATAAACTCAAAAGGCCTTTTGAAAGTTACTGCAAGCAGAGGATTTTATTAAATACCCAAATTAATAATTGAAACCCTGCCTTGCAATAGAACTGCAGAGTGCTGGGGGTGCAGTAAGGTCCCGGGAATAGTGGGGGAGAAGTGCTCATTTCTTCTTTATTTGGCGGCTAGATTTACACTGAGAGACCCAGGTGAAATATTCCATGGGGCACCTGCAAATAGACTGTCAGCTTCCACTCTGATGGAAGGTAAAATACCCTCCTCTAAATGGTCTGGTTCACAAAACCGACCCTAAAGTGAACTGATAAATCTGTTCTGACACACGGAAAACTATTTTCATAATCCTGAAAAAGGCCTTTCTCCAAACCCTGGAGCTGCAGCCGCTACACAAAGAGCCCTCCACCTCAGGCCAGGAGGGGTAGCCTCACACCCAGAGCCTGCTTTCCAGGACAGCCAGCACCGAGAGCACACGTAACATCACAGCCACTAAGGAAAACAAGACATCCACAAGTCACAGAGATCACCAAGAATGGCACATTCACAAGCAGCAAATGCCTAGTCGAGGCCTGTGCAAGGCTGAAAGCCCAGGCCGCTCAGAGGGGGAGCCGCATCGACTATGAGTCAATCCTTCATTAAACAGGAGCTCTGACTTCCCAGGAAGCCATATTAAAAATTAATATCAAAAAGTGTATTGCTCAGCCTAAACTCATCATTCATATCCAACAATACCAAACTGCATTCTAATGAAATTCCTCCTTCAAAATTACCCTGACACCAACCCTAAGTTTGGTGCTGCTACAGAGGTAGCCACGCACCACTCGCCAGGATTCTGAAAATATTCAAATGCCCTCACTCTGAAGGTCTCTTTCACGCCATTCTCATGACCCCCAGAATAAACCACACTGCTTGGAACCATGCTAAATAAAGCAAGAGCTGTGAAGCCATTCTAGGGGACGGTGATGGGACCTTCTGCGTATAGACACCACATGTTCCCCATGGTCAGCATCCACAGCTCCTGTGCACAGACCCCGGCGAGGTCCCATGTCTGAGGGTGTGAGTGTGACTGTGCAGGCAAGGTCCCATCAGGGGAGCCTCTAGGCAGCAGAGTCCCCACACAGGGCATACTCAGGAAGTCCTTAACAGCCAGCTGTGCTGGTCAGGAGGCTGGAGAAGCTGCCCATGAAGACAGCTGGGCACGTGGGTGGCTGCACCTGATCAGGCACAGGCTCAGCTCCCAGCCAAAGTTTCCCAACCAGGGACCCTGTGACCACTAGCACAAGGGCACAGGGATAGTCTATGAGCTAAAGGCAGATGGAGTACAGGTTTAGGTCCTAACTCTGACACTAACTAGCTGTGTGACTCTGGGTGGGAAATTTACCCTCTGACCTGTGTCCCCAGTTTTGCACAGGGCTGGTCACAGCCTTCACCTCAAGGAGCGACAGTTAGGATGAATGGAGTCGTTATTTCTGAAGCCCCAGGGCAGAGCCTGATGCCAGTCAATGCAATGCAAGCTTCCACTGAAAGGAGGAACGGACAGATATACAGATGGATGGATGGATGATGGATGGATGGATGATGGATGGATGGATGGATGGATGGACAGATTGACAGATGGAGAGACAGGTGAATGGACAGAGAGGTAGAAGAACAGATGGAAGGAAAGATGGGTAAATAAGGACATGGTGCCTTGTCCTACAAATGTACACTAGCTCACTTTTATACATTCAATAAATATCTTCCCAAAATAATTCCCATGTGCCTGGCACCTGGAGTTCAGAGGTCCCAACCATCTTGGGACCACACAGTTCTCACTCAACTATTCCTGGGTTGAATGAGACGATGCAGCTAAAAGCACCTGCAGGTTCCGATGTGCAGCAATGCATTTTGTCACCTCTGTGATTTCTCTGGGACCAACCTTTTATGGGTTCTTAAAGGAGAAAAGGCACCATGAGAGTCCCCATGATGAGTAAGAAAATATCCAGTTAGAGCCACTTGGAACAAGCAGCAGTGACAGGGAACCAGGAGATGCCGCACATGACATGGCCAGGACGGGCGGAAGCATCCTGGGGGCTCAGGGGAGAGGGGCTGGCAGGAGGCAGGGTGTGCAGAGTGGCTTCTGGAAGCCACATAATGAAGGCGGGTGGGAGGCAGGTCAGACAGCAGGGAGCCAGACTAAGGAGTCTGAGACCCCAGGGGATGAGGCCAGGCAGCAAGGACCTGGAGGTCAGGGACAAAGGATGCAAGTATGGTCTGCTGGAGTGAAATCATGCTGGGGCCCCAGGAGTGCCCCGCCCAGCTCTCACCCTATGCTCTGGGCAGGGTGGGGGGCTCTTCTCTGAAATAGCCCTGCTATTGGTTCTGTCCAGGGCGTAGGCAAAAAGCAGCCCCCCTGGTGCAGAGGATTCAAATCACAGTGCTAACGTCTGTGCTCTCTGGGCAAAGAGCCCTGCTCTCCAGGCTGTGTCCTAAAAAGACAGTCACATCAAGGAAAGAAAGAAAAACACGTGCCCATCTCAAGAGTTAAACAAACAAACAAGACATGTGTATGGCTTCTGTGTGAAGGAAAAGGAAATGGAATGGACCTGTGGAGGGGCCAGCATCCCTCAAGCCGAGCAGCAACCCAAGCCCTCCACCGAGGGGACCAGGCAGAGCCCACCTACTCCCAGCTGTCTCTTGCCACTATGGTGAGCAGCGCAGACTGTGCCAGTGTGTTCTCCTCTGGGGACAACTTGGAAAGGCCACCGGGGTGGCCTTGGCCTTGCCTTCTAACCTTCCTCCATGCAAGACACACATGAGCCCCAGGCCACGGCTTCCGGCTCCAACCCTCTGACTGCGCCCTCCCTGTGAAGCCTGGGGAGAAGCCACTGGGCCCGCACAGGCGAGGGCCTCCAGCGCCAAGCCTTTGGCCATTCAGAGCAGATGGGAGTCTCCACCACGGGAAGAGAAAACAGTCTTCCTGGTCTGAGCAGCATGGACCTCTCATTCTAGTCCTGCCAATACAGGACAGGTGACAGGTGTCACCTGAGGTACAAAGACCATCCTGCAAATAAAAACTGACAGAAAGCAGCCTGAGGATTTGAGGCTATCAGATAGACGACGGGGCTCCAGCGGTGACCCACGGCTCCGCCTGCGCCCCTGACTCACTCTGCCTGTCCATCAGGAGGAGCGGGGCTGGTCCCTGGTCAGGCAGGGTCAAGGAGGCAGGACAGAGCATGGCCCGCTGGTGGGCCTTGACAATGTGTGTGACGGGGACGAGCGTGGGCGTCATGGCCTGAATTCCAGATCACCGTGGTGGGATTTCCTTTCTCCTGCAGGAAGGGCCATTAACCTTTCAGATGACAGCCCTGGGACCTGAGTGATGGAACGATTTTTGAGGTCAGCAAGGATCTATGGTCTCAAAACCTGACATCGACATGCAAAAGTTGTGACTGAATCCTGGTGTCCCTGAGAGAAAGACTAAGTGCATGTGACAGATCTTCTGCAATCAAAATGCCCCATTTCCCAGAGTATCTGTCACAGATTGATAACATCCATGCAAAAAGTTAAGTACAATTATGTCTGTCACCAAGAAACAGACTTCGGAACCCGTGACTGACAACTTGCCGGGGCTGACAAATCACCGAGAGATCACTGAGCCCCAAGGAGCACAGGCCAGCTTACAACTACCTCCTGGGTGAGGCTCCCCGGAGGCTGCACGCGAGGGGAGGCTGGGGACCAGGGTGCGCTGGTGGCTTCCAGTGTGAAGCTGGCCTTTCTCCCGAGGAGGGTGGTGCCAGGCAAGGGGCAGAGGAATTGCACACAACCCCAGGGCCTGGGGTCACGGAAGCTCTTCTCTTTCAGGACCACAGAGCAGGTGACTCCACACTCTGGTGACGGGAGGGCGGACTGCCGCTGCTGGAGCCACAAGGCCAGGCCTTCCAGGGCAGCCCAACCCAAGGGCCACCTGGCATTAAGTATCTGGAAGTTCTAGACATCTGGGGTCCAGATCACTCGTTCCAGATAGACTCTGCAGGGGACAGGACCGTTCTCGTCAGCTCACGGGTGCCAGCGCTGGGTTGAGACACGGGCTCTCCTGGGGATGAGGCCACAGCAGTACCTGCCTCATGCCAGCCTCCTCCCCTGTCATCGGTGCTGCAAGCAGGAAGGGTGGTGGCTGCAGCCGCTCAGGCTAAGCTCTGCAGTCAACGCCCACTGTGTGTCCTCCCTGTCTACTGGCCATCTTCAGTGCTGCTCTTGGGACGGGGAAGGTGGCACATTTTTTAAACCAGCTTGAGAAGCACCATGACCCCAGTTGTCACCGAGGTCTGAAAATCTGACGTTGTTTGGCCATCCCAGGCAGCAGGGAGCGTTCGACCCCCAGGGAGCTTCTTCAATGCCACAGACTCTCCACCGTTGGTAAATTTCACTTTTCAATTTTTTAAAAAGCTGAGTCCAAATCTGCCTTCTTGTAACCCAAGCCACCTGACCCTACCTTGCCTTCTGTGCTCCCAGCGGCCCCCTCTCCAGCCCCACCCAGAAATACCACACTGGCCACGTGGACCTCAAAGCCAGATGCTTATGGCCGACCCAGGTCAGAGCACAGCACTGCACTCAAGTGACTTTTAGGTGGTCTGTGTGGCTGTGGGTGACTCCCTATGTACCTGAAAGGTGTGACGGGGGCATGGCCTCCGGGCATCCCCTGCTGGGCATGGCAGGCTGCTTCCCTGGCCATACTGCACACACACACACTGCTGGGCCCAGTCCAGTCTCCTGTGCCGTGGACTATGGGGACTCAGGGGCACCTCTATGGGTGCCTTCACCTTTCATCTCCTGGTCCCCAGGGCAAGGGGCTGTGGAGATGTGGTGTGTTCGTTCTGTCATCCACACATCAGCTCTCCCTAATGAGTCCTTGCCATCTGTGGGTCTGAGCTCCATGTCTCTATGTCTTTATCAAGTCGCTGACTCCACTGCTTAGCAGGCCAGGAGCAGCGGACCACCAGCATCTCCTTCCAGGTGACACAAAACCGTTCATCTGTCCACATTTGGGGGCTCCTGGTACTTGAACTGCTTTAGATCCTCTGCCTCCTTGAGCTTTTCCAAATCTTCATCCTAAAAGCAGAAGAAGTCCCTTTCCAGCAGAATCGAATGAAAGACCCTACTGTAAGAGGGGGTGGTCTGTTGCTCGGGTGAAGCTGGAAAGGTGCTTTCTCTGTGGGCACACCCTCCCCAAGGCGGCAGCACTGAGCAGAATCAGAAAACCACGGAGGCTCGCGGGGCCCAAGCCAGCCCAGAGAGGGGTGGGCAGGCAGGACGCTCCAAGGCCAGCTCCACCCTGCTGGTCAATGTGCACGAAGTGAGCAGGCAGAGGACTGAGCGCCTCTGCCCGGCCAAGACACAGGCTCAAGTCCTGGGAGCAGCCTGCCCGTCTTCCCTGTCTGCTGTGTGCAGAGATGCTTGTGTGTGAGCTGACTCCCTACACAGGAAGAGGAACCCTGTGGAGCCATTTGATTACCCCTTCTGACATGAACTACATCAAACACAGCATGTGATTCACTGGATACGGACAAGAAGCACCCTGGCCCTCCAGGGACTTGCCCGTGCTGGGAGGCAACTCGTACCTGGTTTCACCATGAGCACTTTCTGCAATATGGGAAGCTTTTGTTCCCAGGGGCAATGTCTGCCTCTGGAAAGAGAAAGCAGCTCTGCTAGGACAGGAGGTGCTCAGGTGATGGCCAGTCATCTGTGAAAAGATCCACCAAATGCCCCTTTTGTTTGAAATAAAGTTGGGGGTGACAGCTCACCCTCAGAACAACTGGGGATTCTTTGAAATCTAAGTGATGACAAAAGAAATGAAGGCAGAGCACACTGTTGTTTTTGAGATGAGGGCAGCACGTTGTCTAGGGACCCCAGCCTCTTCCTTCCCGCCCAGGGATGGGGGGAGAATGACTGGCACCTGCTGCTCCCTGCCACCTCCTGGTTGGTCAGTAGAGGGCGCTGTGCCACCGCTCTCCTGCAGCCCAGGCAGCAGCATTTGATCCGGAGGCGGCGTCCACACAAAGACCACACTGGAAGAAGTGTTTCTAGTGTTTGTGGCTTAATAGGCCACGAGAAAACAGAGTGAGCCACCAGCTTGCTATTACATGCTATATCATCACCTATGTAAAAAGCACACAGAAAAAAGGTCCTGAAGAAAATACAACAAAAGGTTATGAGCATTCACTCACTGGAAATGGAATTTGTTTTTCCATTATTTTCTACATTCTGCCAATTTTCTACAAAGCTGCATTTCTCTTGCAATCGAAAAAACCCTACAGTGCCCAAGGACTGGGGAGTCATCTGGAGGGGCTACAGAACAGGGTCCTTGTGAATTCGTGCCAGAATCCAGCAGCGTGCTGGGGACATAATGAGGGACAAGACCTGGTTCCCGCCCCTGCCCCAGAGGGGCACAAGCACAGCCCAGCATGAAAGAGCAGAGCCCAGCCCAGGGGCTCAGGGAAAGCCCAGGAGGGAGAGGAGACCCAGGGCGGGGGTGCAGGGCACACGATGCACAGAGGCCCAGAACAGGACAGCAAGAGGAGGCTGCCCAGTGGGCCTGGGGGCTGGGAGACAGAGGCAGGAAACCCGGGAGCTGGACGAGGAGGCCCAGAGTCTACCGAGGAGCTCTGCCCTTACCCTGTAGGTTGCTGCAAACATTGCACCACACCCACCTCCAGAGAGAAGGCTGTCCGTTCCTTTTCTGGGGGATTGAGAGACCCGACACCTCAAGGAACTAAACAGCACACTCCCCTCTCCTAAGTCTTCCGTGCCAAATTCAAATAAGTCTTCGGCATTTCATTTGTTTTCAAGTCAAAGATATCAGATAGGAAAACACAATCCCAAACGCCCCCAAGCCCCATAAAAGGAAGAACCTCTAATGGATCAAGAGGCACCCGAAGCTGTGCCTACCACCTGCATATTGCCACACGGCGAGAGAGGACAGTGTGGCACAGACAGTGGTTTTCACCTGGAAGCATTAACGCACCTTCAACGACCCTACTGCACACGGGCGGACTTAACTCAGCCAAATTAGAATACATTTTATATTGACTATTTTGACGTTTGTTTTATTTGGCAAGTAAAACAAAACTGATCCAATTTCCTTGCAGCCATTGTAAACCATAAACTGTACAACAGAGGTTATAAAATATATAAGCCTTATAAACACTTTGTTCTGATGTGCTACCCTACAACTCTGCCTGGCCCCAGTGGCCGGGTGTCCAGGGCCACCTGCTTTGGTTGCCAGTGACCCTGCCCTCCTGCTGTGGGACAGCACTGTCCCCACATCACCTGGGAGCTCTGGTGCTCCCTGTTTATCCAGCAGTTTAACACCTGTCCTGAGGTGGTGCTCACCCTGGGCCCTTCCAGGCCCTGTGATGTCAACAAGGGGTCACACTAAGTACCTCAGAGCAACAGAACCCTGGGGCTCTCCAACCCCTACAAGGAGCCCAAATTGGAGCCGACATCAAGCATGAACTCTAGTCCAGGTGACGGACTGAGATGACATCCCTGGCACAGGTATGGGCCTCAGCTGGCCTGAGCTCTGCTGATGGTGACCCTCAGCAGTGCCCTCCAGGACAGAGCTATGACAGTGCTGTTGGACAGCCAGAAAGTAAGGAACAAGTACTGCCAGCCTTGCACTCCCGAGCAGGGGGAGACGTGGCTGCTCAGCCTGCAGCTCTGGGAAGCTCCCTAGCTCTCCACACCTGCTTGTACCAAGGAAACTGCAAACTGCTTCCAGAGCTTCAGGCAGGTCAGGGGTAGTCTAGTTTAAATTCCAACCTTCGTTGATGAAACTGGAGGAAGACAAGAGTGTCCTTGGAGCTGAGGGGTTCCTTACAGTGGCCCAGCATGGAGGAACAGCAGCAGAGGGGGGGACTGGTGGGGCGGGGGGTGGTGTGGAGCCCAGGAGGACGCCCCCCACCCGAGACTGTTTTGCTCTGCTGCGACAAGGCTCTGCTCAGCACTCACCCCTGCGTGCTGTCTGCGGCAACCTCCTTTGTTATGTCGGCCCCCAGATGCCGTGTCACCAACCTTCCTTGCTTTACCCACTGCTGCAATCCTAGTCGCCACGGCTGTTTGTTCGCGGCCCTCAAACTATTTACTTCTAGTGATGCAAAGGGGCTGTGTCTGATGCGGCTCTGTTTATTCTCTGCTTTTTGCAAAAAGTGTGGAGAGAATCACTCCATCTTTTGGGACTGAAACCAGCTGCAGAGCACCCAGTTCCATTAACCACGTGTCTCTGTGGGTCAACTATTAAAATCAGCACCATCTCCTGAGAAGCTTCCCACTTGCCTCTAAAATCCAAGGTACCTACCACTTCTCAGTCTGGGGCTCACTGGGAAGGAACAACATGAAAATGAACAGAGTTGCCAACCGGCCCTCCTGGGTCGAAGAGGACCGGCCGGCTGAGGAAGAGAAGCTGCCCTTTGGAGGCAGGTGACTCCAGCCATGTGGTCACCACGCCCAATGTCTGCACATCTTTTGAGTTCCTTCAAACAGAAAGACAATTTCAGTCGCATATGTTGTTTTAGGACCCTGCATCATGTGCACGGGAGACAGGAGGGCCTTTCCATTCATGTCATGCACAGATTTCTAAATGGGCTTTTTAAAAAATCTCCTCTAGAGGCACAAGTTTAAACTAAACTTGCACAAGTGCTCAGTGACACCGTGCACTATTTCATCAGACGTTAAGCAGGTGTGTTTTAAACATGCCTCAGAACCCAAGACCATGTGAGCAAGCACATCGGACACCCGACCAGGCCTTACCTGGGGAGGTTGGGGGCTGGGGTGGAGGCGGCCGAGGACTGCGAGGGTGTTGTGGGTTGAGATGAGTCGTGATTTCTAGGCACTCTGCCCATTCGATACCAGATCCCCATGCTGTTCAGTTCCCTGCAGGAGAAAAGAGAGATCTTCATGGCGCTGCTTGGCCTGGAGCACGAACCTGAGCCGCAAAGCAAACCAGTCATTGCCTCAAACCCCAGAGGTCAGTTCTTGCCCAAGTGACAGGTCCATCAGTGCACCTTCTGCCCTGGGCCTCACAACGAGAGCACCTGTGCTGCAAGGCCGTCTTACCCGTCTGGGCTGGCTTCCCACCGCAGCTGTGTCTTCCTCGCCTCTCAGCTCTGAACTGCTTTCTATTTTACCCTCCCAGGATCAGTGGCTTTGTGACAACCCCTAGGAAATCCCCCTGTTAGGGTGAGGCTGATGGAAGAGTAGTCCCGTGGACGAGCACGCCTGGGTTTTAGCCAGGAGAGGGATCTCCCCACCCACCCTACGATGCACCCCAGTTTCAGGAGGCAACCCCTCGCAGCGGATGTCACATGCATTGGCTTCACCCCAAGATCAGCTGAGAAGATGACTTCAAACCACAAAACCCGAAGCATATGCCCCACAAGCCACCACTAGAGTGGACATGCACACGGCATTTCCTGCTACTAGTGTGACAGCCACAGTGGCCCAGCCCACACCACAAGGCCATGCTTATGAGACAGGTGCACCCTTGGGAACTTCACCAGTACTATTTCAGTCACATCCAACTTCTCCATTGCCCTGCAGGAGACAGGACCATCTTTGGGACCAGAAAGAGAGGAAGACCACCTCTTCAAAACATGAAAAAAAATATTCTGTAGATATTTTTGGTAAAGTTTTCAGTGCACCCCACAACCATTCTGAACCTCAATTCTAATTTCATTCAGTTGCAATGATCTCACTGCATCGGGGCCCCAGCCTCAGGGGTTTTGCGGAAGCCTTCTTGAATGTGAGGTTTGTGCCTCCTGGGTGGATGGCCCCACGCCTTATGAAGCCACACAGAAACTGTGCCTATTTTGAAAAATAAGTGACTCTGGGGCTGGGGTTGTGGCTCAGCAATACAGCGCTTACCTAGCACGTGTGAGGCACTAGGTTCCATCCCAACATCACATAAAATAAATAAATAAAATAAAGATATTGTGACCAACTACAACTAAAAAAAATAGTAAAAAAAAAAAAAATAAGTGACTCTGTTCTGAACACTGAGTTCTCTTCCCTTACTTAAAACTAACATTAGAATTGTCTTCCCCTGGGAAAGAATTTTTGGCCCAAGATGAAATGAAACTACACTTTAACGATATTTTCAAAATGATAGGGGAAAAGACTCTAGTTTTGATTATCAAGACAAATATTAGTAAAAACCTATTCTTCAGAATTGTTTCAATTGGTTAAAATTACATCTTCTTACAGTAGCATAGTTGGTAATTAAAAATACTAAAATTAGATTTTGAAAGTTCATTACAAAATTGTTGGTTTCTACCACTTGCAAGTAACTGCACGCAGGTACCGACCTGTGTTATTCCTGTACCTAGTTCTTACTCCTGCAATCCTACCGCTGTAATTAAACCTTGCTGCCAAACAGGAAGTCTGAGAGTATAAAGAAAGGAACCATCACAGTTCCATTTGTTTTTGTCTGTCTGTCTATGTGTTGGTGCTGGGACTGAATCCAGAGCTCGTGCGTGCTAAGTCAGAGCTCACCTCGCAGCTACACTCCCAGCTCGAGTTCCTGCTAAGAACCACAAAGCCTGGATCCCGAGCATCGGTGTCCCCAGCTGAAGAGTGAAGAAAGTGCTGCTCACGCACATGGCAGCACGCACGGCCACCTCTGTGGCTGTGGCCATGCCACGTCTGCGGGAGGGAAGGCCCTGCTTAGAGAGTGATGGCAGCTCTGGGCTCAAATGAACAAGAGCAAGACAGAGTACAGACCACCCGGGGCTGACCTCGGCCAGGTGGAGGGTGCTCCCTCAGTGACAGGAGTGCCTGGCCAGGGGCAGCAGCACGGGGCCCAAGAGCCAACCCTTGACTGCACACGGCTCCCGAGACCCCCTTCCACTGATGGAGCACAGCACACATCCACCTTCTGGACGTCTAGCACCTATTTCCTCCCCTTGCCGGCCCTCCCCTCCCCTCCCAGGTCGGGGGCAGACACCCCCTCGCTGTTCATCCTTGAGTTCCAGTAGAGCTGACCCTGTTCAGCCTGGGCCATCAAAGAATGGCATCTTCCTGATACCAGTGTCCAGGTAAGGGTGCCCCAGACCCTAGTTAGATCAGTCAGACAACGAGACTGAACTCCAGAGCTTCTGTGTGAAGTACCAGGAACGTGGGTGAAGGCATACACCCTGATGCTTCCCCCAGAGATCAGGTATCAGATGGGGTCCTCCAGAGGACTCTAAGCAAGGAGGAAGACATCCTGGGCATCCTGGGAAACCCTCTGACCACTGAAGCCAATCTGCCCAGAGCTCTTCTGCTGTGTCAGGCAACAAATTCTTCCTTTTGCTCAAGCTACCTGGGTTGGGTTTCCTGTCACTTACAATCAAAAGATCCCAAAGCTGGGCACGGTGGCACATGCCAGTAATCTCAGTGGCTCAGGAGGCTGAGGCAGGAGGATGGAGAGTTCAAAGCCAACCTCAGTAACGGTGAGGCGCTAAGCAACTCAGTGAGACCCTGTCTCTAAATAAAATACAAAATAGGGCTGGGGATGTGGCTCAGTGGCCGAGAGCCCCTGGGTTTAATCCCCGGTACCACAAACAACAACAAAAAGAGCCCAGAGTGAAACCTGCAATTTCATGAGAGTTGGTATTTATGACGTGGCTCTGGGGCCAGGCCTGTTGCTGCAGCTGTGGGTGAACCTGACACAGCCTGGCCCTGGCCCTGGCCCTGGCAGTTCTCTGCTCATCAGCAAAGACAAACAGCTGGCCCAAAACTGCACAGTGAATTATCAGGGCTACTACTTGTGTTTCGTCCTGACTCAGACCATCTGACAGCTTCCCACTGGGATAAAACCCAGACAGCCACTACGTCCTGGAGGCCCTGCAGATGGCTTCCCTCGCAGCCCCCACACCCTGTCCCTCCATGTCTGCTCCGGCCACACAGGGATGCTTCTGTTCCCGGAACACAGACGCTCAGTCCCACAGCTTGCCGGCTCCACCCGTGGGCTCGGTCTGCTCATGTCCACGGCTGGACTCTTTGACACTGAGTCTCTGGTGCAATGCTGCTGTCCTGACCCCCTCACTGAAGCAGCCCATGCCTCACCGAGTCCCGTTTTCTTGACTATCTGAAATCATCTCATCTCTTTTCTTGTTTGTTGTGTGGTGAGGACGGGGTCTTCCCCTTGCCTCTGTACACACAGGGCCTGCTCTCACACAGGAGGGGCACACCATAAATCTGCAGAGGGATCAGGGGTCCTGGGTGGCTGCACAGGACAGGGAAAGGGAGGTCCAGATGCGACAGTCCGCAGCAGGCGAGGCACAGGGAGGCCAAAGGCCTGCCAAGCTGCACAGCTGCAGCACAGCAGAAGGGCAGAACGAGGGCCCGGGCTGGGAGGGCCTCACCCGAGGAGTGTCCGAGCACTCACAACGGACAGCAGCAGATGACACCTGTGTTATAAACTTACCCAATAAACGTGTACTGAGGAGGGGCCTGCTTGGTCCGGCCCATGATCCGAATGTCACAGATGGCAGCTTCAGTGGAATCCCGGGGGATGAATTTGATGCACAGCCTCTTCTTTCTAAAAGCCACCTCCTCTAAAGGAAAGGATAACAGAGAAGACATGAGTTTTGCAGAGACGCCCCCTTGGTCTCTGTGCATCTTCCCGGGCGGCAGGATGGACAACTCCACCCTGCCTTCCCGGGGCCACAGGCTATGACAAACAAGTGCACAGTCACACTGCCCCACACCCAGGACCTGACCCCAGATGTGCCTGGCCTGGGGCAGCTGAAGGCCAGGACCTCCATCTGCAGAGGCCCACCGGGGAGGCCAGGCACCTGCGCATTCCACCACACAGGGTTCTCTTGCTCACGTTTTATGACAGACATCCTGGAAACCACCCAGAGTGGAGGGAACCGCAGGAAGAACCCCTGTGCCTCGTCACTCGGCTTCATGCTGCTGACCATGGACAGGCCAGTTCCAACTTTCGGCCACCCTAAGTCTAGCTGAATCTTCAAAATGAGTCTCTGATGCCACATCCTGTCCCATATCATCATCTTGGCAGGCATTTAATCAGATGCCTCTTTTCTACAGGACCACATGCCATGACCACTCCTGATGAAATCAGCCAGGCTCCCGTGGCAGCCGATGGGGCCCATGTTCAAGCTGCACCATTGGCTGTTCTGGATCCTGCTCCAGACCATGTCTGTGCATCACATTTGGTCACAGGTGCCCTGGTCCCTTTTGTGCTCCACAGGCCTGCCCATGATCCTTTTCTTCAGGGCATGGGCAGCCCAGAAAGATGGGCTGTCCCTCCCATTGCTGTGAGATGACGGGGCTGAAGGCTAGACTGGGCTCAGGCCAACCTTCAGGAGAGGCCACCTCACAGGCAGTATGTGTCCCCTTCAGTGTTGCATCTTGGGGATGTTTCCACAGTTTTGCTCGGGACTCTGCTCACAGAGTCCCCAAGTGCAGCTCTGGAAGCCATTTCCTTATCACCAGGTGCTACTGCTAAGACCTCTGAGGGTTTCCCAATGGTGCCTTCTGACGCTGCCCTTCCTCTGTGCTGGCTAGCTGCAGGTCTTCTACATAAAAACAACCTTTCTTCGTCAACTATTCGGTCTTCCCTTTTATGGGAAAGGAAGGACACAGCTGGCAATTCTTTCCTCTCACTTTTCAGGTCTTGGCGCAGCACGGTGGTGCCCTTGCAGCCCTGGGTGGCCGATGCAGTGTGAGGCTGCTCATTTGTGCTTCTGAACACGGGTTCCAGACAGCCCGTGAGGAGGCTGGATTTGGTTGACTTCCACCACTGCTGTGCTGTGGCTCTGTGGCCTTAGGAGCACCCTTACATCCTCTGAGCCCTGTTTCATCATCTGTGGGAGGGAGCTGGCAAAGCCCAACCTACTGGGGACATCAGGTGGCTGTGAGTGGTGACAAGTACCATTCACCTGCCCTGCCCTGGAACACAGGAGGCTTCAGTAAAGATAAACCACAAGGAAAATTCCATCAAAATCACAGTCAGTCCCGGTGTAAGCATAGCATCTGTGCTTGGTATTGACCTTCAGGCCGTCCAGTTCCGGGGCAGGAAATCTGCATTGACAGCACATTCGAACTTGGGAACAGATGGGGAGGGGGTCCTGCCCTGTACAGCCATGGTGCTGCTTGGTGGCTGTTAGTTTTTTGGATGGGGGGGAGTTTTTTTAAAAAGAGCTAGATTGAAACTCCTGTGGTTCCTTCCACAGGTGCAGAAGCCGAGGGCTGGGTCAGACCTGGAAGCCAAACAGCCTCCCGAATCCAGACCCAGAGCACTGTGTCCAGCAAGGCAGGAATGGTGCCCTGGGCTGGGGGTCACACAACCCTGCACCTTCAAAATCTGTCAGCTGCCAAGGTCAGCCTTTGAGAGCATGAGGGGAGGCCACTCCCCAGGGGCACCCCAAGTGCAGGTGTCCTACGGGCGGCTGCCACTCGGCTCCTGACCGTGCTCCCTTCCTGGCTGCGGCGGTATGGGGTGAGGAGCCGCTCGCTCACATGCTGAAGCAGGCCTAATTTTAAGTAAACATATTCTACATAGTCAATAGAAATGTGTTCAGTCATGCTAATGAACACAGAGAAAGTACACAGCACTTTACTAAACAAACACTCTTCCGGTTTTTAAGTGCTATATGACTGCAACAAACTGTGTTTTAAATTAATTACAGGAGTCTCGTCTGTTTGGCTGACTTTATGAAATCAGGGCCTTGAATACACTCACATAACACAGGACTGACCATAAAGCTCTCCTGTCCCCTGGGCAGAGCTCCAGGAAGTAGCCCCATGATGGGAAGTGAAGAGGCTCCCTTGACCAAGCCTCTTATGCAATAAGGCACCGAGGGAGACCTGGGTCCTGACCCCAGAATGTCCGTGGCTGGACAATGCCCAATGCAGCCCAGACATGGGGACAGATGTCCCTGATAGGACACCTGGCCCCCCATCGCCAGACCATGGGCTCTGATGGAGCTGTGCCCTAGGCCCCCCAATGAGCTGGCTCAGTAAGAGGAAAACGCAGGATAGGGAACCCTTGTGGCTCTGTAGTGTGTCAACATAGAGACACTGTAGGTCAACTCCTTGTCAAAAATGAAAGCCAGTGCAAATGGTGAAACTAAAAAGAGCCGGGGAGAAGTGGGAATTGTACCCGTCTGTGAGTCAGTCTCAGTCTATAGGCTGTTGCTTCACACGAGACTGAGCAAAAGCAATAAGCCGACCCCTCTGAAGCGTCCAGCTCGCCAGTGAGGAATGCAGTGAGGTCACTACAATTAAAATAGTAAAACTCAATAAAAAACTGAAAGCCTACGCTGACACAGGCCTGTGGAAACCAAGCCCAAGCTCACATCACCAGTGGAACTGTGGATGGGGGTTCTGGATGTCCACCTGGCAACAGAAAGCAACAAAGCTTACCTTCCCCGAGGCCACGCTGCATGCAAAGCGCCACGTGGGGAGGTGCGGTAGTTCAGCTAGGAGGGCCCCCAAGGCTTCTGTGGGTGACAACACAAGAATCTTCAGGAGTAGAAGGCTTAGCTGAGGAGAGCTCAACCTCATCAGTGGACTCCCCCACTGGTAGGTTGAACTGGTGGTCACTGTGGGCAGGTAGGGGGTGGCTGGAGGAAGCAGATCACTGGGGTGTGCCCTCGGGGTTCATATATTGTCCTGGTGAGTGGAGCTCTCTGCTTCCTGGTGCCATGTCCTGAGCTGCCTTCCTTTGCCACAGCCTCTGATGTTCTGCCTCACCCCGGGCCCAGGGCCAGGGTCGACCGACCATAGTCTGAGACTTTTCCTCCTCTGTTGTTCTCATTAGGTCTTTTGGTCACAGTGATCCAAAAGCTAACAAAACAGGCGGGTACCTCAGGTGATTAAGAGATGATCTAAATATGATCTGTCCTAAAGAAACAGACGAGTGGCAAAGGCAGGGAGGCACGTGCGTGGCTGTCATGCATCAACCAGCATCACGGAGTCAGTTCACATCCTTCTCTGTGGCAGGGAGGTTTTAACTGAGGCCCAGGAGGGAGAAGGATCTACCTGGAGCCCACAACTTCAAGGACAGAGCCAGTCTGTCCAGTCAGTGAGACAGACTCCAGAGTCAGGGGTCCTCCACCTACACCATGTGGCCATTTGTCCCAACAGAGGTGAAGGCGGGAATTGGGAGGTGGAACCAATGGCTCTCCTTCCACTCCTGCCACGCTGCTGGCCTTGGCCCGCCTCTCCCCAGCCTCAGCAAGCTGCGCTGTGCCAGGTGTGTGCACGGCAGTAGAGGAGGCAGACCACGGCCCTGGACAGGTCACGCTGGCTGCAATGCAAATCTCTGTTGCTGCCTGGCCCTCCACAGGAGCGTGCTTCCTGAGGGACGGTGCTGGTCACCATCTCTCCTGCTGGAGCCTGCCGTGCCTGACCCTGGCTGTGTGGAGGGAGCGCTGGCTTCCGTCCAAGCGGGATCTAGGATCAGAGGCGGTTTCCTGCAGCGGGCACCCTGATGCTCACTCAGGGTGTGGACTTTTCAAGTGGAGGAAAGGGAACTGCGGGCAAGGGGAACGGCAACCCAAACTCCTGGAGCCCCGAGAGAAAGGGGCACCGAGGGGAGACAGGTGGGGTCTGCAAAGAGTCTGAGCACTGGGATACAAGGGACTGGCCTGGAGAGTCAGAGTGGAGGCCGACTGTGGACAGGACGTCCTCTAGAACCCCACGTACCCCAGCCACGACAGAGCAACTCCAGCCCTGCCAACCACCCTGGCTTCCTTGCAGAAACTGACAAGCTAATCCCAAAATGCGTGTGGCCACTCAAGAGACCCAGAATGGCCAAAACAACCTTGAAAATGAACAGAGGTGACAGAGTCATGTGTCCCATCTCGAAACTTGCTACGAAGCTCCAGTAATTGAGACTGTGCAGAGACCTAGGGGATGGAACCAGGTCCAGAAAGAACACGCTGCACTCACGGTCAGCGCCGCTCCATAGGGTGCCGACGCAATCCAACGTAGAAGAGAAGTCCTGTCAACAAATGGGGCAGGGACACCTAGACCTGTCCAATATAATAAAGCTGGACCCTAGCTCATAAAAATTAGCTAAATATGATCAGACCTAAGTGTAAGAGCTAAAATGATAAACTCTTAGAAGAAAACTTAGGCATAAAACTTGGTGACCTGGGTGGGATTGGGCAGTGGCTTCTATGACACTAAAGCACAGCCACTAGATAAGCAGAGCTGCAGCAGAGGTGGAGTTCATGTTTCAAGGGCACCATCAAGAACATGAAGAGAAAAACCACAAAATGGTAGAAAATTTTTGCCAATCATCTTCTGATAAGAAACTTCTACTTAAAATACTCTTACAACTCAATAATAAAAGACAACCCATTACCAAGTAAGCGAAGAATTGTAAGGGATGTCTCTGCAGAGCGGGTACATGAGTGGCCAACAGCACCCCGGGAACTAGGGAGATGGAAGTCGAGACCACAAAGAAACCTCACGTGGCCCCCACGAAGACGGCTGGAAACAGAAGGACTGACGGACAGGTGTGTCAGACGTGGAGAAGTCAGAGTTTCACGCACAGCTGATGGGAACGTGAAATGGTGCCACTGCCCTGAGAAACAGCTTGGTGTCCCCTTAAAAGTGAAGCACAGAGATGCAGTGACTCAGCAACTGGGCACAGACCTGAGAGAACTGAAAACGTGTCTATTCAAAAACCTGTGCACGAACGTTCCCAGCAGCACTGTCATAACAGCCCCAAAGTAGGAACGACCGAAAACGGCAGCCGAGTGAGTAACCCAAACAGGACACCCGTGGAGTGGTGTGTTTGGCAATGGAAGCTGGAGCTCGGGGCCATGGTGCCACCTGCTCCGGCCTTGAACACGTCCCGCAGAGGAAAGAAGCCAGACACCCAAGACAACGTTCCACCCACAGGAAACACACAGGGTAAGCAAATCAGTCAGAAAGCAGATCTGAGCGGCCGTCCAGGAGTGCAGGGGGTGCGGCGAGGGCTGGAAGCAGTGGACAGCCTTGGCTAGGGGTCCAGATTTTCCTTTGTGGTGATAAAATTGAGAGTGGTCTGTAAATATTCTAAAAATCACTGAATCCTACTTAATGGGTGAATTAAATGATGTTTGAACTGTATCTTAATAAGGTTGTTACAAAAAAACCCCTCTGCATAAATATAGACAGTGGTACTGTGATTAAAAGTGGCCGAGACAGACTGGAGTGTGCACCTGATATTGTGTGCACAGTGGTGGGAGGCACTAGCGACTGAACCCAGGGGAGCTCTATCACTGAGCTATGACCCCAGCCCTTTTTATTCTTTATTTTTACATGGGGTCTCACTAAGTTGCTCAGGCTGGCCTTGAAACTTGCCATCCTCCTGCCTCAGCCTCCTGAGCTGCTGGGATTGCAGGCTGCGGCACTGCGTGGGTTTCCACCTCTAAATGTGTGTGTGAGATTTTGCTAAATTCTTTGAACCCTAAATATTTACTAGAACTCATTTTTTATAAGCAAAATGGGTGTAATGATGCGGATCTCTAAAGAGGGGTCTTTTGAACATGAAACGCTGTCAGGGAGGTAAACCCCAGGGGCTAATGCATAGCAAACACACAGTCCACACCAGCCAGCGAGAGGGTAGCTTGTATAACATGACAATGACACTAAAAACGACCTGGAGTTAAAAGTGAGGCCACTGAGAACGAAGGTAAGGCCAAACGGCAGGTTCACCTGCTTCAACTGAAACAACAGTCGCCGTGGGTCCACACAGAATGCCAGCAGGAAAATGACAACAGGCCACGGTGAGCCCAACTGGGAGGCCGAGAGGGTGTGCCTGCTCCTCCTTCCCTGCTCCACGTGGTGGGCGCGGCACACCCAATGAGAATGAGGAAACTCCAGCGCCCAGAGCTTTCCAGCCCTGCCTACTGCCACCGCCACCGGACCACAGGCGCCCAGCATCCCGAGGCAGCTCTGTCCATCAGCAGGTCACTGATGCTCAGTGCTCCTTGGTGGTCAGGGTATTCAAAGCCGGCTCCCGTGTGTGCTTGCCCGGGGTTATTCTGGTTCTCACTGGTGTTGTTGGCTTTCCGAGCCCCCAGTGCACACAGGGCTGCACGTGAATCCCCTGGGCATCTTTGATTCTCCTCTTGAGCTCCTGGTCTTGGGTGGAGCCTGGCTTCAGCAGCATGACCGTCATCAGCTCCGCACTCTGACCTGGCTAGGCCAGCTCCGGGGCCACCCACTGAGAGAGAGGGGCCTCTGCTTACTTACAGGCTTCCCAGGATCTCTGCCAGCCCTGGGGAAGCAAGGAGGACGCATGGAGAAAGCAGCAGACACTGTCCATGGGCACACAGTAGGACCTCCTAAATGTTTCCAAAGAGAAACGCACACAAAAAATCCCTCAGATGCTACTTGGGGGAAGAAGACTCGCGTGAGAAGCAGCGCTAAAGGGAGACTCACGTGTGTCCACCGTCTCCTGCATCGGGATGAAGCCCACGGGCAGCGTGTCCTTGATGTCAATGAGCTTCATGTCCACTAACACGTTCCCCAAATGACTCTTGGGAAGAAAGAGAGACACAGACTATTAGGCTGAGCACGCCTGCAGCAGGTTCGCCATTTTGGCTTCAAGATGCACATTTAACACAATGACTTGTGCAGCTTTACGACAGCAGGTTAATTAGAGGAGGTGACACTTAATGTTCCCTAGCGGTTACAAAGGGACTCGGTGGCCGCCGGGAAGGAGTTTCATCTGCAGAACTTCAAAGCCATTCACTCAGACTGGCCTTGGTGAGCCGGGTGGGCCACCCAGCAGACGATGTGGACAGAACCCAGCAGAGGGCAGCTGTGCACACCAGTCCCTGGGCCTGGCTGCCACTCAGCCCTGAGCACCAGATCTCAGGGCAGTAGGTTTTAGAAACAGCAGATTCCTGGGCACCTGCTTGGGATGAGCTGCACCTAAACTGAACAGGGAACCCATCAGACTCCTGAGCAATCACCAGCCTGCTACCGACACACATTTCGGTCGCTAGATACATTTATTAAAATCCCAGGGATCATAAAATAACACGGCTGCCTCAGCACCGCACGTCTTCTAACACGACACGCACGAGGGCCTCTTAAGCTCCTGCTTAGTGCTGGTATTTGGGGTCCACAGTGCGCGGTTTCCGTAACCAGTGTGGACACATCTTTCTGAGACAGAGCGCCATTCTGTAACTGCAGGAGAGAATGCTCTTGAGTACACTGGCACTTGCAGCCTGTACTTCATGCTGGAAACAGCCCTAAAGAAATCTGCCCTACAACTTAAACACACAGGACCACCACTGAGGTTCATTAACATCCTTGGAGTCACCCACAGCCTCGTTCCCCTGACTCTAGTCAGAGTCAGTTACGGAGGGAATGATGGGTTCCCATCCCAAATCTCTCCTGTTAGGATCCCAGCAAATGCACCCTGCCCGCCTACTTCCTGGACGTGCCTTGCCCCCGAGCCCAGCATGAGCACACTCTCGGTGTACTTCTCTGTGTCCCTGGACCAATGTCCAGGTGGTCAGCGCATGACTTTGGCCTCGGAAGCAATCTCTCAGGCTACTGTCCCCATCATTTAGTGAGGAAGGGTGTCAGCCCCACTGTGTGCAGGGCCACCTCGGCCTGTACAGTGCTGGGCCTGTGAGAAGCCACGCGGGAATCCTCACGCCCTATCTGAGCCGCGCTCTCTCGAGGTGTTCTTTTCCCTCATGTCAATCACAATCGTGTATTTGTGAGGCTGTGTGCTTGGTATCTGCCTCTCCCCTGGGGCTTAAGGACCACAGGGACCTCTGCTCCACGGCAGATCACAGCCTAGCATGGTGCCTGCTCACGGGAGGTGCTCACTAGTGATTCACTGAATAAATTAATGTGTTTTTTTTTTCTTTTTGATACATTTCTTTCAACTGAGTGGGTCATGGAGAGTCAGAAATCAAACTGGATTTGCTTAGAGGGCAAATCTAAACCATATCATAAAAATCATGAAAATATGTTTAACAAATGCATCATAAATCAAAAGCGAACAAATAAAATAAATTCTTCAAATTGAAACACGAAGGTCAAGTGGCTAGTGTAACCTACAACCGGTGTTCTCATGGCCCTGCCAGCACCAAGCCCTTCTCCCTCTCTGCACCACGTGCTCACCAAGCCCAAACACGACGTGGTCTCAGGGAGCTGGGCCTCAGGAAGACAATGCACAGAGCGGCCCGTGAGTGCAGAGGGGCCCGCGCCGCATGGAATAAATCTCTGAGCTCGCAGGAGGGGTTTGAACCGTTAACCTGACTCACGAACATCAGCTGCTTCCAGAATCTAATCTATCATCATTTTTTTTCATGGCAGTTGCTTTTCCACGTCGTCACTGCTTTCTGCATTGAGGAATTAACAACCGGGCATGTTTGCTGCCCCGTAGATGGATGGGAATTCATCAGTATCCTTCTCAAATGTCTCCTCCTTGACAAGTTGGGCTTCCAGAAGTCAACTGCAAACCACTTAGCGACCTCGCCCTCCACACTCTCTACAAATGTCCCCGGTCATAAAACCAGAGCATCAGTGGTGTGGCCATTAAAAGGAGCCCGGGAAAATCCTTCAGTGCATGCAAAATGGGAGGCTGCACCGTGGATGCTTCTGCAGCCCAAGTGGCCCTCTGCACACAGGGCTGGGGCTGCCACCGCTCAGGGTTTAATACGGTAGGTCTGCGACACCATTAATTTTGCTTGTTCCTCTCCCCTCCCCCACCCGTGCTCTCTTTCATTTCCTCCTCATAAATATGAAGAACGTATTCCCAATCCTTGTTGAGCAAATGATTCATGCCAAAAGCCCAATATGCACTGACTCAGGGTATTTATATTGTCTCTGGTAGCCAGTATTTGCTAGTATACTGTAATTATTTTTGACAACCTTGCATTTAAGGTAGCCACAGATAACCAACTTAATATTCAAATGTTCATAAATCCTTCTGTTTAATATCCTCCCTACCTAATCTATGTACATTATTATTACAGGTAATGCAGAAAGTACAGGGCATGAAAAGTGCAATTAATCTCGATCCTTCCCCAGGAAGCAATGTCACTCCAAAGCCAGGTTTCTGTATTAATAGCATTATTGGGGGAAAGGAATTTAGGTTCCAGAGGAGGCTCCCAAAACTCCTACATTGGGAGTCTCAAGTCACCTAATTAAGACTCTGCCCAGTCTGGAGATCCCACACCCTCCTGCACGGCTGTAAAAACCGCACTCTGCACAGCCCTCGCCCACACTGCGGGACCAAGACGGACGACTGTAAGGACCAAAGCTCACCCGGCTCCTGCCTCACTGTGGGGCAGCAAGTGGCCCTGCCACCTCCGGATTTGATCCCAAACCAAATTCAATCTATTGATTTGATCATTTGGAACCCATACAGGACCCATTCATTCTTTTTCCAAAAATGAAACGCACCTGCTCCTCACACTGCTGGGGGCGGGGTGGGGGCTGCTCCCGCTGCCCTCGGCCTCTCCCTACCCGTTGCACTGACACACAGCTGCTTGGTGACCAGCCAACAGTGAGGAAAGCAACACATTTTCTATAAGACACTTACTCAAGACACCCAAAACAAACAAGGCCCTGTGACTTCTTTGTCATGTTGGACTCGACAAAGTCCAAGGAACCAAAAGTGATCACAGAGCTGTGACCAGGAAGGAAGACCTGGAAAGCAGCAGGGGACAGAGGGCATGAACAGTGTTCCTTCAAGTCCTCGGGAGCCTTCCTTGCAGCCCCACGCCTCAGTAGCACACTGACCTCCTGCAGGAAGCAGCAGATGGGATGGCGGACAGAACAAAGGTGACAAAAGCTAAAAATAGAACTAGTTTCAAAAAGAGTGTAGGTCAGCCCCAGGGACAAAGGGCAGGAGGAGCACCCCAGGGGGCAGTGAGGAAGCGCTAGGATGGGCACCACCCCAGCCCCATGAGCCCAACATCTGGAAAGGCAATGCCACCTCCTGGCCTGCTCCGTGGTGTCCCCCAGGCCACAGTGAGCCCGAGGCAGCCGTGTGGACAGGCTGCCAGCTCACGGTGAGGCGTCCCCCAGCTCAGCTGCTACCTTCCTGGTATTGAAAATGTGTTCAAAAGATTTCCAGCACTTAGTGCCAGGACTTTCCCTACTCCATTATAAGCTCAGTACATTACAACCAGCAAATATGTTGCTCTTGAAGGTGGGGAAACCTAACCAAGTTCTGAACACATTAGGAGCAATTCTCCCAACAAAGAACAGGAACAGGTGGAAGAGGGTGGAAGCCAGAGAGCGGGATGGCCCACCTGTGACCACACTGGAAGGGACACACCCAGGTGCGTGACATGGCACCAGGCTGGGGCCTGTGATGGAGAGGAAGACTCCTCCCTGCCCAGGCCTCTGGGTGACGGTGTTTGAAGTCATTGTTATGGTTTGGTTTGGTTTTTTTAACCATGAACATACATTACTATTTAGCAAAGTTTATAAAAGTAAGTTGGTAAAATGTTTCCAAAAAAAACCAAAAACATTTGCATTAGAAAGAGAAGTAACTATGTGGGCCAGCAATGAACTTCCCCACTGAAAGTGAGAATCGGGCTGCTCCCCACCTGAGGCCAGGGAAGAGGGTGGCCTTGGACAAGCCTTAAACCCGACTCTCAGTGTCCGTCTTTATGGGGATGGCAATACTGAGGGACTGGGTGAGGGGCCAATAAGGCAGGCATGATGCAGGGGAGAAATAACAGAGCTATTTCCCTCTTTTCTAAGCCGCCCATTGAAACACCTTATTGGAAAAGACTTAGGGATATTTAAAGTTTCCTAATTCATGGGTCCAAGTAACAAAACCCAGCATATTAAGAGAAATCTGCACAAGTGAATACCTATCGACGGAAACAACGGACTATCTAATGTCCACAGAGACTCAAGGAGAAGTCCCTTTGGGAACCCAGGAGCAGGTAGGGCAGGTCCCCTTTGAGTGGGGCTGCCATTTGCTGGCCAGCATCAACTCCAGCTCCACTGGAAGGCGGTCATGTCCACACTACCGTGATCTGTCACTCGAAGGAAAGTAGGCAAATGAGAGCTGTGAGAGAAATTTCCTGGCTTCCTTTTGAGAACACACTTTAATGGAATTCACTGTGCACTTGGGTACATGGTTAATAATACTGTTGATAAATGAAACCCAGCGCTGGCTGCCGATTCTACCCAGTTCCCTAAAACCTCAAATAAATTAATACAGCAATGAAAGTAAACCAAAACAAAAAATGAGGAAATTCCAAACAGGAGTGTAATTATCCATGCCCACTCAGCAAATAGAAACCACCCCTACACTTACATTTTCTTTGGAAAACGATCTTGTGAAACACAGGTATCTGGTAACCTTGGACTTGAACAAGCCGTCTTTCCAAAGGTCAGCGTCCACGCCATCTGCCGTCTGTGCCACCTGTGCCGGAGAGACAGGGGAGAGGATTGCAGGTGAGACAAGATGGAGCTGAAGGTGTGCACGAGCCGCTTCCTCTGTACCTGTTCCAATTAACACGGCCCCAAGTCTCCTGGCATCTCATTAGTCCGTTTCACTAGGCAGGGGAAGAGAATTTCCAAAAGGGGAAAAAGGAGAGTGTGAAAAATACAACTTCTAAAAATACTGTCCCTGGGGAAGCCACTGATTAAAGACACCCTGACAAAAATGGTTCTAAGGGAAAAGAGCCACTTTATTGTAATGGACCAAGAAGGGCTGGGGTCAGTCAGCACATTGGGGTGCTCATTACCACTTACTCAGGGTGTAGGGTGCAGAAAAGCCCAATGGGGTGTGGAATGCATCTGGGCACCCTGCGGGGTGACTGGCAGCCTCCTGCCTGGGCGGGGCCAGCAGGCATGTTATTCAGGAGGTTCTGCTGGGGACCGAGGGGGCACAGGTCAGTTACACTTGCTTCCATACTGTGTCTTCTTGGAACAGCCTTGAAAGTGGAATTCAAGGTCAGAATCGCATCGTGATTGAAAAATGAAACCAGACTCAGTACCGTTCCTAGTCTCACTGGAAGCCATGTCCTCTCCTGCAGCTGAGGGAGTTCTCCTGCAGAGAATGCTCAAGGGTGAGGCCTGGATGTGCGGGGCTGCCCTGGGTCCTTGCATGGTGTCCATGCTGGGTGAACAAGAGGCTGCAGGAGGCCGGATGGAGGAGCAGGAGGCCTGAAGGAGCCTCTCCCTTCTTTCTTCCTCTCCAGGCTGCCCCATCACTAGATGGCCAGGGCTTGGTCTGCGCTCTCACCCAGCTGCCAATGTGACCACATCACATAGCTGGTGAGAGCGACTAGCCTTGCACCCCATGGTCAGCACCACCAAGGGGGCGTCCAGAAAGCCCAGGGAGCAGAGCCAAATGTGGGACACACAAGAGGGGACTGGAAGCCGTTGCCTTCTGAATGCTCTTTGTTGTATCTGAGGTTTACACAGGGATCCAGTCCTTGACCTGACACGTTCCTGACAATGCTAACAAGCTGCTGAAAGCGGCTCCTTTCCTTACACAAGCCGGCCCCATCCAGCCCATCCCTGCCGACTGAGCGGGGGGCCTACCCCCGCAGTCCACAGCCTCTACCATCCAGTCCACAGCCTCTACCATCCTAGGCCAGGGTGGGCCAGACAAGCCTGGAGCCTGCCCCAGCCACCTGGGAGGCTGCCTCGGAGGAGCTAGAAGGCAGCTGGCAGCAGAAAAATGCTTGGTTTTCAAACTAAACAAGTGTAAATTAGCAAATACACGGAAGGGAAAAGATAGGTCCGGATGCTAAGTGTGCAAGTCTCTTTGACCTGAAAGCGGAAGGAGGACTGGCGTGGGGATAATGCTCCAAGTGTGTGTGTAGCCGTCCTCCAGCCCCACAGGGAGCCACACCCTGGGACAAGACGGGGCCTAGAGGGCATCTTCCTGGATGGCCCGCACCAGGATTCCAGGGAAGCACCACACGCAGCAGCTCCCCACTGCAGCAAGGTGTTCCCAGACCTTCTTCCAGATCTAGTCACCAATGGGGCTATCAACCCAGTCCCTTTCCCCAAGTCAGGCAGACGAGCTACAAGATCAACGCCACAGTGTGAGGAGAGGCGCCCTTGACTGACCCAAGGTAGCATCGGAACCCAGTGTGCACACCCCTAGGGCACCACACAGAAAACTTCAAACCCCGCAGTCAGGCAGCAGAGCCCAGGAAGGGAAGGCTCTGGGGGGCTGGGGTACAAGGTGGAGGACCAAAGGCCTTACAGAGAACAGGCAGACCTCACCTGGAGCCCAAAGGCTTCATCTGTCCAGGACTAGAAGCTTCCCCAAGACACTGCTTGCCATTTCACCCATGGACCAAGCACAGTGCCTGACACAAGTGGCTCAATCAAAACCCCCCCAGAGGAGGGAATGAGCAGCCGACCACCTGAGCAGAGCCCAGAGTGTGCAGTCACACGCCTGCTGGCTCCCCTAGGTAAGGCAGCAAGCACACTTTTAAATGAAGCTTCCAGGACTGAACCCCTGAGCTGCATGGGCATCTGGGTCCTCTCTACCTCAGGGGCTCACACTCCAGCCACTTCCAAGTGACCATCCATGAGGCAGAGACCTATGCTAACACTGAGGTCACTTTTCCTCTGGCTAACCTCCCTGTTTCCTGCCTTGTTCCCTAACCATTTGCTCTGTCCAAGGCTGCTGATGACCACAGTGCCTGCAGAGCCTGGCACGGGGCTCACAAGTACCCTTGCACACACACGCACACACGCTTGTGAGAAGCTCCCACTTTTCTAGCTTTTTCCCCAGGGTGCAGGAACCTGTGAGGAGGAGAGGCAGGTGGACTGATAACCAGGCGGGGCAGATCTCTCTTCCCTGCCAACATCCCTACAATGACCAGTAGCCAAAGCAGGAGCCTGCCAAAACCAAGAACCAGAGAGGAGCACACCAGCAGGGCCCGGAACTGTGGAATGCGCCAGTGGGGGCCTCACAGGGGAGGGGACTATTACAAGGGCCCACGTGGCTGATGCTCAAGGAGGTGGCCTCCAACCCGAAGCCCAGGCCCAGACACTACAAGCGTGAGGGTGGGAAGCAGGTCTGAATTTAGGACCCCAGTGGGTGGAATGGACCAAAGCAAGATCCCAGTCCTCGCCCCATTTGGGGTGTATTTCTGCAGAAGGGGTGCCAGTGAGGCTCAGGACTGCAGAACCCCAGCCCAGTGGGGAAGCAGGTCGGGGAGGAAGTGCAGCTCTAGACTAAAAACAGGGGGTTGGCTGCATACTGGACGGGGTCCCCTCACCATGCCTGGGGCTCACTGACCTCCTTTCCACTTCCCAGTGTCTCTCCTAAACACTGGACATTGGAAGCCTGGTTACTGAGAGGCTGAGCGTGCCGGAGGTAGACCAGCATGGACTCTGGGGGCGTCCCCTACAAAGGTGCCCCACCATGCAGCCCACCAGCTCCAACCCACCAGCCAGCGCCTTGCCCCTAAATGTCAACTGACCACCTGGCTCCGGGAGGAATGTTCAAACATGAACAAAAATAAAAAAGAGAACTGGAACCTATCACAGATGATAGGAGGAAACCAGAAAGCTAGGGATGACCACAGGACAGCGGAATCCTTGGGAAGAGTGGACACGCAGCATCCAACAAACAAGAAGAGCACCCTGTAAAGACTTCTGAAAGGAGGAGCCCTGGGAGAACGATATAAAGAGATGAGAAATTTAAAAAGTAAAATAACTAAAATTAAAAACTTTTAAAACTACTGAAAGAGAAAGTTAAGGAAATTTTCCAGAAGGTAAAATGCAAACATGAGGAGAGAGATGAGGGGAAAGAACCAAGAAGGTTCTTGAGGAGCCAGCCAAGTTCAGAGAGAAGTCAAGGGAAGAGCGCGAACCTGGCCCTGAGAGGTCCTGAGCGGTCCAGCCAGAGAAGAGGGAGCCCCACCCCAGAGCAAAGCAGCAAATCACCCCGAAACCACCTACACACCCGCAGAGGGAGTGAGCAGGCACCCTACAGCAGAGGTGGAGTCAGATTCATCATGCTTCAGCCATAAGGTGCAACTAAAAGAAAAGATGTCCTCCAAGTTCTGAGGAATGCTGGGGTTCCACACCTGAGTCACTGTCAGGTGGCTGACAGGAGGCTCAGTAGAGACCCGTGCAGATGTGCATGCCCTTGGAAAAGTCGCCTCCAGGGGCTCTCTTAGGAAGCTGCTAGGACGCAGAACCTGGGACTCAAAGGACAGGGAGGAAACCACCAACTCCAGGAAATGGGGCCCACAGGGCAGCAGTGAGGATGGTGGCACACCCGGCCACAGGGGATTTCCTGTGGAAGAGAAGTCAGGGCCTGCCACCTCTGGGGGAGGGGGTATGGATCAAAGGCGGGGTAAACTGCACTTAAGCAGCTGGAAGAAATAGAGACAGGCAGGGGACAAAGGTGTTGGTGCTTTTAGAAAAGAGAAAACAACAGGCATAAAGTGACTGAAGGAATATCACTCACTTCAGGGGCACCAACGGTTTGCACCATCGGCATTAAACAGGGAGCCTTACCTCCCCAAACTCCGAGCCGCTGCCGAATGGGGGCTGTAAGAGGAGAAAGGCCTAGGGCAGGCCGAGTGAGAAGCGCAGCACAGTCGAGCTGCTGGGGACATGCAGATAAGGTGGCGGAGCAGGAACGCTGTGGAGAGCTGAAAGTCACTGCCCCGGGAAGTGGCAAGGGGCCTGGGTGGGTATTATCTTTTCTTATAAGCCTTTTGGTGCTCTTTAATTTTCCAACTGTGTGTGCACATGCCACTTTGTAAGTTTTTAACTTTACGGGTCTGAGAGCTGGGGAAATGACATGGAAGATGGTAAGGAACACGATTCCTTATAGATAAACCACCAGGGTCACCACCATCAGGGACAGTCCCACCGTGTCAATGGGCTCACTCCTAGTTCCCAGGCAGATAACCAAATCCAGAGCGGCTCCTACAGCAGGGTCCAGCCTTCCCCACGGCCAGAGTCCACCACAGGATAACCTTCCGATGGCCCAGGAGAGGCGGCAGCACCAGCCTGCACAGGACTTTCAGGACAGGGCTTGGCCTCTGTCACACAGCTCAGGCCTCCCATGTCCTTTCCTGGCTTAAGGATAGAGGTCACATTCTAGCAGTTACAGAAGAAGATGTGCCTGGACACCCCAACAAGCCTTTGATGTGGGACTGGCTGCCTCTAAGACACTGCACTTGTGGGAGCCCTGGGGAAGATGTGACATCCTGCTGGGGGCAGGGCTCAGGCTCTCCTGAATGCTGGCCAGCACCTCAAAGCCAGTCACCTGCATCTTCAGATTCCTCCCCACAACCCATGACATGCACTCTATCTCCCCAGTTTACAGAGGAGAAAATGACAAACTTACTCAAAGTTGTTCAATGGGGCCCTGCCTTTGGTAAATGCCTTTAGGGCAGTTGACCAGCCACATGCGGCCTATCTGGAACATACCAGAAGGACCTGCCCATACAGAAAGAGTCACTGAGGGGCACCAGGTACCACCATGGTGAGAGGAAGCTGGGAGCCCAGAGGATCAACTCGACTGCTGCAGACACGCGGCTCTTGAGGGCACTTTTGGGAACATGTATGTTTCGAGAATTCTGCTTTGACAACAGTAGCATATGAGAAGACTGTGAGCTAAGGTTTGAACATCCCCTCCAGAACTCATGCTGAAAAGTAACTGCAACTGTATGCAGCGGTGGCCTTTAAGAGGTGACGAGGCCACAGGAGTTGTCCTGACAGCGGGATGAGGCTGGCCTCGTGCATGCTGTCCTGTGCATTCTTGCCATGTGACATTTTCTGCCACATTAAGACACAGGGAGAGAAGGCCTTTGCCAGAGGTGGCAAAAACTAGAGTAAAGCACAGTAACCCTAATTTTTACACCACATGGCTTACTCGTTTTGTGACCTCCGTCCCAGCCCGCAGCCCTGGTGGTTTTAAAAGGCCTCCCTCACACATCCAGGAAGGGCCAGGGTTTTAATCAAGTTCTTTTGGTTGCAAGACATAGAAGCACTCAAGATTACCTAATTCAAGGAGAAAGCATAGGACGTGTACCCAGAAGCCAGGAGTAACCAGGCCACCAGCCTCAGAAAGAGAAAGCACCTTTGTCCATGGGGGCCAACACGTGGCCCCTCGGGCTCCGCTTTCCTGCTTTCCCTGATCAGCCCCCCTCCGGCCTCCGCGTCAGCCTCCCACCGCGTTTCTGCTCACTCCAGCACTGCTGACCCTCTCAGATCATCAGCGCCGTGAGTCACGTGCCGATCCATCTGATTTTAGCAGATGAGAAGCTGAGGAGCAGGAGGGTCAGTCCCAGTGCGGGGTGTCCCCCTGGTGGACCTCGGCCTCAGGACGATATGTACGTGTGGACCTGAGTCCAAGACCTGCTACGTGGGGAAACTGCTTATCAAAAAGTATACAAGAGAATACACTTAAACAGCTCCCACGGGGCAAGGAAAAGACACGCGCTCAGGCAGCACCAGGCTGAGGCCGCCGACAGCCCTCGGCAGCTCTGCCCGGGACACATCAGCATTTGGCCTGGGTAGTTAAGAAACCAAGGGAGAACAACACACGCGACTATTCTTTGTCAAACTGTTAAGGACACTTTGAAAGTGAGGGGGACACCAGTGCTGAGGGGCGCAGCAGTCACCCCTGGGGTGAGCATCAAGAGGTCCTTCGAGTCGTGTGAGGTGCCGTTTATCACAGGCCTTAGAATCACACTGTCCAGGCCCAAGAATCCTACTTCTGGGAGAGCCTGAGGACATGGTCAGTTTTGTGCCCAAGCGTGCACCAGTCACCTGCCCTTCACTGCAGGAGTGTGCTGAGCTCAGGGTACCCCAGGCTGCTCCGGAGCTACAGACAGAGCGCTGAAGGAGAGGGGCCAGCCACGGACCCCAAGAGCCACATTCCAGATGGGGGAAGGTACACAGTAAACACAGAAGCAAACCAATCTTGGGACCTAATTGCCTTGTGTAAAAATGCAATAGGATGATGGGGGCGGCAGCTGGCGAGAGAGGGATGGGACCCCCCATGTCAGGTGGGCTGGGGGTGTGCTCTGCGCAGGGGGGAGGGCTGGCACTGGATGGAAAGAAAGAAACCTGCAAGATCTGTGGGGCAGGGAACAGCTACTGCACAGCCCTGAGGGGGACACAAGTTGATGGGCTAGGGGACAGAAAGTGGGCTCCCTGACCAGAGCCCAGTATAATGGGAAGTATGTCACCTCTGCCCACTGGGCTCTGTTTATAAAGGCAGAGGTGAGAGAGGATAAACTGCTGTGAGACCAGCCTCACAATGAAGACTCGGGAGCCACGTAAGCAACGTGAGGGGCGCAGAACTGAGAACACAGCTCAGGGGTAAAAGTAAGCCACAAAGTGGTTCATACAGGACAATTCCAATTCATTGTTTTAAAAACTGTATAGAAAAGGATCTAGACTAGTATAAAGCAAAGTGCTAGCTAGCTGCTGTTTGGCTCTGTGCAGTGGAGATTATGGATATGTTTTTTTTAATGTTCTTTAATTTGTATATTTCTCATTTTTTTGGTTAATGAGCATATACAGCTTTTATAATGAGAAAAATCTCAATTGTAAAGACTTCACTTGTCTAATCTGACGAACTTAAATTTGAGAGATCTATTGTAAATCAATCAGCTGCCCTGCTAAGCCACCCAAAGAGGAGCCGGGCAGTCAGTCATTAAGCACCCAGAAGGCTCTGGGCATCCAGCTCCCTCTCTGGTAACAGCACCTGACACTGGAGAGAGACTCTCCAAAGCCACGTTCACCACCCATTTCCTCAACCTCTTCACACCCTGTGTTTAAAGAGAGCCCACCCACAATTCAAAGGTACACCAGGCAGACAGTGAGCAGCCAGGGGGCAGGAAACTCTGCAGACATTCTGGGGAAAATATCTGGCTGACAGGATGCACAAGAAGGAAGTTCAGAGGCCTCTGGACATACTGGGTCATCCACTGTGGAGCCACCTGGGGCCCAGGCAGACCATGCAGCAGCTTAAACTCTTCAGCAGAGCAGTTCGGCAAGGCAGGACGGCAGGAGCCTAGCTGTCCATCCTGTCAGTCCCTAGCAGGAATCAGGCTGCCCCAGACTGTCTGCAACCTTCCAGTAAAGTAGAACCAGCTGGTGAACTCGGTGACCAGTCCAGGAGCTGTTCGGTGCTTTTCAATTCTGTTTTGATTTACATCATTTTATTATTTTTTATTCTGAAAAGAGAGCGCGAGTCTGCCAGACCTTTGGCCAAAATGTCTAATACTGTAGAGCAAAAGAGATGGCGTGCAAGTTTCCTCCGTGAGACTGGTCTCCGGCCGTCTCTGGGTCATTCTCTCCGCAGACACGACCACCCGCCCCTCTCCGGGCTGCCTCGCACTCACACAGCCCGCTCACCTCTGGCTCTTTCCTTGTGGCCACATCCTGCCGCCTGAGCGCCTGTACCCCTAGTGCGTCATTCATGTGGACCTGGTCTCATCACTCGGGGCCTGACTGAAAGAACCTGCCACTGCAGAGCCTCCCTGGAGACACCAGCAGGAAGAGCTTGCAGTCTTGGGGTCAGGTGGACTCGAGTTCAAGTCCCAGCCACGTTCATACGGGGTTTCCCAAAATCACCCTGTGACTCTGAGCAGCCTCGAAAAGCAGAAAACAGTAGTGACAGCCACCCCATGCAAGTATTTGTGAGGATTAAATGAGAGAAAACACCAAAAACACTCAACCACAAGGAGAATCCACTTCAGACCCACGGTGAGAGCTCTCAACACAGACACAGAGTGAGAGATGTTGGCACATCAGACTCCCGAAACTCTGCTGGGGGCCTTGGAACATGGGGTGGTCACCTCAGAAAGCAGCCTGGCAATTCCTCAAAATGTTACACAGGATCCAGCAATCCCGCCCGCAGGTTCAGACCCACCAGAAACAAAAGCCTGTGTCCAACCACAGCCTGTGCCCGCACTCACGACAGGTAGCAGAAACAAATGCCCACCGCCTGACGAATGACACGGGGCCACCCATTAACACGCTGCAACTTGGATGAACTTGAAAATACCATGCTGATCAATAAGACGGTCATGGAAGTCCACAGACTGCATGATTGTGTTCATATGAAATGTCCAGAAAGGGAAAGTCCACAGCGAGAGACAGTAGATTGGTGGCTGCCAGGGGCTAGAGGGAAGCTGGGGGGGACTTTAGGGAGGACAACTGCTCTGTAATCAGACAGTGGTAATGGCTGTTCACTTCATGAATATACTAAAAACCACTGAGCTGTACACTTAAGAGAATGAATCTTATGATATGTGAACTGTATCTCAATAAAGCTGCTATTGTTTTTAATGCACTCAGCACAAGGCCTGGCACCTGGCAGACATGTTAAAAATGTTGTTATTTATCATTATCTCCGGTCCTCAAAAAAACCTGTTGTAGTCAGTGGCTATTCTTCGGAATACCAAGACAGATCCCCCGCTTACGGCACACAGTCAGATCCGTCCGAACAAACCGCTAAAGAATGCACAACACAAATGGTGCCCAGAGACTGACACTGGGCATATCAGCATCTCGGGAGACAGGACTTTCTTCACTCCACCTGTTGCCCAGGTGCCTGGGCCACTGCAGGCACTAACAGATGGCTCCTGAGATGGGCAGGGCAAAGAAAGCAGAGGACAGTGGTCACAAGTCCTGGCTGTGCACCTCCTGAGGGGGAAGGTGGTCACACAGGGTGGTCAGCTCCTGGGACTGAGAGGCCCACAAGAGGGGAGGTGGGAGACACACCAGGCAGGACAGCTGAGTCCCCTCCCTGTTCCAGCTCACAGGAGGGAGGCCTGGGCCAGAAGTGCCCCTGCTCGCCACACCAGATGGCCAGGTTGGGACGTGGCCTGGGCCTGCAGAGACCTGTGGGAAGCAGTCGCAGCAGCCCAGAGGATGCCCCGTGGCTGGCGGGTATTTAGGTGATGACCCCCCTCTCAGCAGTGTGACATGGTCTTTCCCAGAGCCTCTATAGATGACAGCAGCTAAATACTCAAGCATAGCATTCAGACACCTGGCAGTCATTGATCACAGAACAAAAACCCAAATAGAACCTCTCTTCAGGTCAACAAATCTTGGTGGATTAAAGACTAAATATGAAAAGCAACTTTAACACTTTCAGAAAAAAATGTGTCATATCTTTATTTAATAGAAAGAATTATTAAAGAAACAGACACATGTACAAGAATACTGGGGAATTCTCCCCTAAATTAAAAACTTTGATACCACAAAGATTCAAAGCACTGAGACGAGCCTCAGACCAACCCCACGCTGGATTAACATCCAAATAACAAAATCCAGAACTCCCCCAAAGAAATGAGGAAATAATCCACAAGAATAATGCTGTGCTATTACCTAAGAAAACACTCCACCTCTCCACTCCAGGACATGCACACTTAAAATGACCATGAAAAACTGTTCATGGAAAACCCCACAAATGTCCAACAGGAGACCCACTAAGCAGACTTCCTCCTCCACTTAGTGAAGCCCAGACCCGCACCCCACCCTGAAGAGCACATTAGTACAACCCGCCAATTCCACTCCTCAACTGCTCCCTAGAGAAACTCTTAGTACAGAGAAGGAGGATATTATCTGCAACATTGTTTGTAGTAGTAAATTATTGGAAACAACCCACAACCTCATTAACAGAAGGACGAATAAATAAGTTCATGAAACAGATTTCTACACAGCCTTGAAAATACACAAACCATCAGCAAGGACACATCCCAAGAACAATGCTAAACAAAAAAAGCAAGTTGAAAAATATGTAATCTATAAATTTAGAATCCATATGAAGTTTGAAAACAGGGAAAAATTTACAGGAATGACAAACACCAACTCAGAACAGTATACACTCTGGTAAGGAAGTGGGTGTGGGCATCAAAATTTCAAAACATCTGATATCAACTTGGTGAAACATCAGGACACAGAAAAGCTGCAAGGTGGTTGCTCAAGCATTTCTTAAATGATTCTCTACACTTTCCATATATTTTAATTGTCTCAATTTTTAATCAGATAATAAACCTGAAATAGAAAATATTTTTTCAATATGCTCAAAAATGTGCATAAGGAATAGAGTTATTAAAGACAATCAAGAAATGATTTTTTTCAGAATTTTCACATTGAAATGTCTAGTGGCATTTTGGTTTGCTAAGTCTGACCACCCTAACCAGGGGGCAGTGCTCCTGCTTTGTGGAGCGAGCACTGGAGGACACCGGTGGGGGCCTCACGCCACGGGGAACACGGCACCCCAGTTAGCGGGAGGCAGGAGTGTACATGCAAGACCTAAACGTCATTCATAGAAACAGCACTGCCTGAAGCATGATCTCGTGCATTTGAGAGATGCGAGCACAAGGAGAGGCCAAGGAAGGATCAGGAGGAATAGGCAGAGTCAGGGCAGGGACAGAAGCCAGGGCTGTGGCCCAGAGGGGTGCAGCTTTGGCTTCACTGCTGCATTATTTTAAAATAAGATCTTCGTATGTTCCTTTTCAAATTAGAAATAATAGTAATTATTATTATTAATTATATTTATATATTATTTTATATATTATATTATCATTATACATATATTATATATAATATATATTACATATCATATTATATCATATATTATTTTTATATATTAAATTTATATAATAATAATCATCATCATCATTATTATTATTTGTAAAAGGAACAAAACAAGTCCAGTAAGTATGTCCAAACCACCCACAGTATGTGTGGAGCAGAGGAAAAGAAAGCTCACATTTTCACTCTTTAGTCTAGATCATTCTATAGGATTTTGATTTTATGATATGAGCTTTTCTAATTTCGCGAATATCCTGAGTTATCGTTCTCCTTTTGTTTTAGGCAAGGTCCCCAAACTCTTTCCCCACAGGACCTGGAAGAACTGACGTCACTGTGGATGACACATGTGCCGAGCAGGGAAGGCAGGGGAAGGCGGAGGAGCTGTGTGGAAGGCTGCTCAAGAGCACCTGGACTCTCGATGGCCGCGGCCCGGGTTCCAAACCCCCCTGGCTGGAATCTGGGATCACGATTCGTCCTCCCTGTACCTCCCCTCCTGGGCCAGGAAAGCTGACGACGCGGTCACTTAAAACATGGGCCTGTGCTGGACTGATGTGATCTGAGGCCTTGCCTGGCTTTGAAGGAGCTGTATGACCTTGGCAGCTTCTCCAGCGCAAGCCTCAGCTTCTGTCTCTAAATACAGACAACAGATTCTGCCTCACACAGTTATAATAACAATTATAAGAAACAATTCTAAGTAAAGTGCTTTGCCCAGTACCTAATGTTACAGCGATTACAGCGATGACTTGACCACTGGTGAACACCAATACTGCTGGTGTCCCTGGCGCGGCTTCCCTTCCCCACACAGGCAGAGCCCTCTGCCCACACCTGCAGCCATCAACAGGGTGCAATTCAACTCTTCAGGCCACAGATCTTTACTTTTCTTTCAATAAACATTTATGAAGCACTCATGATACGCCGAGCTCATCAGATATAAGCAGACGTGCTCAAGGCAAGCTGAACCCGCGCTGTGGGTACCTTGGGAGAGCTGGACGTGGAGGCCAGAGACCTGGCCTGGAGCTCAGTTCGGCCACGCCTACCATGTGACCTCCAGAGGAGCCCCTGGGCCCTCTGTGGCTTTCTTTTATTTGTAAAATAAGATTGTAACTCCACAGGCCCCTAACGTGAAATAATGCCATCTGGGAAACAAGTAGCACAGTGTCAGTCATTCTAAGAAGGTGCCTCAGGGAGGACATCTGCAGCCGTGGTGGGAGAACCACAGCCCTGCTGAAGAGGCCATCAGCCAGGATGGGTGTGAGGATCTGGCCGGCGTGGAGGCCAAGGCCAAGAACTATGCCGCAGAAGGCGAAGAAACTCCCTGGGAGGAGCCCCTGGAGGACTCCGGCTGCACTGGTGGAAACAGCTCAGAAGAGGGACGGACGGGTTGGCTCTTTCCCAGCGGTGGGGCCTGGGTGGAAAGGAAACAAGACTGAACGCTGAGGTCCAGGATCTGCCAGCCCGAGGCAGGGGAACAGGCCTGCCTGGTGCTGAGGAGACGGCAGGCTGCTGCATGGGGACCACAGCCCGGCCTGGTGTGGCTGTACCCAGGAGGGAGGAGGGGTACACAGGAGGCTGGGGTCAGCGCCTGCACTGTGCACTGTGGGGAAGTCCCCTGCAAGAAGGGGAGATTGGGTGGAGCGAGGCAGAGAGTGGGTGAAATCAAACCTAAGGGCTGTGTGTGAGAGGAAGGAAAGAGGGACAGATAGAAGGACATCTGATGACCTAAGACTGCAGTAACACAGCAAGAAAATGCAATGCAGTGAGCAAGTCTAAAACAATAGGAACAACAGAGTGCCACTACTGTGCATGTGTGTGTGTGCGCGCACACACACACACACAGGGGAAACCCAAAGGATGCCTGTCACGGGTTAAGAGTCGTTTTCCTCTGAGTGGTAGGACTAGGGGTCACTTTACCCTCTTCTTTGTGCTTTTCGTCATCTTGTAAACATTCTACAACAAACATGGATTGGTTCTGTATTCAAGAAATGAGTATATGAGGAAGGAATTGGTTAACAGTGTCCAAAGTTGACACAAACTCTAAAGAATAAGGATCAGGAAAAGGACAGGAACTAAGGGGAGTGGGGAGAGAAGGAAGGGGAGGACGCGTGTGACAGAGGGGGCTGCAGGGCAGCAGGCGGCGGGAGGTGGCAGGGGAGGCAGCAGCAGGTTGCTGAGGGAAGAGTTGAGGGGGGAGAACTCCACTGCCACCAAGGCAGGGTCTCAAGTGGCCACAAAAACTCATGGGGCACTAACCTGGGGAAGGAAGAGGGCCACCAGAAGGGGCTGTCCTTTCTCACTTTCATCCTGGGAACCGAGGCTCCATGCAGGGACCATTGTCACCACTCGGTTCCAAGTACCTAGCCCAGGACCTTCGTGTGGGACCTTAGTAGGTAACTGCTAACACAGGACACAAGCCCCCGAGTCTGACAGATCTCCCTCTGAACCCACGGTTGGGTGCAGACTACTTAGGAGCCTTCAGAAATGGTCAATCACAAGCCCTCAGAGGGGGCTAAAAGTTTCTGGAGACTCAAGACTTCGGAGTGCCTTCTTAAAAACAAGAAGGAAGTTCCTTCATAGAACCAAGTCCACCCACCTCAAGGCAGGCCCAACCACTGAACAGACGGGATTTCTGAGTGCAGTCCAAACAGGCTACAAGGACAGTGGGACTGAGAAAAGGTGGCCTGGCACTGACAGGCAGCACTGTGTGCACCTCAGCAGGCCCCCGCAGCATCTGGTTCAAAAAATAGTGGAACCAGGGCTCAGCGGGAATCCAGCAGCCCTCATGGCCTCCTAGGCCTTGGGAAAGGATGTTGCCTGCACTCTGGCCTGGAGGCCCCCTCCCCTGGGCACTGCCCAAGCTCTCTGCATAGACCAGAGGGAGTGGGGACACAGCCTCCTGCTGCAGCCAATCAACTCAGCCTGCAAGGTCTGGCTCTGGTTTTAACCAAGGGATCTGGAAGAGACCCAGTGATACAGGAGGGCGCAAGAGCGAAAGTGATGGGGTTTCAGAGAAGACAAGTTGAACTCCTGCTGTTCATGAGTCACCCTCCATGACAGGAAGCAAGAAAGCACGGGAGATGAACTGACCCGCGTGACTAAGTCACTCTTGTTATTTACTCTATTACTCAGCTCTCAAACCACATTGCAGCTGTAATTGCATTTCAATTCATGTTTAACACAAACATAACTTAGCTGGATGCTGGCATCCAATATCCTAGACACAGGAAGGCGAAACAGAGAAGAACCAGCTAATTCAATTGGATAAATGTTCTGTGCCTGCCTGGTGGCATCGGTATGCAGCCAGGCACTGTGTGGGTACTGGGGGTGCAGCTTCGCGGAAGACACTGCCCCATGCATGTGTGCAGGGGCTCAGAGCACAGGGAGAGACACACGGGACCAGCAGCAGCTGTCCTTAGACAGGGCAAGAGTTGCAACACAGGAAAGTAAAGGTGCTGTCAAAGCAGAAGCACAGCTTCCCAGGGAGAAGGACGAACGGCACGCATCAGTGCTAAGGCAGAGGCAGGCAAGGCGCCAGCGCCTTGGGGACTTGGAGTTCAAGAGGTAGAGCAAGGACTGTAACAGTAGGTAAGGGACGAACCAAAACCAGACTTAGATGCCAGTCAAGTCCATCCACTTGACAGACACCTACTGAGTACAAGTAGACATTCACTGGAAAGTAAAACAATGAATTTGTTCTTTTACTTTTTTGGTAAGGGGGATTGAACCCCCAGGGGCGCTTAACCACTGAGCCACATCCCCAGCCCTTTTAAGTTTTTGTTTTTGAGACAGGGTCTCACTAGGTTGCTTAAGGCCTCACTAAGATGCTGAGTTTGGCACTGAACTTGCGATATTCCTGCCTTAGCCCCCTGAGCCTCTGGGATGACAGGTGTGCACCATCGTGCCTGGCTCACAAATTTGTCTTTGAAGCTAAAAACAAAGGGCCAGAGCACAATTTTAAACAGGGGCGATTACCAATTCTCATGGAATGTTTCCACTGACAGTTGGTCAAGAAGACTAGAGAAGGCTGGGGTGCGCTGGGAGGGCTTCAGCAGGTGCAGTGAGGCAGGGTCAATGGTGTCTGCTCAGTCGACATGGCCAATCTCTCCTTCCCCTCGCCCACTCTCACCTGCCCCTCCCCACAAACACAGAGGAATCTGCAGTGACAACTTCCCAACACACGACGTTGCTGACTTCTTATCCTAAACCATGATCCAAAGGGTCATGAACAGTCAGGAAACAAAGTGGAGAATAGAAGCAGTAAGAAAATTCAGTGAGGTTGTTGGATATAAGAGAAATTTATTTTTTAAAAAATCAGTTTTCCTCTATACAAAACACACAAACCATAACTGATAACCATTAGAGAACTCAACAAGGAAAACAGCACTGACCCAACAGCAGCGCCAGTCACATCATTGAGTCAGCTCTCTGAACCTAGGAAGTTTACCATGTTTTTTTTTCAAAACTTTGGGACACGTGGGAATTACCTGTTCCATGGAAATCTGGGGAATGTTAACTGAAAACATTTTGAGCCTACTGCTCTTGTTGGAAAAAAATATCTAATAACATTTCTAATTTCTTTCTTGGATAAACTTTAAAAAAAAAAAAACAGGTATTGAACCACTGAGCCATACCCCCAGTCCTTTTTTGTTTTTCTTTTTTAATATTTTTAGTTGTAGATGGACATAATATCTTTAATTTACTTATTTTTATTTGGTGTTGAGAATTGAACCCAGTGCCTCACACATGCTAAGCAAGTACTCTATCGCTGGGCTACAACCCCAGTGCCCAGTCCTTCTTAAAAAAATTATTTTTTAAAATTTTGAAACAGGGTCTCTCTAAGTTGCTTAGGGCTAAGCTAAATTGCTAAGGCTGGCCTTGAATTTGCAATCCTCCTGCTTCCGCTTCCTGAGCCACTGGGATTATAGGCATAAGTCCCACGGGATTATAGGCATAAGTCTATGGCTTGGATACAGGTTTGTTAGAGGATTTCTTCATAAATAGCAGTAGAAATAATCTAACATATCAAGAGTTTCAATTTTAGTCACATATGACTGCATATAAAAGCTGAACAGTATCTTCTAATTTTCAAATGTTCTTATACTCTTATTTTCCTTTTCTCAATCTAAATTTTGCTTATCATTCTTTCCTTTTACCATTAGATCTGCCAGTTTTATCTATTATGCTTTTTATAAAGACTCAATTCTCAATCCCCACTCCTTTTCTCTTACTTTTAATTTATGATTTTATCCTTTTTATTTCCTTCCATGCATTTTTCTATCTACTTAACCCATCAGAACAAACATCAAATGGTCAATAGGCATGTTATTAGAGGACCATTGAAGGAAGACATGAAAAAGAAATATTTTAGTAAAGGCCAGAAATTTTTCAAATATGAGAACAATTATAAACCCACAATATCAAGAATATCACTAGCCACTGAGCAGAATAACCATTAAGAAAACTACACCAGTAAGGCACAGTGTTTTGCTCTTGAAATCCCAGAAACTGGGGTGGCTGAGGCAGGAGGATCACAAGTTCAAGAGCAGCAACTTAGCAAGGCCCAAAGCAACTTAGAAGACCCTACCTCAAAAATTTTTTTAAAAAATAATTAAAAGAAAGAAAGCAACAAAGCATATCATAATCAAAATTAAACCAATGATAAAGAAAAGCCTAAAAAGTAGGCTGAGAAAACCGACCCATAGGTACAGAGGAAGATAAGGATGACAGCAGACTTCTCATAAGAAGCAATGCAAGTTACAGGATAATGGAGCAACATCTTTCAACTAGAGGAAGGAAATGCCACTGAGAACCCTGTACCCAGGGGGGAAAATTTTCAAAAACAAAGTTGAAATAAAAACTTTCCCAGGCACATGAGAGCTGAGAGAATACATTACTAACAGAACAATATAAGAAATGTTCAGAAAAGTTCTTCAGGCTGAAAAATAATTATAATAGATGAAAATCTGAATCTACACAAATCAATGAAAAGCACCAGAAACAGTGATATACAAAAACAACTATAAAGGACTGTGCTACATTTTTCAAGTCTTTTCATAAGACAATAAATTTTTAAAAGCAGAACTGATAGTAATGTGTATACATGGAAGAAAAAGATATGAAAATAATAGTACAAAAGCCAGGAGGGAAAAATAAATGGTATATTATACACATTAGTATCAGTTCTGCTTTAAAAATTTATATATTTTATTTTCCACCATGTATTTGATTATTTCTTTTTATCCCATTCTCTTTTTCTCTACTGTCTTACTACTTTGACCTTGTTTGCTTGCTTGTTTCTTGGTAGATTCTTTGGTAGATTCTATTGCACCATGTATCTCCAACTTATCATGGTGTCCCTTTAAGTAATACATCACTTTGTGTATGGAATTTATGGCATACATGGTGGCTACTTAGAAGGCTAAGGCAGGAGGATTTCATCTCCAAAAGAGAGAGAGAAAGATAGATGGTGGTAAAATAAGGAAATAAAACAAACAACAGATTGGGGGGAATCAGAAAACAAAGAGCAAGATTGGTAGAGCTCAACCCAACCACATCATTAATCATGTTAACTGTAAATTATTTAAACTCTCCAATTAAAAGGAAGAAATTTTTAGACTGGATAGCATTCTGTCTATAAGAAACCCACTTTGAACATAAAGACACACACAGTAGAATCCGGATATGTACTTCAATACTGTGTGTTGTTTTTGTCCCTCTAACTGTGAGATGCTGGGAACTGACAGGGACATTAATAGTTCACAGGCTAGAGATCCTGCCACTGAACTAAAGATTCTCTGACATTATTCCAACTCAAAGAAGTGAAGACACAAAAGCCCCAAACCAACAAGGACCCAAGGAGGAACAACCAGGGAAGGAACTGGGCTTCCATCCCTTGGCATCTACTCACAACATCAAAAACGGACAGAAGTTCCACAACAAATAGGTAATTACACACAAAGGGACACACCTAACAAAAGAGGAAGGGGAACCCACCTAAACAGATGCACAAGTCCAAGAGCTCTGAAGACCTGAGAAAACTGGCAGACAAATCTCCTCCTAAAATCCACATCCCCCAACAAAAGACCCACAGACAGTAAGGGGGATAAAAGCCCAGAGAAAGATTATAAAACACAGATTATTACGTTCGATGAACTAAAATGTTCACTGAACTAAAAGATATAAGGAAGGAATTAAGAGAGCAATTACAGGAGAGGAAAGACCACTCCAGTAAAGAACTAGAAATGGTGAAAAGAAACCAAGCAGAACTCCTAGAAATGAAAGAAACAATCAAATTAAAAACTCACTTGAAGGTATCACTAACAGATTAGAAAGCACAGTAAATAGAACCTCAGCCCTTGAAGACAGAACTTCAGGCCTTGAAGATAGGGTACATGATCTTGAGTACACAGAATGTAATAACTGGGAAAAAAATTATTGAATTTTTTTATTGAATTCAATATTATTGAATTTAATATAATTGAATTCAAATTATTGAATTTTCCAGAATATGCAGGAACTCTGGGACAACATTAAAAGAACAAACCTGAGAGTCATTGGGACAGAAGAGAACATGGAAATACAAACTAAAGGCATAGAGAACGTTTAAATGAGATACTTACAGAAAACTTTTTCTATATCAGAAATAAGGTAGACAACCACTTGAATCTAATGTATGAAATATGATATGTCAAGAGTTTTGTAATGTTTTGAACAACCAATAAAAAAAAAAGATAGACAACCACACACAGCAGGCTTACAGGACCCCAAATAGTCAAAAGAGAAGCTTGTCAAGATATATCATCATCAAAATGTCTAACAGAGAAAATAAGGAAAGAATATTAAAAGCTGCAAGAGAAAAAAGAGGGATAGCTGGGCCAAATGGTGGTTCCATTCCCAGTTTTCCAAGTTCTTCATACTGCTCTCCATATTGGCTGCACCATTTTGCAGTCCCACCAGCAGTATATGAGTGTGCCTTTTTCCCCACATCCTCGCCAACACCTATTGTTGTTTGTCTTCATAATAGCTGCCATTCTGACTGGAGTGAGGGGAAATCTTAAAGTAGTTTTGATTTGCACTTCTCTAATTGCTAGCGATGATGAACATTTTTCATATATTTGTTGGTTGATTATATATCCTCTTCTGAGAAGTGTCTGTTCAGGTTCTTGGCCCATTTATTGATTGGGGTTTTTTTTGTGGGGTTTTTTTTTTGGTGCTTAGCTTTTTGAGTTCTTTAGAGTGCTGCTCTATCTGATGTGTGAGGGGTAAAGATTTGCCCCCAAGATGTAGGCTCTCTAGTCACCTCAAAGATTATTTCTTTTGCTGAGAAGAAACTTTTTAGTTTGAGTTAATCCCATTTATTGATACTTGATTTTAATTCTTGTGCTATAGGAGTCTTACTAAGGAAGTTGGGGCCTAATCCCACATGATTAAGATTAGGGCCTACTTTTTCTTCTATTAGACAAAGGATCTCTAGTTTAATTTCTAGGTCCTTGATCCACTTTGAGTTGAGTTTTGTGCATGGCGAGAGACAGGGGTTTAATTTCATTTTGTTACATATGGATTTCCAGTTTTTTCCAAGCACCATTTGTTGAAAAGGCTACCTTTTCTCCAATGCATGTTTTTGGCACCTTTGTCTAATATAAGATAATTGTAATTTTGTGGGTTAGTCTGTGTGTCCTCTATTCTGTACCATTGGTCTACAAGTCTGTTTTGGTGCCAATATCATGCCATTTTTATTACTATTGCTCTGTATTATAGTTTAAGGTCTGGTATAGTGATGCCACCTGCTTCACTCTTCCTGCTAAGGATTAATTTAGCTATTCTGGGTCTCTTACTTTTCCAGATGAATTTCATGATTGCTTTTTCTATTTCTATGAGGAATGCCACTGGGATTTTGATCAGAATTGCATTAAATCTGTATATGCTTTTGGTAGTATGGTCATTTTGATAATATTAATTCTGCTTATCTAAGAGCAAGGTAGATCTTTGCATCTCCTAAGGTCTTCTTTGATTTCTTTCTTTAAGGTTCTGTAGTTTTCATTGTATAGATCTTTCACCTCTTTCATTAAGTTGATTCCCAAGTATATTTTTTTTGAGGCTACTGTAAATGGGTAGTTTTCCTCATTTCCCTTTCAGAGGACTTGTCACTGATATACAGAAATGCCTTTGATTTATTGATATTGATTTTATATCCTGCTACTTTGCTGAATTCACTTACTAGTTCTAGAATTTTACTGGTGGAACTTTTTGGGTCTTCTAGGTCAGCAAACAGTGCTAATTTAAGTTCTTCTTTTCCTATGCATATCCCTTTAATTTCTTTCATCTAATTGCTCTGGCCAGTGTTCCAGGAACTATGTCAGATAGAAGTGGTGAAAGAGGGCATCCCTGTCTTGTTCCAGTTTTTAGAGGGAATGCCTTCAATTTTTCTCCATTTAGAATGATGTTGGCCTAGTGTAGACAATCTTTACGATGTTGAGACATGTTCCTGTTATCCGTAATTTTTCTAGTGTTTTGAACATGAAGGGGTGCTGTATTTTGTCAAATGTTTTTTCTGCATCTATTGAGATGATCATATGATTCTTATCTTTGAGTCTATTGATGTGATGAATTACATTTATTGATTTCCATGTGTTGAACCAAACTTGCATCCCTGGGATGAACCCCACTTGATCGTGGTGCACTATCTTTTTGATATGTTTCTGTATTTGATTTGCCAGAATTTTATTGAGAATTTTTGCATCTATGTTCATTATAGATATTGGTCTGAAGTTTTCTTTCGTTGGTGTGTCTTTGCCTGGTTTTGGAATCAGGGTGATACTGGCCTCACAGAATGAGTCTGGAAGTGCTCCCTCATTTTTTATTTCCTGAAATAAATTGAAGAGTGTGGTATTAGTTCTTCTTTAAAGGTCTTGTAGAACTCGGCTGTGTATCCATCTGGTCTTGGGCTTTTCTTGGCTGGTAGGCTTCTGATGGTGTCTTCTATTTCATCACTTGAAATTGATCTGTTTAAGTTTATATATCATCCTGATTCAATTTGGGCAAATCATATGACTTAAGAAATTTGTTGATGCCTTCAATATCTTCTATTTTATTGGAGTACAAGTTTTCAAAGCAATTTCTAATTACCCTCTGTATTTCTGTAGTGTCTGTTGTGATATTACCTTTTTCATCACGTAAGTTCGTGATTTGAGTTTTCTCCTTCTCTTCGTTAGCATGGCTAAGGGTTTGTCAATTTTATTTATTTTTTTCAAAGAACCAAATTTTTATTTTGTCAATTTTTTCAATTGTTTCTTTTGTTTCAACTTCATTGATTTCAGCTCTAATTTTAATTATCTCCTGCCTTCTGCTGCTTTTGGTATTTATTTGTTCTTTTTTTCTAGTGCTTTGAGATGTTCTGTTAGGTCATTTATTTGTTGACTTTTTCTTCTTTTAAGGAATGAGCTCCATGCAATGAACGTTCCTCTTAGAACTGCTTTTATAGTGTCCCAGAGATTTCGATATGTTTTGTCTATGTTTTCATTTACCTCTAAGAATTTTTTAATCTCCTCCTTGATGTCTTTTGCAACCTATTGTTCATTCAGTAGCATACTGTTTAGTCTCCAAGTGTTTGAGTAATTTTTATTTTTTATTTTGTCATTGATTTCTAATTTCATTCCATTATGATCTGATAAAATACAGGGTAGTATCTCTACTTTTTTGTATTTGTTAAGAGTTGCTTTGTGGCATATTATATGGTCTATTTTAGAGAAAGATCCGTGTGCTGCTGAGAAGAAAATGTATTTGCTTGATGAAGGATGAAATATTAAAAACGGCATACTACAGGGACACAGCCACATCAATGGTATAGTAGCACAATTCACAATTCTAAACCGTGGAACCAACCTAGATGCCCTTCAGTAGATAAATGGATTAAAAATGTGGCATTATATACAATGGAATATTACTCAGCAATAAAAGAGATTAAAATCATGGCATTTCAGGTAAAAGGATGAAGTCAGAGAAGACAATGCTAAGTGAAGTTAGCCAATCCCCCCCCTAAAAAAACCAATGACGAATGTTTTCTCTGATACAAGGAGACTGATTCATAGTGGGACAGGGAGGGAGAGTATAGGAGGAATAGACCAACTCTAGATAGGAGACAGAAGTAGAAGGGGAAGGGAGGGAGCCAGGGGTTAGAAATGATGGTGGAATGTGATGAACATCTTTATCCAAAGTACATGCATAAAGACACAAATTGTTGTGAATATACTTTATATACAACCAGAGATATGAAAAAAATGTGCTCCACATGTGTACTATAAATTGTAGCATTCCGCTGTCATATATTTTAAAAAATCAATTAAAAAATCAAAAAAATAAAATAAAAGCTGCAAGAGAAAAACATCAGATCACATTTACAGGCAAACCAGCAGGCTCACTTCTGATTTCTCAGCTCAGACCCTAAAATCAAGAAGGGCTTAGGGATATTCCAAGGCCTAAAAGAAAACAACCACTAGCCAAGGTTACTATACCCAGCAAAGCTCAGGTTCAAATTCGAGGAGAAAAATAAAAACTTTCCATGACAAGAATAGACTAAAAGAATTCATGAGCACCAAGCCAGCACTACAAACAATACTCAACAATAAACTGCACACAGAGGAACTAAAAAACAATTCCCAAAGCTCACAAACAGAGGAAGTTCAACAGAAGAATAAGCCACTAAATGAGAATCCAGACAGGATAAAATATAGCAAAAAACCCCAAAATGGCAGGAAACCACAAACACATACCCATAAAAATACTGAATGTTAATGGTCTCATCTCAATTCTCCAATTAAAAAATACAAATTAGCAGAATGGATCAAAAAACAAGGTCCAACTATATGCTGTTTACAAGAGACTCATAGGCAAAGACATCCACAGGATGAAGGTAAAAGGATGGCAAAAAAAAAATAGCCAAGAAAATAAGCAGGAGTAGCTATTCTCATATCTGGCAAAGGAGAATTCAAGCAAAATTAATCAGAAGAGAGAAATAAGGCCCCCACATCCTACTAAAGGGAACAATCCAACAAGAAGATTCAATAGTAAACATTTATGCTCCAAATGTCAATGCACTGCATTACATGGAAAAAAATACTTTATGACATTAAATCCCACATGGACACCAACACAATAATACTGGGTGATTTCAATATACCCTTATCATCAATAAACAGGTTACCTAAATAACACTTTAAATCAAGTGGACCTAACAGACATCTACAGAATATTCCACCACAAAACAGCATTCCCCTTCTCAGTTGTTCATGGGATTTTTTCAAAAATAGATCATATTCTAGGCCACAAAGCAAATTTTAGCAAATACAAAATTGATATGATCCTATGTATCTTATCTATGCTAATGGAATGAAGCTAGAAATCAAGAGCAAGAAAAATAATGGAAACCACATAAACACATGGAGATTGAACAATACTCTCTTAAATGAAGAATGGATCAAAGAAGAAATGACAAATCAAGAAATTCTTAGAAACAAAGGAGAACAGAGATACAACATATCAAACTCTCTGGAACAGCATGAAAGCAGTTCTAAGAGGAAAATTTATAGCACTGAATGCCTCCTACATTACAAATTAGCCAAAATAAATAAGCTTGTTGTCCCACCTCAAGACCTTAGAAAAATAAGATCTAACCCCCAAAGCATTAGAAGATAGGAAATAATTAAGATCAGAGCCAAAAATCAATGAAATTGAGCATACGAAAATAATACACAGGATCAATCAATAAAGAGTTCATTCCTTGAAAAAATAAATAAGATTGACAAACCCTTTGTTGAGAGCCACAACCAAGTCAAGATGGCACCTGGCATTTTGCCAGAAGGAGTGTTTGGGAAGTAACACCAGCGAGCCATTAAGATGATGATAATTAAGTTAAGCTGTGTATAATTATTATTATCATTATAGATAATGACTGATTGCTGTAACTGGATGATGCTAAATTGAAACAAGCTGTGTATTCAGTTGTGTATATAAACCTCTGCTGTCTGGCAATAAGGTGGCTCCTGCTACCTCGGGTGCCCGCTACTTTTGAGTTCTCGCGGAGTTCCTGTTGAGTATCCGTGGAGTTCCCGTTGAGTTCTGGCAATAAAGTAGTTCCTGTTTGAACCTACAAGTGGCTCGTGACCTCCCAGTTATTTGTGCCCAGCCAGACGGTGGCAACCCTTAGTCAAACTAATCTTAAGAGAGGACCCAAATCAACAAGATCAGATATGAAAAAGGAGATATCACCACAGAACCTTCTGAAATCCAAAGAACTGTTCATACCCATTTTGAAAATTTGTAGTTCAATAAACTAGAAAATCTGGAAGATATTAACAAATTTCTAGACACAAATGACCTGCCCTAATTGAATCAGGAAAATTTAGAAAACATAAACAGACCAATACTGAGTAACGAAATTGAAACAGCAGTAAAGCCTTCTAAAAAGGAAAAGCCCGGGACCTGATGGATTCTCAGCTGAGTTCTAACAGACCTTTACCGAAGAACTAACACCAGTCTTTCTCAAATTATTCCATGAAATTGAAAGGGTGGGAACACTCCCAAATACATTTTATGAAGCCAGCATAACCCTGATACCAAAACCAGACAAAGACACGCCAAGGAAAGAAAACTACAGACCAACATCCCTGATGAACATAGATCTAAAAAATCCTTAAAAAAATTAGCAAACTACATTCAAAATACATCAAAAAGATAATACACCATGATCAAATGGGTTTATTCTAAGGTTGGTTCCACATACACAAATCAATAAATGTCATTCACCACTTAGAATTAAGGACTTAAATCACATGATTATCTCAACAAATGCAGAAAAGGCCTTTATATAAAATCCAGCACCCATTCATGTTAAAAATGCTGGAGAAGCTAGGGATCAAAGGAACTTACCTCAATATTGTAAAGGCCATTTATGACAAACCCAAAGCCAACATCATACTAAATGGAGAAAAACTAAAAGCATTTCCTTTAAAATCAGGAACAAGACAAGACTGTCCACTCTCAGCACTCCTATTCAATATAGTCCTCGCAGCCAGAGCAATCAAGCAACAAAAGGAAATCAAAAGGATACAAATAGAAAACGAAGTCAAACTATCTCTGTTAGCCTTCAATATGATTCTATATCTAGAAGGCCCAGAAAGCTCCACCAGAAGACTTCTAGAGCTTATAGGTAAGTTTAATAAAAGTAGCAGGATACAAGATTAACACCCATAAGTCAACAGATTTCCTATATGCTAACAGTGATTCAGATCAGGAAGAAATCAGAAAAACCATCCCATTCACAACAACCTCAAAAAGAAAAAAGAAAACCTTGGGAATTAATCTAACCAAGGAGGTAAAAGAGCTCTACAATGAAAATTACAGAACACTGAAGAAAGAAGTTGAGGAAGACCTTAGAAAATGGAAAGAGCTCCCATGGTCTTGGATAGTCATAATCAACACTGCCAAAATAACCTATACCACCAAAAGCAATATACAGATTCAAGGAAATACCCATCAAAATACCAATGACATTCTTCACAGAAGTAGGAAAAAAAAATTCTCTTAAATTCATTTGGAAGAATAAGAGACCCAGAATAGCCAAAGCAACACTACGCAAGAAAAGTGAGGCAGAAGGCATCCCAATACCTGATCTGAAATGATTCTACAGAACTGTAAACAACAATATTATTATTGGCATCAAAACAGACACACAGACCAATGGTACAGAACAAAAGACACAGAGACAAATCCATGTACCTATACTATCACTCTGATATTTGACACAGGAACCAAAAATATATCTTGGAGAAAAGACAGCCTTGTTAACAAAGGGTGCTAGGAAATGGGATAGCTCTACGTAGACAACTGAAAGAATCAGACCCCCCTCTCTCTCACCCTGCACAAAACTCAAACTGCAATGGAGGAAAGACTTAGGAATTAGACCAGAAACATTATAACTGCTAGAAGAAAAAAACGGGTCAATGCTCCATCATATAGGTGCTGGCACCGACTTCCTTAACAAGACCCTGGAAGTGCAAGAAATAAGACCAAGAGTCAGTAAGTGGGTGCCATGAAACCAGACGCTTCTGCACAGCAAAGGAGCCGACTGCGAGCCTGGAGAGGACAGCTACAGAACCAGAAAATCCTGGGTGCCTGCTGCTCAGACAGGAGATTGGTATCCAAAATACACAAAGAACTCAATGTCAAAACAAGCAAACAAAATCAAATAACCCAATCAATAAATGGGCAAAAGAACAGAAACTTCTCAAGAGAAGAAACACAACAGCCAACAAATATTTAAAAAAAAAATGTTCAACATCTCTAGCAATCAGGGAAAGGCATCTCACTCCAGTTAGTATGGCAATGAACAAGAATGTGAACAAGAAATGCTGGCAAGACTGTGGGGGAAGGCACACCTGTGCGTTGTTGGTGGGGCTGCAGACCAGTAAGTGCAGTCACTCTGGAAAGCAGTATGGAGAGTCCCCAAAAAGCTAGGGATGGAACCACCAAAGAACCCAGCTATCCCACTCCTTAGTATTTTCCCAAAAGATCTAAAACCAACATTGAACAGCAACACAGCTCATTGATGTTTACAGAAGCACAATTCACAGTAGCTAAATTACGGAATCAACCCAGATGCCTGTCAACAGATGAACAGATTAAGAAATCGGATTTTTCCCTCAGCCATAAAAATGGAATGAAATTATGGCATTTGCTGGTAAATGGATGCATATGAAGAATATCATGCTGAGCAAAATTAGCCAAACTCAGAAACTCAAAGATCTAAAGTTTTCTGTTGTACGTGGAAGCTACAGCGAAATAAAGGAAAGGGGGAGGGAAGGGTAAGATGACAAAAACCAATCGAATACCAATTAATAGATGAACGAAAGGAAGTCTGGCAGAGTAGAGGAAGAAGAATGGGAGAGGGAAGGTCGGAGGGAAAGAAGAGGATCACGAACTGAAATCAGTTTCCATGTGAGTATGAATTTGTCAGAATGAAACCGACTACTGTATAACTACAAATCTCTGATTAAGAAAGAATGAGAAAGACAAAAGAAAAAAAATAAATTTCAATTCCTACCTCTCAATAATTGAAAGAATGGATAGACAGAAAATTAATAAAAGCACAGGAAACTTGAATAAATACTATCGATCATTGGGGCCAAGTTGACATTTGTAGAACTGTCAACCGCAACAACAGCAGAACATACTTTCTTTTCAAGTGTTCCTGGAACATCCACCAAAGCGTCCCAGTCCAGCCTGGGGTCAGTGAACCAGAGCTCACAGGCCAGGTCCAGTATCAATCTGTGTAGGGTCTAAGAATTAAAAACAGTTTTTATATTTTTAAGGGTAAAAAACATAATAATATGAAAAAGGGATCATATGTGACTCACAAAGCCAAAAATATTTACTCTCAGGCCCTTTCAAAAAAAAAAAGTTGGCTTTCCTTATTCTAGGATACGTTCTTTCATCACATGGAATTTAATAAATTAATAACAGAAAAATATTTAGAAAATCCCCAAATATATGAAAAAATCATACACTGAAATATATCAAGATCAAAGAAGATATCATACAAGAAACTAGACAGTATTATGAATGGAGTTTAAAATTATAAAAAACATGATAGAATTTGAGAAATACAGTTAATGCAGAGTTTAGAGGGAAATTCATAGCATTAAATGCTAATGTCAGAAAAGAAGTGAGGTCTCAACTTGATGATCAAAACATCCACCTTAAAAAGCCAGAATGAGCCAGGTATGGTGGTGCATATTTGTGATTCCAGTGACTCAAGAGGCCGAGGCAGGAGGATTGCAAGTTCCAGCCTGGCCTGGATCACTTAGCAAAACCTTGTGTCAAAATTGAAATAAAAAGGGCTTAGTGTAGCTTAGTGACACAAATGTAGCTTAGTGATAGAGTATCCCTGGGTTCAATCCCTAGTACCACAAGAACAAATGAAACGAAGAAAAAGAAAACCCTATCATTGAAAACCTGTAATAAGTAAAAATAAAAGAGAGAAAAATCAATAAAACCAAAAGCTGGTTCTTAGAGAAGATCAATAAAATTGATAAAAAATGGTAGGCAGCCTGAAGAGGAAAACAAGACAGATGACATTTGTCTTCATTTCAAATGGAGTTAGAGAGAGGATATCCCACATACCTTACAGACATTAAAAAGACAATAAGAGAATATTACGAACAACTTTATGACCAGGAATCTTCAAAAATATATTAAATGGAAAATTGCTTGACACACACAAATTACCACGGCTCATTTAAGAATGAAAATCTGGATAGCACAGTATCTATTTTAAAAATCTTCCCAAACCCAGGCTTAGAGAGCTTCACTGGTGAATTCCTCAAACACTTAAAGAAGAAATAATACTAATTTTACACTAAATCTTTTTTTTTCCTCTACACTAAATCTTGAGAAAACAGAAAAGGAACACCTCTCAATTCATTATGTAAGATCAATATTACTCTAATATAAAAACTAGACAAAGACATTATAAGAAAGAAAACCACAGACCAATCAATACTTCTCACATTATGAACACATGTTATGAACACACATAACATTTCTTAACAAAATTTTAGTAAACTTAAAAGAAATACAAAAAGAGAACAACATATTATGTGCACATGATATTTATTCCAGAAATGCAAGTCTTAGATTAACATTGAAATATGAATCAGTATAGTTCATCATTGTAAAAGTTAAAAAAGATAAACCATTTGATCATCCAAATAGATGTAGATAAAGCATTTGACAAAATTCAACATCCATGTATGATTAAAATTCTCTGGAAGGGTACTTCCTGTTATAAAGTAGCTACAAATTAACCTTCAAGCAACACCATACTTAAGCAGTCAGACACTGACTTTTGTTTTCAAATCTGGTACATGGTGAAGAGGTCTGATTTTGCCTCTTGTGGTCAATACTGTACTACTAGATGCTCTAGCTGGTGTAGTAAGACAAGAAAAAGAAATAAAAAGGCATACAGGCTGGAAAGGAAGAAATAAAAGCATTTTTACTCACAGAAAAATATTACTTTGTAGAAAATTGTAAGAAATTTTTTAAAAGTGCTGAGAATAAGTGAGTTTAATAAGGATGCAGAATACCGAGTTGATATGCAGAAATCAACTTTATTTCTATAAACAAGAATGAAGTAAAAATAAACATCATTTGTAATAGCATCAAAAATATTAAATGCCTAGGGATAAACCTGACAAACAATCTGTATGAGTTGTACACTAAAAACCAAAAGACTGCTAAGAGAAATTAAACAGGACTTAAATAAATGAAGAGCTATACCATATTCATGGATCAGATCACCCCAAATTGTTAAGCTGTCAAATATCTATAAATTCACCCACACATTTAATACAGCTTCATTCAAAATCCCAGCAGGTTTTTTTTTTTTGTAGAAATTGGCAAGGTTATTTGCAAATTTATATTAAAATTCAAAAGACCCAGAACAATCAAAAGTACTTTAAAAAATACAAAAGAATTTGCCCTACAACACACATTATATACATGATCAACTGATTTTTTCAATTTGTTAAAGTAGTCCATGAAGAAAAGATAATCAGTAAAGAAAGGGTGCTGCAATTAGACCACAAATGACAAAAGTGACCCTTGATCCATATGTCATACTATATATAAAATAAACTTGAAATAAGTCATTGTCATAAACTTAAGAGTAAGGCCATAAACCTTCTAGAAGGATTAGAAGGAAAAATCTTGACTGTGAGTTTGTAAAGATTTCTCAAATATAATTAGCTACAAAAGAAAAAAAAATAGTAAACTGGATATCAAACTTTAAAACGTTTGCTTTTTTTTTTTAAGAGAGAGAGAGAGAGAGAGAGAGAGAGAGAGAGAGAATTTTTTAATATTTATTTTTCAGTTTCCGGCAGACACAACATCTTTATTTTTTTTTATGTGGTGCTGAGGATCGAACCCAGCGCCCCGCGCATGCCAGGAGAGTGTGCTACCGCTTGAGCCACATCCCCAGCCCAAAAATGTTTGTTTTTTAAACATACTGTTAAGAAAATGAAAAGGCAAACTACCGACTGGGAGAACATATTTGCAAAATATACATCCAAAAGATTTGTTCTTAAAATACACAGAACCTTTCCAAATGAATAATTAGACAACCCAATAAAAAACAGGCCAAAAAAATTTGGATACAACACCAAAGAACATATGCTAATAGCAAAAGAGTTTAATAGCATTAATTATTCAAGAAACACAAACTACACTCATAAACACATACCTACTGGCCTGGCCCCATTAAGAAAGACCAGGTCAAGTTGGCAAGGATGTAGAAGAAGTGAAACTCTAAATGGGGGGCTGTAATGTGATGCAACCCCCTGGAGATAGTCCGGCAGTTGCTTTAAAAGTGAGACCTGGGTCTGCCATATGATCCGGTCATTCCACTTCCTGTAATGAATGCTCATAGCAGCTTTATTTCCAGCCCAGCCTGGGAGCAGCCCAGGTAATCCAGGGGTGAACCTCTGCCACACAGGAGAACAACAGAGATCCACTCATTAAACAAACAAGGAAGCACTGCTGGCACACTCAACCATGTGAAAGATCTCAAAATAATTATTCTGAGAGAAAAAAGCCCGCCCAAAAAAGAGAAATTACATAAAGTTCTAGAAAATGCAACCTGGTCTACCATGACAGTAAACCAGTGGTTTCTTAGGAATGGGGTGAGGGGCATGAGGGATGCATTTCAAAAGAGCCAACCAGAAAGGCTAGAGTCATGGGCAGGTTCATTATCTTGTAGGCATACAGTCCTGTGTCCAGATGCATCCAACAGTTCGCTTCCAGTACATGCAGTATACTATATATTGACTACCTCTCAATAAGGCTAGTAAAAACAAACCCATACACAACAGAAACAAAAGGAAAGCACGTACAAAAATAACAGGAATGACATAACATATGAAGAATGCCATAAAACCTTACTGAAGGATAAATAAATAAAACAAACCAGGTTCATAGATGGGAAAGCTTGATATTATAAACATGTTGATTCCTCTCAGATCAACTTGTTAATTCAGTGCAACTGCACTGAGAATCAAAACATAATGTTTTGTACAACTAGACAAGTCGAACCTGAAGTTCTTTTAGGAAATATGGGATAATAACCAAACATTTATTAAAAAGAAAAAAAGGAAGGAAATAGCTGTATCAGACATGCTATAAAAACATTATGCTAGTGGCTGGGGCTTATTGGTAGAGCTCTTGCCTGGCATGTGTAAGGCACTGGGTTCAACCCTCAGCACCAATTAGATAGATAGATAGATAGATAGATAGACAGACAGACAGACAGACAGACAAGGGTCCATCTACAACTAAAAATACATATATTTTAAAAATATGCTAACTGAAAGGAGCCCCCCAAAAGGGTCTCAATATATGATTCAATTTATATGAAATATCCAGAGTAGGTAGCTCTCTGCAGACTGCAGACTAGGGGTGGCCATGGTGGTGGTGGGGGGGCAGCTTCTTATTGGGTAGAGGGCTTCCTACCAGGGAAAAAGAAATGTTCTGAGATTGGATAGAAACAGTGATTGCACAACCCTGAATGGATTCAATGCCACCGAACTGTTCACTTTAAAATGGTTAATTTTATGTTATGGGCAATTTCACCTCAATTTTTAGAAAATCAAGAAATTGCTAACTTTGAAAAAAAGTGCTATGAACTTTCAATAATTGAAACTGTATACTACAATAGAATAGGTTCAATAGGCTACTATAGAATAGGTTCAATAGATGAAGGCAACAGAGTATGGCTGAGAAATAGCGTGAAAAATGCAGCTCTATGGGGCCCAAGCACATGCCACACGGCAAAAGATTCTTCACTGTGGTCACCAGACTGCATTCTAACAGGGAAGCCTGCAGGCCTGAGGTCATAAGCAAGATGCCGTGACGTCATCTTAATGCAGGATTTGGGTTAAGCACTAAAGCTCGGCTGTTGGTATGATCTGATGGAACCCGAGAGTTTCCAGGGCCCCTGCGGGCAGGCCTGCTGCAGTGTAGCTGCTGTGACTCCCACTGGCTGCTGTGGGTCCCATCCCTGGCCTGCACAGCATCTCTGCAGACCCTCAGGGTCAGCCCACACCCAGGCAGACCTGTTAGGGAGAACAGGCCTTTGAAGGAGGCTACTTCCTTATGACTACTTCCCTGTGGCTCAAGTGCAGGTCTCAGCCTGAGGGCCTCACCCACAGGGAACAGAAGCTGCTGGATTTCGCCTCAGGGATGGGAAGTGAGCTTTGGGTGGAGCTAAAGCACAAACCTGAGCTTGCAGGGCCTTGGACAGGACTAGGCAGCCCCGCATCCCACAGGGAAAGGAGGTGCTCAGAAGAGGGTACCCTGGGGGTGAGGAGGGGTTAGGGTCCACCTGGGGCTTGACTCCAAGACACAGACAGGGCTGGGCGGTAAAAGACACATCAAAAAAACAGATGAGAGGAGAGCCGCAAATACACACAATGTCTTCATTACCCTGGGACAGACAGATATCTCTTAGTTCCCTTAAGTTTTTTAAAGCTTTTGTATTAAAATAATTTCAGATTTAGGGATAAGTTACAAAAATAATGTGAAAATTGCCTAAAATCCTAACATTTTACCCCATTTACTTTCCCCTTCTTTCCTATGTGTTACACATGCACACATTTATGTGACGTGTGATGTGTACAGTTTTTCCGCATGTTAATTCATGTGCTGTGTCCTTCTCAGGAGGAGGTGACAGCTGTTCTTCTCATATGGTGGCGCTGACTCGGATCACTCATTTATGAGGGTCTGCTTGGTTTCATGAAGAAAGTCCATGAAGAAAGTTCTGTTATTAATCCCACTGCAGAGACACTACAAGGTGAAGTGACCTGACCAGGGTACAGATTCAAGGGGCAGAGCCAAGATCCAAACGCAGACAGGCTGCCAGAGCCTAGGCTTTTGACAACTAAACTACACAGCCCCCCAGGTAGGAAAAGGACTTAAAGATCTTCCCTACAGGAGAGACCACATGGTGATCTTGACACTCAAGGACAGCTCTTCTCCCAAATCCTCCATGTCAGCTGCAGCTGCTCCTGCCAATGTGCTCCACCCTCCCACAAACAACTTTCAACACTGCAAATGCAAACCACAAAAAACAAGAATGGTGGCCCAAAGCACCTGCAGTTTTGAGGACTTTAGGGAGTAGCTGGTGAGCATTTTGTAAGCAGACGCTAGCATACTTCCTGCTTGTGTGCAGAACAGCAAGGCTGAAACAAATGCTTTGAAAAGACTTCCGACAGGCTTAGAAATGAGCAGATTCTGGTTAACCCTGAATTAACATAAAATTAAAGCAAGCCAATACTTGTACTTCTAGGAGTATGGGGTGGGTATACTTTCCCCTATTTCTCTTACTGCTTAGAACTAAAACCCCTGGAATTATAGAAAACAAACAGAAGACTCTCAAAGGTGAGAAAAGGCACACCTGCTGGGACCTCAGGACCCAAGGAACACCACAGTGGTGAGCTCCCGGGGCTTATTCTGGCCTCGTGTATCCCAGACTGGGAGCTAAAGATACCAGCAACCTAGAAATGGCAGCAGACACAGACCAAAAGATAAAAGCAGGGGCTGAGGTGGTGGCTCAGTGGCAGAGCGTTTGCCTCGCACCTATGAGGCCCTGGGTTGGATCCTCAGCACCACATAAAAGTAAATAAATAAAATAAAGGTATTGTGTCCATTTACAACTAAAACAAAAATTAAAAAAAAAAAGATAAAAACAAAAAGACCCAACAACAGCCTGCTCTTTCCATTCTAAGGCAGCCAAGCAAACAGAAGACTTTAGGGAACAACTACTCTGGCAAGACATAAGGCCCTGCCCCACTCACACCTCTAAGGAGCCCAGACTTCCAGGAGGTGTCAGAGGAGGCCTGGTAAAGAGGGAGGGCTTTCATCCCCACTGGGCAGTAAGGAGCACCCCTCCCCTTTCCAGCTCCAGTGGGTGATACTGATACTGACCAAGGCTACATTCCAGCCCCAAACAGGCAACAGAGGCCCAAGGGGAGCTGCAATGAGCAGCTCCTACCAGGGAGGTCAATGCAGAGGCCAGGGCAGCTAGAACTCCAGCCTCCACCCAGTAGTAACAGGGAGCCCTGCCTCCTTGGGTGTCAATGATGTCCAGCAAGGAAACTGGACTTCTACCCCTACTTGGCAATAAAGAGGTGGCACCTCCCACCTTTTCCAACCACAGCAGTGTCACAAGATGGCTAGCTAAGCCAGACATGGTAGTGCATGCCTATTGGAGAGGCCAAGGCAGCAGGATCGCAAATTAGGGGTCAACCTGGGGAGCTTAATGAGACCCTGTCTCAAAATAAAATTTAAAAAGCTAGGTGTGTAACTCAGTGGTAGAGTGTTTACGTAGCATGCACAAGGCCCTGGGTTCAATATTGATATCACAAAAAGAAAAAAAAAGTATAAAAGAAACATCTAGCTAAGAGAAAAGATTTTTTAAAGATCCAGTCTTACAACATAATACCCTAAATGTCCAGGTTTCAATAAAAAATTTATCTGTCATATCAAAAAACAGAAAGATATCAGATTGAATAAACCATGGCAATCAGATGCCAAACCAGGAATACAGAGACATTAAAATTACCTGGAAAAATTTTATTTTTTTAAGCATAAAACAATGTAAGCATAAAAATGCTCCCTGAGCCAATTATAAACACACTTAATTAAAAAGAGTCTCAGCAAATACATGGTGTATGGTCCATTTTCTGTTGCTAATAATAAAATGCCATAGACTTGGTAAGTGTGAATGAAAAGAGATTCACTTTGACTCATGGTTCTGCAGGTCAAAGGTTGGGAGGCCACAGCTGGTTATGACCTTCTTGCTGGCCGGGTCCTGGGTGGTGCGAGGCCAGCACAAGGAGGCCATGTGTGCACCTCTCTGGCCTCTCCCTCTTCTTACCAGGCTGTGAGTCACCTGTGGCTCTGTCCTAATGACCTTATCTGACCCTAGTCCCCTCCCAAAGGCCCCACCTCCGAACACCACAGTCAGAACCACCTCTACTCTCAATGTCTCCTGACGGGAATTGAAGTTCAATACATGAAGCCCTGGGGGACACACTCAGAGCACATCCAAACAGCACTCAAAATATAAAGAAGAACCAAACTGGAACCTCAGAATGGAAAAAATACACGCACTGAAAGGAACTCAGTGTTTGGGCTCCGCAGAAGGGGACAGAAGATGACAGATAGTGAGCTAGAGACAGAGCGGGCACCACCCACACCAAGAGCAGAGAGAAGAGAGACTGCACAGAGCCCACAGTCCTCAGGCACCTGCAGAACACGACAAAAGCGCTGACTGTCATCAGAATTAAAAGAGGGGAGATGCTGAGGACTGAACCTGAAGAAATCAGGACTAAAAACTTCAACTTGGCAAAAAGCATGAACCTACAGAGTCATAAAATTAAGAAAATCCCAAATAGGATAAACCAATCCAAATCCACACATTCTAGTCAAACTCCTGAGATGAAGGAAGAATTTTGGAAGTAGTGAAAAAGAAATGGCACCTTACTTACAGGGGAAGAGCAATTCAGATTACAAGACTTCTCATTAGAGATCACAGGGGCCACAGGAAGCCACATCATTTTTCAAGCACTAAAAATCATCAGCTTGGAATCCTCTAAGCAAAGAAATTTCCTTCAGGAGTTAAGGGAAAATGAAGACATTTTCAGATTAAAAAAAAACACATGGTAAGCAAAAATATGTGAAATAAAGAAGATCTTCTTCCTCTTGTGTTTTCTAAATTAGGATTGATGGTGGAAGCAAAAGTCATAACATTATGTGATTGGTTCTAAATGTATCTATAGGAAATATTCAGGATAATTACATTTGTCAATGAGGGAAGGTAAAAGGACATACAACAAAGTAAGAATTCTACATTTCATCTGAACTGTTAAAATGACAATAGTGGTAGATTGTTATAAAAACGGCAGACAGACCGACACAAACACACGTGCACATACACACACAATGTAAAATATGGACTTACCACTAAAAAAATTATGCAAACAAATTCCAAAATGGAATTCTAACAAATGTCTAACTAACCCATAAGAAGGCAAGAAACAGAAAACAAAGACAAGAATGAACAGTTAAAAAAAATGGTATTCTTAAGCCCTAACATATCAATAACCACAATAAGTGTAAATGGTCTAGAACACCAATTAAAAGACAAAATATTAGCAAAGAAAATTTAGCAACTGACCAAGTGGGATTGATTCTAGGGATAGAATCAATCAATTGTTAAAAAAACAAAACAAAACAAGGAATATAGCCTACATGTTAACAGAAAAAGGACAAAATCACATGATCACATCAATTGATGCATTAAAAACACTTGACAAAATTTAATATCTATTGGTGATAAAATTTCTCAGAAAATCAGGAATAGAAAGGAACTTTTACAACTTGATAAAAAGTATCCACGAAAACTCAGTAGGTAATATTATACTTAATAGTGAAAACTGCTTTCCCCTTATAATCAGTAGCTACTACTCTTAGACAACGTCATGTTAGAAGTTCTAACATTTGCAATAAGACAAGAAAAGGAAATAAAAGGCATACAGATGGGAAAGGAATAAAGAATGTCAAGGTAGAAAATCCCACGGAATCCACAAAAATAACTGGACCTAATAAGTTAGTTCAGTAAGATCACAGGATCAAGAAAACCATATGAAAATTAACTGTATTTCTACATAATAGCAACAAATAACTTTCAAATTTAAAGGACAATTCCATTTACACTCACTCAAAATAAAAAAATACAGTACATACATTTAAATCTACCAAAACATATAGAGAGCTTGTTGGCTAAAAACTGTAAAATGTTGGTGAAAGAAATCAAAGAAGAACTAAATAAACATTCATGAATAGAAGACTCTTCTCAAATTGATAAACAGATTTCACATTAAGGTCCATCAAAATCCCAAAAAAATATCTGTTAATAGACAAAATTATCCAAATATTTATATGGGCAGACAACTTGAATAGCTAAAGCAATTCTGAAAAAGAAGAATAAAGCAGAAGGAATTATTCCATCCAATTTCAGGACTTATTATATAGCTGCAATAATCAATACTGTATGGTACTGGCAGAGGAACAGATACATAGAAGAGAACAAAATATATAACCACATAATACGTTCAACTGCTTTTTAACTAAGGTTCAAAAGGAAAGTTGCTCAGTTCCTTTACACATTTATTGATTGGGTTATTTGGGGTTTTTTTTTTGTTTGTTTGTTTGTTTTGTTTTGTTTTTTTTGGTGTTAAGATTTTTTTAGTTCTTTATATATCCCAGAGATTAGTGCTCTATCTGATGTGTGAGGGGTAAAAATTTGTCCCCAAGATGTAGGCTCTCTATTCACCTCACAGATTATTTCTTTTGCTGAGAAGAAACTTTTTAGTTTGAATCCATTCCATTTATTGATTCTTGATTTTAATTCTGGTGCTCTGGGAGTCTTATTAAGAAAGTTGGGGCCTAATCCAACATGATGGATATTTGGGTCTACTTTTTCTTCTGTTAGACACAGTGTCTCTGGTTTAATTCCTAGGTCCTTGATCCACTTTGAGTTGAGCTTTGTGCATGGTGAGAGATAGGGGGTTAATTTCATTTTGTTGCATATGGATTTCCAGTTTTCCCAGCACATTTGTTGAAGACGCTTTCTTTTCTTCAATGTACATTTTGGCACCTTCGTCTAATATAGGATAACTGCAAATATGTGGGTTAGTCTCTGTGTCTTCTATTCTGTACCACTGCTCTACAAGTCTATTTTGGTGCCAATACCATCTGTTTTTGTTACTATTGCTCTGTAGTATAGTTTAAAGTCTGGTATAGTGATGCCTCCTGCTTCACTTTTCTTGCTAAGGATTGTTTAAGCTATTCTGGGTCTCTTATTTTTCCAGATGAATTTCATGACTGCTTTTTCTATTTCTATGAGGAATGGAACTCAACAGACACTTCTCAGAAGAAGATATACAATCAACCAACAAATACGTGAAAAAATGTTCAACATCTCTAGCAATTAGAGAAATGCAAATCAAAACTACTCTAAGATTTCATCTCACTCCAGTCAGAATAGTAGCTATTTAGAATACAAACAAGAATAAGTGTTGGTGAGGATATGAGGGAAAAGACCCACTTATACATTGCTGGTGGGACTGCAAATTGGTGCAGCCAATACGGAAAACAGTATGGAGAATCCTTGGAAAACAGGGAATGGAACCACCATTTGACCCAGCTATCCTACTCCTCAGTCTATACCCAAAGGAGTTAAAAACAGCATACTACAAGGACACAGCCACATCAATGTTTATAGCAGCACAATTCACAATAGCTAAACTGTGGAATCAATCTCAATAGATGCCCTTCAGTAGATGAATGGATAAAGAAAATCTGGTATATACACACAATGGAATATTACTCAGCATTAAAAGAGAATAAAATCATGGCATTTGCAGGTAAATGGATGGAGTTGAAGAATATAATGCTAAGTGAAGTTAGCCAATCCCAAAAAAACCAAATGCTGAATATTTTCTGTGATTTAAGGATGCTGATTCATAATGTGGTTGGATGGGGGCATGGGGGTAGGAAAATAGGGCAAACGGAGGGAGGGGAAGAGAGGGGGCACGGGGATAGGAAAGACAGTGGAATGAGATGGTGTCATTACCCTAAGTACACATATGTAGACACAAATGGTGTGACTCTACTTTGTGTACAACCAGAGATGTGAAAAATTGGGCTTTTATATGTAATATGAACTGTAATGCATTCTACTGTCATATATAACAAATTAGAATTTAAAACAAAAAGGAAAATTGCCTTTCTCATACATGGTCCTTCCAAAGGTATTTAAAAGGAAGCAATAAAAAAATCATGTAAAATATGGATCACAGGCTTAGATGTTAAATGTAAAATTATGAAACCTATAGAAAAAAATAGGAGAAAATCTACAGGAATATACAAATGGCAAAGAAGCTTATAAAAAGAATATAATTAGCTGCCAGGAAAACACAAATTAAAACTAAATGAGTTATTGATACCTGTCAGAAAGGCAGAAATATACACACACATACACACACACACACACACACATATATATATATATATATATTGTCTATACATATTGACAAAAACAAATGCTGGAAAGATATGGAGAAACTGTACCACTTGTACTTTATAGCCACATGGGCAAGTAGTTTATCATTTAAAAAAAAAAAGAAACTAAACATGCAACTATCATATTATCTAGCAAATGTACTCCTGAACAGTTTATTCCAGAGGAATAAAAACTTAGGTTCATACCAAAGCCTGTAAATGGGTATTTACAGTAACTTTATTGATAATAGCTTCAAACTAGAAACAACCAAGATGTCTTTCAGTGGGAGAATGGTCAAACAATTATGGTTCATATGTACTAGGGAATAGCTTTATCAATAAAAAGGAACCAACTACTGATACATGCAATAGATTCTCTGGATGACTCTTCAGAGAATTATTCAGAGGTTTTGAAAAACTGCTAATAATCCCAAAAGGTATAATTCTATTTATATAACATTTCTGAAATGACCAAAGGATAGAGAGATTAGTGATGATCAGGTTACAGAGGAGGTGGGGATGGGAGTATAGTGTGGCACTAAAGGGGCAACATGAGGGAACCTTTGGGTGATGGGAACCATATTATGGGTTTTTTCCATGTTCCGTATGATGCTTCGATGCCTTGGGGCTTTGCAGACCCAGGGAGGGACCAGCTCTTCCCATCAGCTCATCCGTCCCTAGAGGCAGTTAGGGACTTGCTATTGCCTGTCCTGTTGGGTGCCTTTGACCTATAAGCCAACCAATCCTAGGTCTAAACTCCCATCAGCCTCCTGCAGCCTCCTGTATCAGGCCCCTGCAGTCCTGGACCCTCTCTTCTGCCTGTGTCAGCTTGGGGCAGACACCTGACACTAGGGACCACCCTTGCAGCCCAGAGCCCACCAAACTTATCCAATCTCGACAGCCCTGGGTTGGCGGGCCCTCCTGCCTTGCCTGTTCCAGGCAAACCGCCACAGAGGCTCTTGCCCCTGCTCTCCTGGTTTCCTCTGCCTCTGCCCCACACTGGTGCTTCTCCGCGTGGCCTGGCATGTCCACTCTGGAACCGAGTAAGGAACTAGCTCCCTGATCTATCGGCCACACCACACCTGAGGAAAATCAAAATCCTGGGCATCTTTTAGGACAGAAATATTCTATGTCTTGACTGCACGACGTCAATGGCCCGGCTGTAATACTGCACTAGAGTCCGCGAGATGTCCCCACCGGGGGAAAGCCTACACAGGACAACTCTGCACTACTCCTTAAGGGGCACAGAAGTCTACCAGTGGCTCAAAATTAAAAGTTGAATTTTTAAAAAAGAGAAGTTAAACCAACTCCTCTTCTCTTCCTTCAATTATTTGAGTCCTTGTTGTTATAAGCCTTTCTAAATAGTGAATAGGACACGGGGACCCTTTGCTGTTCCCCACCAGGCCCGGCACTCACCCAGCTGTGAGTCCTCAGTGGGAACTCAGGCCTCTGTTCCACTCTGGTGCAGGGGAGGGAAGCCTGGAGGAGACAGGCCGGCTCCTCCACAAGCAGGCAGAGGAACCCGGTTTCTGAGGGAACAGTCAAGAGGTCGGGCAGCACGCTGGCTCCCCTGGACGCTGGCACTGTGCTGAGGGGGCATGGGACTCCACCCAGGGGGGCTCGTCCCTGGGGACAAGCTCAGTGGGACCAGGGGGACCAAGGAGGGGAAACATGGGGCAGTTAACAGCGGGTTGCTAATTCAGGCCACAGGAAACAAAGGCCAAGGGCGGTCGTGAAACCACTTTCCGTGTTTTCAGTAAATCTCAATCTAATGTATTTTCTATCAAAACAAAAAGGAGGAACACCTGGTGCCTTTTATCAAAACAAGCTCTAGTTCTGAAAATAAACCAATCTGGGAGGCGGGACTCATGTCCTGGCTACTTCTGTAGCGAGGCTGGCCCTGGCCAACGGCTCTCAGAGCCACAGGAACAAGCTGCTGCCCCTGGTTCTGCCACCTGTGGCTGGAGACAGGAGGGCGGCAGCCTGAGGCTCTGGCCACGAGGAACAGCGGGGTTTTCCTGCCCCGCCCATGGCCCCCCACCAGCTTCAGCTTTCCAGAGACCATGTGACAGCGGTGACCAGCGCACACATTTTCCACTGACAGCTATCATATGCTTTTAACAAGATACTGCCACGGTCTTCCTGAGCTCTTCAGGATTTTTTAATTCCTTGAGCACCACATGAAACACAAGCCGCTCGGAGCCTGTTTCAACAGGGAGTGGTTGTGTGTTTTGTTTTGTTTTTCTTTGCCTACTTTGGTAAGAGAAAATCAGGCCTTCCTTGGCAGGTTAGGACCCTTCCGTCAGCTCCTGGCATTGCTCCCCACCCAGCCCACTGGTCCAGAGAGGCGCTGCTCTTGCCTAGTGCCCCCAAAGCCCCTGTCGAGGTCTGGATATGGAGTGTTCCTCAAAGGTTTGATCCCCAGTACAGCAATGTTCAGAAGTGGGGCTTCTGGGATCCTGGGGGCCCTGACCTCACCCATGGATTAATCCACTGAGGGATTCACAGCCGAGTGGATTATTAGGTGGGAGAACTATAGGAGATGGGGCCTCTCTGCAAAAAGTGGGTCACTGGAGGAATGCCCTGGAAGCCCACTTCTTGTTCCTGACAGCTTCCTTGTGTGCTTGCTTGCGCTTTCTCTCTCTCTCTCTCTCTCTCTCTCTCTCTCCCCTGACTGCCATGAACCGCACAGCTTTCTTCCACCATGCCCTTCACCATGATGTTCTGCCTCAAATCAGGCCCAAAGTGATGGGCCAGCAGACTATGGACGGAAACCTCTGAAGCCCTGAACCCAAAGAAGTCTTTCTCCCGTTTAAGTTGTCAGTGTTAGATATTTTGTCACTGCAACAAAAGCTAACTAACACAACCCCTTCCATCTTACTGTTCAAGCATGTGAAACTCCAATTTTCCAGAAAACTCCTAATACATGTTGGGCATATATAAATTATGTAGGCCCAACAGTTTTAAGTAATGTTTTATTGCCTAATTAGTTTCAACACTGTTGGAAGAAAGGGAGAAGGGAGAGGAGGAGGAGGAGGGAGGGAGGGAAAGCACTGACAGCTTGTCCACACGCTGCCCATGGATATGGTGCGTGGCCAGAATGTCACCAGAGGAAGGGAGGACAGTGGGGGAATCTCAGGTCCTAATAGGAAGAACTGCAGAGGGAGTCAACAGCACAGGTAAAGATTTACTTAAGGACAACAAAGAAGGTCACACTCAGAGGGAGTGCAGGCAACCCTCGCCTCTCAGAAGAGAGGACGAACAGCTCAGGTATGGGCTCTCTGGTGACATGTATGATTTTCACAGGGTGGAGTCTTAAGCGCTCGAGCCATCATTAGATTTTGATGATTTGGAAAATGTTTACAAAATTCCTTGGAAACCAAGTCCCATGGCGACCACCTACCCTTGGAATTCAGAGGCTCCTCTTTGGTCCAACAGTCTAGCCATTAATCACTCGTGGGCATGTTGTATAGGTCCCCAGGTGGGTGACATTTTAATTTATAATATATCCAATATCTTACAAGCATATACTGAATGTTCTGTTGATCTGAAACTGAAGACACAGCTCAACTAACTTGTGTTTTCAGAGGTCTCCATTTTCTAAGGGTCTCTCCCCATGGGCCTGTGTGGGTTTATCTGTCTCAGAGGCCGTACCCGAGGATGGCTTCCCAGCCCATGCAGCAGGATGGAGCAAAAGCTAACCAAACATAATCTCCTGGACCCCTGGTCCCAACCCCTCTGCCCCTCCCTCTCCTGGGTCCACGCCCCTCCCTCACTGAACCTGCTCAACACTCGACCACCTGTAAGCCAGGGACAGGCCCAGGAGGCCAAGCCATCCTCTGGCACCACCTTCCCGCCTCCTCCCCTTCAAGGCCTCCCACACTCCTCAGTGTTGTCCCCCACACTCCTCAAGTCCACCCAGCCCTGCTCCTGAGACTGCTCTGCCCATCCTCAATCCATGATTATCTGTGGGACTCGATGTGACCCTGTCACGACACAGTATCTCCTGGCTCCCCAGCCCCTCCCTGGCTGAGGCCGGCTGTGCCCAGTCCCTGCTATATGAGAATGACCCTCAGACCTCTCCCCAGACCTCAGGACCAGGGCTCCGCCTGGATGGCGCACGAACACGTCAAACTGAGGCGTCCAAGACAGCCCCGCTTCCTCTCCCTCCCCCACCCCACCCACATGGCTATGCTCCTGTCTCAACAGACAACACCCATGTCCACCCAGCTGCCCAGTTAGGGATCCCTGTGTTGCTCTGACCCTTCCCTTTCCTCACTTTTGCACCCAGGGCCAGCACTCAGAGATGATGTGCCTGGTTCCCTCAGATCTTCTACCTCTCTCCACTGCCACTGTCAGCTGCCCCGTGAGGCCCCATCTTCTCTCTGCCCTAACAGCCTCCAAACTCACCCACCTGCCTCAACATCTATCCTCTCCAACCATTTTCCTTGCTGTACTTACCTGTGAACTCCTGAAACACAAACTTGACTAAGAACCTCTTTTCCTTAAAATCTTTCACTGACCCTAACCCTCCAGAATAATAACCACGTTCCTCAGTATGGCTCAGAACTCTGTTGTAACCTGGCCTCATCCGTCTGCATTCATCTCTGACCTTTCACCTCCTGGAGCCCAATGCCCCAGAATACAGGACTTCTGGTGTCTTGTACAGCAGTAGGTGGCCAATAAAACCTGTGAAGCCAAGTAGAGTGTCGAAAGAGCACCGCTAACAAACAGTCTCTCCAAGGAATGGTGTGAGCTGGGTTTCAAAGGATGGTCACATTTTTACCAAAAGTGAGGGCAACATGGAAAAGCGGCTTCACAGGTATGACGGTACAGGGCCACCTCACACACACAATGTTGTGACGTTGGTCTGAGCTGCAAGCATTCATGAGTGTATGTAAAAGGTAAGACATGTCACTGGGAATACAGGAAATATGCCCCACAGTGATCCTCAGTGAGGTCTAGTCCGATGCCCCTGAGACACAGGACATCCCAGAGTGGCCTGGAATTAGAAGTTTCATTCTGGGTGATAAGCTATAGCATGAAGTGTTTCTCACTGCATTACAATCCTTCCAAAATTCCCCGTCCCCATAAGATGAAATGGCACGCACTGCCTTTGGTCAATGCCAGGCACCTGCAGCAGAGAGTCATGAGGCCAGGTGCTGGGTCATCCCAGAACCACAAGACCCACCCAACTCCTGACAGCATGGAACATCAGCCCCAGTCATTCCCAGATTTGAGAGTGTGGCTGCAGGACACAAAGAGGAGGCCATTTCAGAAAAGACCACAGAAATGGGACAATAAGTTGAGAAGTTTAACAAATAGTCCCCAGCCTCCTAACCTAAGAAGCTACCCTTGACTGGAAGGGAAGTGAAGTCGTTAAATTAGATTTTTATAAATGAACCTTTGGCAATTTTAATGTCAAGCAGCAATGGTGCCTAAACCCACTTTAAAGCAGCTGTGTGACAGGGCCGGCCACCCTCGGGTGCCTGACTCGCAGGACTTCAGGGTCATTGTGCTCAATATACCTGTGCAGTGGGCTAACCCTGAGGCCCATGCGACAGACAGGGAGAGGTCTCACCACCATCGGCAGCAGGGCACCCTCGTCCTCTGGACCTCCTCAGGGTTCCTCCCGCACAGTCACTATCAAACTCCACAACTTCATATGAAACTCCATATGTGAAGAATGCGGAAGCACCCCTTCTCCCTGGGCCCTCCCCACCATCCCCCTGAACCTGGGGCCAGTCCTCTGGGGAACAAGATGATTCTCTGAAAAGAGACCAGAACAAAAAGACAACTCCCACCCCTCTCCCTCTTAGAGGGAGCCCACAGACATCTCCATTCTTGGCCGCGCATGGAGGCTGGGTAATTACCAGGCGATCTAGCTCAAGCCCCTTGCCCTGCTCACCTTCCACTAAAATGCATGGTACATCATGATCATGAAATGTGCTTATTAATTTTATTCATTTGACACCGCGCTCTTCTGCCCTGAGCTAGATGTTAGGAGAAAATGATAGGGATGGATTGTGCTCCTGTCAGGCTCCCCGAGACTTTCAGAAAACCAAACCATCAAAGGCGATCTGTCACCCACTAGCCAAGCATTCAAGATGACCCCAAAGGTGCCAACAGAATGTCATAGATGCAGATCAACAGGGGAGCAACAGCAGGACAGCAAGCCAGGCCCAGTGTTCAAGCTCCCCAGAGGCCTCCCAGGAGAGGGACCCCAGGGCCCATCCTCCCACAGGGCGAGCGCTCAGCCTATCTTGATTCACCATCCAACTCATCCAAAGACACTTCGGCTTCTCAAATCAGAAACATTTGTATTAGCTTTCCTAAAAGTTTTATGGCAAAAGCCATACCTAGTGGTTCTACTTTATGGAAAGTTGTACATTCCAACAGGGCTTTGAAGACAGGCAGCAGGTAACCCTCAAACCTTTGTCAAAAAAGATCCCCTCGTTCTTTCACTTTTAAAATGTTTAAAACATTCTGAAAAGTTGGGAAAGTGATGTGGAGCATTTTAACAGGCCCCTCTGCCTGCACTCAGATCCACACTGACCCACCTGGCACAGCCTGTGTGACTGCAGCGGTTCTCAGTTGGGCTGATTTTACCCACCCTTCCCTCCTCCTGGGATCATCTGGAAATATCTGGAGACATTTCTGATCATCTCCACTGGGGGAAGAGTGGCAGCTGCTACTCCCTGGACTGGGTGGAGGCCAGGGACGTTCAGCCTCCTGTGATGCACAGGAGTCCCACAGCACAGAGCTGCAGGACTGTCTGGCCCCAAATGCCAACAGCACTAGACTAAGAATCCGGGACTCAGGGCTTCTTCAGGACCAGGCCTCTGGGCCTTCCCACCCCAGGACGTAGGATGCTGACCTAATCACATGAGGTGTTTTTTTCTGTGCTGGCTAAGGAGACCAGCACTCTTCTATTTTTATGTATTCTTGATATACATTTTTAATGTACAAGAATAAAGTGTAAACAAAATGAGGAAGTAAAAATAAGATCACCTTAGAATCTCAAACACAGAATGACATTCACCATTAACCCCCTGGTGTCACTCTGCACTTTTTAAGCTCCACCCGTGTGGGAATTTGTCACTGAACTAACAGAAGGGCCAGTCCTGTCGTATGGGACTACTGCGCACAGCACGAGGTGTGGGGCAAAGCAAGTGCTCCACCAAGCGTGTGCTTGGAGGAGGTCTGGTCCTGATTAGTCACCATATTCAAGGACAAGGACTCTGTCACCTCACTTCTTAGAGCTTAAGTTCTAATTGACAAAGCAGAGACAAAACTGTGTGTTCTCCCAGACTTCCAGGGACTCAGAGAGCTAAAAGAATTCACGGACAGGACATTTCTGTGAACTGCAAAGAGCCATACGGCGTACGACAACACATTTGTAGCATTTATACATGTATGACAACCACCAGGGTCTTTCACAGAGTTTTGGATCCTTGTCATGAAGTGTCACAACTAGAAGTGACTTTGGAAATCAGTGAGCCCAACCCCTTAATTTTTCAGAAGGTGAAAATGACCGTCACTGAAGTCAAATGACTCAGCCACAGCCAAAGCCAGGATACAGCCCTGACTGGCTCTGTCTTCTTACTCCCAAACCAGCACATTCCCAGAGCCCTCCCACTGGCACTGGTCTCCCACCTCTGATTAAGTTCCTAGAGGGAAGAAGCACATCTTACACACAGGATCAGAAGATCTCGGACACAGGAGGTAAATATTTGCTGAATCAGTGAGCAAAGTGTACAAACTAGCGTCTTGACTCACTACATCATAGCCTGCTGGGGCTCGGTTCCGGGAAGCCACCACCCCGACTCCCGTGATGGGGTCCATGGACGTCTCTGGCAAGGCTTCCGAAAGGTCTTTGACTTCAGGCATGGTGGATTGGTCCTGGTTCAGAAAAAAGAAAAAGAAAGCACAGAATTCAAACTTAGTGTTTAAGACAAACAATACAAAGTCTCAGCAACCAGAACCCTAATACACGGCAATTGTCCCCAGCCACACGCCACACACCTGAGCTGGCTGACCCTTCACTCAGACCAAGAATTCAATCACCTCTGGCCTCTGCTCTCCTCAAGTGAGCTTTGAAAACTGAGGGCTTGTCCCTGCCTGCTTCCAGGAGGAAATTTCGACTCAAACCCAAAAGCACATCATTCTTAACTCCACCGTCCAGCTGTCTGATTTTGTAACAGACACCAGCAGCTCCACTGAGGATTGCTCAGACGTGGCTATGTCTAACGACAGCCTCTGTTTCTCTCCCTTCTGCTCACTCCTTCTGGAGGTGTAGGCTTCCAAGCGCACTGCCTCTACCGTGCCGTGCCGAGGCTGAGCTCTGCAAACATGCAAGCAGCTTTGCAAATACAGAGAAGTGTTCTGGGCACTGGGCAAAGGCAGAGCATTGAGTTCAGGCTCTATCACATTCTAGCTGGTGACCTAGAGCAAGAAGCCAAACCTCCTGGAGCCTCAATTTTTCTCTACTATAAAATGGAGTCATGATACTTACACTCTGAAAATTGGTGCAAGAACTAAGAGCATCAAAGTAAAAGAAGGGCTTGGAGAGGTCCCTGACATGGAGTGGGCACTTAATAAAAAAGCAGATGAGACTGGCAGAATTGGGGCAACAGACCCAGAGTGACTGGCCAGAAACAAAGGCAGCACCACCCCTAGAGGACTGGCAGATCCCTTTGTTGTGTTTAACCCCAGGTCACGTGGGCACTTACTCAAAGCTAAACACTGACAATGACCCTAATTCTTGCTGGTGAAAGGGAGGGGAAATGGAATTATTCTGCTGCTGCAGACTGCCTCTTGACAGGGCCAGAGGAGACAGGTGTAGGGTGGACAGCACTGTACTCAGGCAGTCCAAGTGGCCAGTGCACCAGAAAGCAAATAAAGAAGGCAACACCTTATGTAAATGAACTTAAGTACTTTTAAAGAAGCAGCAGTGAAAAGAGCAAGTTAAATTCCACCTCCTTCTGTAACAATTAAACTCCACTGACTATAGTTCTGCCAGCTCTCTTAAGGCCAGTTACTACTTCAAAAGAAAACCAAACACCCTGCCTAACTAGGCAGGTAGGAGGAACATTCTTAGCCTGGAATCAGAAAAGGCAGGGCTGAAGGATGTTGGCTCAATGGTAGAGTGTTTGCCTTGCATACACGAAAACCTGGATTGCACCCCCAGTACAGCAGCAGGGAAAAGAAAATCAGAAAGAACAGGGGACCACTAGAAATGACTGCAGGCTGCTAATTAGGAACAGTCAAAATGCTGCACGCAAGTCACACATGCAACCGGTGGAACCCACAGAAAGCTACAGAAACGGACTTGCCAATACATTGATAAAGTTGCCCAAGTCTAGGGCAGGGGTAGAAACCATACTGCATCATTTCCTATTTTCAAATTTCATTTACCAGGCAGGTTTATCTGCATAAAGCACGAAGGTTAGTGCTTCCTGTATCCAGTAGGCATTAAATATTTATTGAGTGGCTATGCATGCAGGCCCCCAATACAGATTTTGAGTTAAATATCTGTAGCTGCCTGATTCAAAACAAGCACTGATCAAATAGTCTGCACTCAAAAAATCGTGTCTTATTGGGAAGGTGAAAACGACGTTGCTGCAGCGTACATGATACTGGTACCTGCTGTCGGATACCAAAAGTGCTTTGCAAAAGTAACGACTCATTAACAGAATGGAGGAATTCTGCCAGTGCTCACTACCGCACTGAGGATTGATAAAGAGCATGTGGGTACTTGTTTGTTAAGACACTACTGCCTCTACTATCAGAGCGAGGGAAGGTGAAAGAAAAGGGGTGTGTGGGGTGGGGGGCCAAGGTGAGCATACATCAGAGGCCTGGGATTCGCCCGCCCGCTCGCCCCTGTCACCCGCAGCCGCTGCCAACCGCAGGAGGTGGTCTCCCAAGATGCACCGGGCGGCCCAGCAGCCTCCAAGATGGCTGCAGGCGGCCTCCAGCTGGGGCGGACAAAGGAGCCTGGGCGTCCGCGCAGCCGGCCTGGCCAGCCTGCAGGGCCGCAGACACTGCAGGCCCCTGCCGCACGCCCCCGCCCTTCTCCCCTTCCCCCCCAGTTGCGGTGCCCTGGGGATCAAGGCAGCCTTTGTGCAACAGAGACAAATGGCCGCCCTGGGTGCGGGGCTGCGGCCCACTCGCCGGTGCAGGAAGCCCCACCACAGCCAAGGAGGCTTTTAATGAGAAACGCCCAAGATATCCAAGGCAGAGGCCATCGCTCAAAGCAGCTTGCCCTGAATTACATATTTTCTGACTGCAGATTACTTTTAACAGCGTCTCCACCGTCACTTCAATTGACCTTCCTAACAAAAGGCCATTTATTAACTAGCACTCCACGCTGCCCAAGCTGCTGAGCCTCCAGCCAGAAGGGAGGGCACCGTGCATCCTCTGCAGCCCAGGGTCGCAGGCCAGGCTGCAGCCAGGGGAAGAAGAAGGATGGATGTGAGCCTGCACATGGAATCTGAGGGGTGGGGGACACGGGAGCCTGGGTGTTTAAGACCAATTTTAACCTGCCTGGCAGGATGCGATACTGGAGAAAACACCAAATCCTTAGGCCTACTTGCAGCAGCTCCTCATCCAGTGACACCAAGACTGCACAAAACACGCAGACATACCTCCGCTTTGTTTGTACAGCACTTTGCAAACCTCAAAAAACTTTCCCAGGCTCCTTTTCAGTTGATGCTCACATCACACCTGGGATGTGACCGGGCCATGTTATCTCCCTATTTTACAGGAGAGGAAGCATCCTGAGTTCTCAGACACTGCAGGGATGGCGGCTGCAGAGACATGGCCTCCCTGGTCTGGCCTGCTTTCCATTGCACTGTGCGCAGAGAGCAGCGACCCGCCCAATTGGAAAAGCAGTTTCAACACTAATTATATTTTAAAATGCCAAAGCTCTTCTTTCTCTGGCCATAGCTCAATAAGTCAAGCAAGGGGGAGAAAAGTACAGAAAGATAAAAGTAACATGGGATTAATTTTCCTCACACCTCAGTTTCAAGACTCAACATTCCCCTCATAAATAATTTACAACAATAAAAATGAGCTAAGGCCATGTTTGTGTAGGATGGAGGTAAATTCAGGCCTAATGAGGGAGATCCGAGCACAGCACAGGAGGGAACAGGTTGATGAACGGCCTGGTGCATGCAGGATCGACAGCACACAGGGGCTCCATTACCAGCCACAAAGCTGCGGGGCCAACCAGGAGCAGGGGAGCCCACTGGGAAACCTTGCCATCCAGCTGTGGCGCAAGGAGGGTCTCTACAGGGAAAGCAAAAGTGGACCCAGTGTTTTGAACAGCAAGACAGTAGAACTTCAGTGTTAAGCAGGTCTGAATCCAAGTCAGTCCTCAACAAAGGCCAAGGAAAGAAGGAAGGTGGGGCACTGAGGGTCCCATCTGCTCTGTCTGCTCCAGATCATAGTGACACTGACCTTGAGCTGTCCTAATTTAGCCTAGGGGTCATCTGGTCTCAATCCCCAACCAACCTCTACCCTGAGTAAGCATACAGCCTCTGCAAAGACATTTGCAAGCTGGGGGCTGCAAAGCTTAGCTCCAGGCAGCTGTTCTGTGTCTAATCAAGAGGTTCTACCCCAAGGCATGAGTGGGTGTGTGCCTGATCATGTGCGCATAGGTGTGGCATGAACTGGGCAAGATGAGGAGGGTTTACCTGATTCACGGTGCACTTTGCCCGGCACACCATGTTTGATGCATACCGTACACTGGCCGGGAGGAACCTGCTGCCCGCTCTTGCTTGCCCTGCTGCCAACAGCGCTGGGAGGCCCTCATGCCAGCATTGCAGCACCTCACCAATGCTGTCATCTCAGGTTCACAGAGAAATGAACTTTAACTATGAAGCCCCTTCACACAGCCGGCACACTGCTCCCTTGTAGCTGATCAAAGAATTACCACAACAGTGTGCTTAATCCCTAAAAGTCAGCAGCAGGGCTTCACTGATGCTGAACATTGTTTCAGAATCAAAGGCCTGCCTCCCGGCCCCAGTCTGGGAGAAAACTAAGCTACTGTATCACAGCTGAAAACTCAGGGGAACTTTGATATCATCTCTGTTTAATTTCCACGGCCATAGTGAGCCTGGGTTTATCTCATTCTATCAACTCCAGTACTGAAATCCAAACCCAACTAACAACACGCAGCCCTCTCTCCACCGAGGCCCTCCCAGCAGCAGGGTGTGGGTTGAGTTTAAAGTGCTTTCGGGGGGCAATGACTGCAGGGGGCAGGGGTGCTGCCTTCAAAGGAGGCATCGGGCCTCCCTGCTGCGCAAGGGAGGCTGGCTCAGAAGCAGGGCCAGCAGCCCGCCAGGGCCAAAGGCATGACCGCACAACTTTTGAGGAGAGTGATTTCAAAGTATTAGGGGGGTAGGTCAAATCGGGCTACTGTAATTGAAATGACAAAACCAGTGGGTTAATTAAGTCCCTACAGAAGGATGAACTTGTGATCAGCTTGCTTGAAATCCAAAGTCAAGGGCACCAAAGACTTAAACTGCCATCCCCTGCGGGGCTGGGGAGGTAAGGGAATGAAAACTTAACTCACCCTGGGGAAGGACACAGAGCAGGGTTCCCACTAGGACTGGGCTGTCCCAGCAAACACTGCTGCCACAGCCAGTGTCCTGGGGAGGTTCTCGGCCCATTCCCAGCTGCAGCGATGGTCTACAGGAATCCTCGTCCTCGTCCCCTTTGGTGCCTCAAGAGTACTAGCACCTTTCTCCTGACAGATTCGCAAGAAGGGTCAAGAGGACATGGCATAGCCTCAAAGGAAGGAACCAGTGGCCAGGCTTCACCAACATGCACTGCCACACACACACACACACACACACACACACAACCAGGCCACCTCCTTGAGGCAATGGTGCAAAGACCCACTTCCTCAGGAGGCTGCGGACTGAGAGCAGGCGCCTGCAGCAGTGGGCAGGCACCCAGCACTGCCTGCACTCTGACCTGGACAGATGACCTCTTGACCAGCCAGAAGTCAAATCCTTCACACATGCTTTCTGGTTCTCAGGTGGCTTCAGGCCATGGGCTGCTGGGACATTGGGGAACTGAAGTAAATATAATTTTAGGCTCTCTTAGATCACAAAGAATTTTCCAGCTAAGAAACTAACAATTATGAGCACCTCCTCCCATCCCAGCAATATTTGTTCTGTTTCTTCTAATAGAAGAATCTGGTACCTAAACACATCAGTTGAATCTGACCAATGTTTGGATTTATATTAACCATCTTATGATTAGAGTCCATAAACTATGTGAGGCAGGTCCCAGGCTCAGGCTGCATCAGCCCATATAGTGCAACTCTAGATCCCAGAATTCCCTCTCGAAAAGTAAATCCAGGATCAAGTTCGACAGCACTGCCCTGGCCCAAGCCCTGCCCTATACAAGCCCAGCTTGACCAAAGCAAGGGAACACGGCTGGAGGGTGTGCCATCCTGTAGAGCATGTGAATCCCTACTCTGACTTGCTCAAGATCACTGCAAATGAGGTAGTCCAGGTCTGACCTGGTGATACCACACTGTCCCCTGGATAGCAGGAAAAAGGAGGACCCCAACAGAAACAGATGCCCTACAAATGAAACCATCCTAGGAGGCCCCAAGGGCAATGGTTCCTGATGTATTTAGTACTGTAAGATAAGTCACACTCCTGTCCTAATGGCCAGTGTCCGCAGAGTAAAAGTTCCATGATGTCAATTCAGTTCTAGGCAAATGGGCTGGCTCTTTTCACGTGCATGTCCCAACCACACCTCCAAATGCAGCTGACCTCCATGCACCCACCACATTCCCTGGCACACAGCAGTCCACAGATGTCTAGGGAGAGCAGGGATGGAGGGGGACGAGACTGCATTCAGTAGTAGGAGTCATGAGACTTTAGCACACGTGAGAGTCCCCTGGAGAGGCTGTTAAGACAGACACTCCTAAGCCCCACCCCAGAGACACTGACAGCAGGTCTGGGGGCCTAAGAGGCTGCATTTCTAACAAGCTCCCAGCTGACACTGAAACAGATGGTCCATAGTCCAAAATGTAAGCACCTAAGAGTAGGCACTTTCTAAGTGTTTAATGAATGATGAATGAATAGAACCAACCTGAAGGTGACCTTTCATGGAACAGTCTCGAAATGAGTCCCCCAGTCTTTCCCTCCCATCTTAGGTCAGCTAAGAAGGCACAATTGCTCCCCTACAGACACCCACCCCACCATTCAGAATCTGGGCCAGGTTCCCACCTCCACAGACTTTTACCAACTGCCCAGCCAGACAGGTGCAGAAACACTGAAAGAACAAAAAAATAAAAATAAAAAATAAATAAAATTCACAACCTATCTGCCCCCCTCTGCCATTTCTAAGAGCTGAGCAATGATGCAGACCTATAGGTGCCCCAGTGGTCTGAAGGAAGAGAGTCCCAGGCCTTCCAGCTCAACACCGCTCCCTCCAAGGCCACTTCCTTCTGACCCAGAGGCCTCCTCTGTCTGCTATTAGCACAGCGGGCAGAATAGCAGGCAGGGCTGAGGGGAGGAGGGGGGGCAGTCTTTGCAGTTAGATGGACCCAGCTCCAATCCCAGCTGACACCTACCCCTGTATGACCCTTGGCACATCAACCAAACTGGGCTGGAGTTGGTCACCCCCTAAAAAAATAATAGAATAATAGACAAGGTGTTCTCAACAGGGTTACAATGTATAGAAATCATCTAGAATTTGCATCAAAGGACACAATCAATAGAGTAAAAAGATAACCCAAGGAATCAGAAAAAGCACTGGCAAATCTTATATCTCGTGAGAGATTACTATCCAGGTCCATGAAGAACTCCTACAGCTCAACAATAAAATCAAACTAACTAAAAATTGGGCAAATGATTGTTAGAAGAAAACATGGGTACAGGCATAGAATTTCTCAATGGGATTCCTAAAGTTCTAGAAATAAAACCCAGAGTTAATCAATGAAATGACATCAAATTAAATTCTTCTGCAAAGCAAAGGATACAATTAGAAGTGTGGAGAGAAGCTACAGAATGGGAGAAAAACTTTGCTGGCTACTCTTCTGACACAGGATTAATATCCAGAACACATAAAGAACTCAAAAAACGTAATATGAAATAAACAAATAACTCATTTAATAATTGGGCAAATGAACTAAAAAGACATTTCTCAAAAGAAGGAATACAAAAGGCCAATAAATATGTGAAAATTTTGTTCAATATCCTTATTAATCAAGGAAATGCAAATCAAAACTACACCTAGCTAGGCACAGTAGCACATGACTATAATTCCGGAGGTTCAGGAGGCTGAGGCGGGAGGATCTGAAGTTCAGAGCCAGCCTCAGCAACTTAGCAAAGACCTAAGCAACTTAGCGAGACCCTGTCTCAAAAAAATAAAAATAAAAAGGACCAGGGATGTGGTTCAGTGGTTAAGCACCCTTATATTCAATACTGAGTACAAAAAAAAAAAAAAAAAAAGAACTACACTACTAAGATTTCATCTCACTCCAGCTAAGAATGGAAGCTATCAAGAATATAAATAATAATAAATGCTGGCAAGTGTGCAGGAACACTTATACACTTATACAATTTATAGTTGTAAATTAGTACAACTACTATGGAGATCGGTATGGAGGTTCATCAAAAGACCAGGCATGGAACCACCATATGACCCAGCTATCCTGCTCCTCAGTATTTACCCAGAAGAATTAAAGTCAGCATACTTCCACAACACATGCATATCCGTGTTTATAGCAGCACAATTTGCACTAGCCAAGCTCTGGAATCAGCCTTGATACCCATCAACAGATGAAGGGACGCAGAAAATGTGATGTATATGTGCACTGGAGTTTTATGCAGCCATAAAGAATTTAGATCATCATTTGCAGGAAATAGATGAAACTGGAATGAAATAACAGAAAGTCAAGTATTCTGAGTTCCTCAAAAGACAAGGAATGGCTCTACCATACATCCCAGCTATTCCACTCAGTATTTATCCAAAAGAATTAAAGTCATGACTTTCTCTCATCTATGGATGCTAGAAAGAAAGGGGAGAAAAGAGGCTTTTCCTGCCAACAGAAGGGAAGCCAGTAGAATAGAGGACTGGAGAGAAGCAGGAGAGAAGTGAAAGGGGGAGTACTGGGCAAGGAAATGGGCCACATTATGTGACAGGCATACATGGGTATCACAATGAATCCCACTATTGTGCATAAGTAAATGAGCCAATTAAAATGGGCAAAGGACTTGAACAAACATTTCCCCCAAAATGATATACAAATGGCCAGTTAGCATATGAAAAGACATTCAACACCTCTAGTCATTATGGAAATGCAAGTTAGGAGCAAAACCACAGGCTCTCACCTCACACCCATCAGGACAACCACTACCAAAAAATAAAACAAAGCACCAAGAAACTACTGCCAAAGCCGTGGAAAAAATGGGGAAGCTTGTTGACAAACAAAAAGGGCAGCCATCATTTTATGGAAAACAGTGTGCTAGTTCCCCCAAAAAATAAAAAATAAAATTTCCATATAATAGAATTGAAAGTGGGGTCTCAAAGCAATACTGGAACACCTGTGTTCATAGCCAAAACATGGAAGCAACTCGAGCGCCCACCTGTGGAGAGGTGGAGGGACAAAGCCTGGAAGACACATTCAACAGAATATTAGTCAGCCTCTGAAAGGAAGGAAAAAATCTGACCCAAGCTACGGTATAGGATATTTTGCTAAGTGAAATAAGCCAGTCACAAAAAGTGAAATCTATATGGTCCTGCCTGTTCAGGAAGGCACAGAGTCAGAAACTCAGAGGGACACAGCAGAAGGGTGGCTGCCAAGAGCCAAGGGGAAGGGAAATGGGGAGTTTTAGGGGGTACAGAGCTTCAGTTTTGCAAAATGAAAAAGTTCTAGAGATCGGCTGTTCAACAGTGTGAAATGTACTTACTGCCACTGATCCATACATTTAAATATAGCTAAGATGCCAAATTTTATGGCGTGTGCATTTAACAATTTTTTATTGTTGGTTTTTTTTTTTTTTTTTTTAGAGCGAGAGAGAGAGAGAATTTTTTAATGTTTATTTTTTAGTTTTCGGCGGACACAACATCTTTGTTCGTATGTGGTGCTGAGGATCGAACCCGGGCCGCACGCTTGCCAGGCAAGCACGCTACCGCTTGAGCCACATCCCCAGCCCCTTAACAATTTTTTAGAAAGTATCCAGAACTGTGGTTTTCAAATTTCAGCAAATATAAGTTCAGCCCACGAGTCTGTTAAACTTGCATGTTCCAGGGCTCCTTCCCCAGAGAATCTAATTCAAGAGTCTAGGCCTGAAACCCGGGAATCAGCATTGTCATAAACACCCAGGTAACTTGGCTCATTAAGAACCCCTTTATGACTTTCTTCTGAAGGATAAGGGGATGATCTTTTGAAGACTCTGCGCTACTGCTCAGCATCCATGTTTTAAGCAAGTGTGTGCACGTAGATGTATATCTACATACAAAGAGCAAGAGAACAACCTCAGGCAGGTTCCAGCCACAGCAAGGAGGTGGCTCTCCCGTCCTGGGGAACCTGGAGCTATAAGGCCCCTGTGTGCAGCCTGGGCTCCAAGCCCACAGGGCTCTCACGTTTCTGCCTGGAGGAGCTCCACATCTTGCCAGAAGCATGTCAAATAAACCAAACACATGTCCACAGGATGTCCCCAACTAGGGAGGTAATGTCACACACACCCCGCAGTGGCCTTGCTTCCCAGGCAGCTGAAGAGAGATCTGACTCAGGCAAGGCCACTGCAAGCAGTGCACACTACACAGGGAAATCACAACTCCCAACAGTGGCCCTGGGAGCAGAAGGCCGAGGAGAGCCCTGAGGCCAGGGATTCACTGGCCAGGAGGGCCTGGGAGAGGGAGAAGAGCCTGGGAGGAGCAGCTCTTTCAAGGAACCCCTCACTGCCTGACTGGCAAAGGAGGCTCTGCTCATTCAGCCACGGCCACCAACCAGTGCCCTCAGCCTGAAGACATCCCAGCCATGAAGTCATTTGTTATCTTCGTAATGGCACCTCCCAAGCTCCACTCCAACACCACCATTACTTTGCAGTGCGGTGAGGACGTCGCTCTTTGGGCATGAAGCAAAGAGCACTTCCAGCCTGCTGCAGCCAGGGCCCCTAGGGTTCCGAAGCAGAGAGGCCACAGAACTCCCTTACCTCTTCCAAGGCCCTCAGAGTTCACATGGCCGAGTTTTGTAACACATACAAAGCCACGACATTCCTGAATTCTTTTGCTGATAGTCCAGTCATTGCCAATAAATTATTTGAGTATTAGACCCATAGAACCGGAACCTACTGCTGGATACTATTTAAATTTCATGAGGACCCCCACCTCTGAAAGGGCCAAGTGCAGTCACGTCCATTAGCTCATTCAAATCTTCCCTTAGGGGTAGATTTTATTTGTAAGTCATATTTACAGTTAAGAAAATAGGAATTCAGAAAAGTTCCCTGACTTCCCTAGGGTCACCTAGGGTCCCAGAGATAGTCAGAAATACAAACCCAAACCCAGTGTTCACTCTACAATACCATTAACTCCTAATGATAAGAATGAAATAATCCGCCCTTCTGGATGGGTGCTCTGGGTCTGGAGCGCACAAACAAAAACACACCACTCTAAAAATAAATAAATAAATGAGCTTCTCTTTGGATCAGTCCATTAACAAACACTTAATAATAACTGCCAACTTTTATTGATTGCTTGTCACATGATAGGTACTGAGCTAAATTTTTCTTGCAATACTTTATAACTCACCATGATCCTATAAAAATAAAACACAGACATTAGCCTCACTCTGCAGACGAGGAAACTAGACTCAGAAAGCCTTATTAATTTGCTCAATTACACACAGTAGATAAGAAAGTCAAGACTTAGCCTGAGGTCTAATTCTAAAGCCCTTGCATTTAACCATGATGCAATATTCTAGAAGTGGAGAAGGCCCACCAGCAGTACACAGGCAGGGTATGGAAAATGCCTTTAGCCTACATCAGAGACCTAAAAGCAAAAAGGAAAAGAACAAAAAAATATAGATTACATGATTTTAGGTTCTAAGGAACTGGTCACTGCCACGTCAACTGCTCTACATGGGTATTGCCCAGGTCCCTGCAGAAGCCCCATTTCTCAGAGGCTCCACTTAGATATTCTGAGCATGGCACAATTCCTCAAAGCACCCTACAAGATTTCCAGCGAGAAAGGTGTCACCAGCTCTTGTAACTAACCTCTCGAGTACACTAAGATTTTTCAGTTAGTCTGGATCTATGCAGAGCTTATCTTCTAACTTTTCTAAGGCTTTTCTGGTGCAGCTGATAAGATTTGCTAGCCCTGTTAAAATGAGATGAGATCCAGCCAGCTGTCGAGAAACGTACAATGAGATTACACTGAGAAGGAACCACCAGAGACAAAGGCCCCTAAAGAGGAGCTGGCCTGCTGTCTGCTTTTGTGGCTGAAATCCAGGGGCCTCTGGTTCTTGGGTGGGGGCAGGGAGCAGAAGAAGGGGCAACAGCCATTTGCTTTATGCTTTCCTGTGGTCTTCCTCTGTGCCCTGTTGAACAGGCTGTTGGAGGACAGGGGATAGAAGCTGCATCTTTAGTGGAGAGAAAGGCTGATGATTTAGGAACAGTTGTGTGCTGGTAACAAAGAGGACAAAGATGATCCTGGGTCTACCTTGTTCTCCAGGCCTGTCTCTTAGGTTCTGATGTTCCCTGGTCCTATGTCCCAGCCCCTGGCCCTGGTGCCTCACTTGCACTGGAGCGACTGCAGGGTGCTTATCAGCATGCCCTTCTGGATGGGTGCTCTGGGTCTGGAGCGCCCAAGCAGGACATCTCACCTCGCACACAGGTGCCCTAGGTGTGAATGTTCTCTGCTGCGCCCAGGTCACACAGGCCAACGCCCCAGAATATGCCTAAGGGTCAGGTGCACTCTGGTCTGCACCCACGTGACCGCAGAGAGCCGGACCCCGGGCCTGGCGGGTCAAGCGACTGTGCCCAGCCCATGCCAGGTGGGCCCCCTCACCTGCGCCGGGCCCGGGGGTGCTGCTTCCACCCGGTCCCCCAGCTCCCTCCCGCCTCCCGCCGCNCCTAGGCCTCGCCGCCCCTGGAGCCGTCCTGCTCGGCCGCGGGTTCAGGCAGCCCCGGGCCGAGTGGCCTCTTCAGGGAGGGACACCCGCCCACCAGCCCTTCAGGCCTCACTGACCCCGGGCAGCCCCTGGCCTCTTCCCACAGCCCCGCTGCCCTAACGCGGGCTCAGCCTGGCCTCCTTGACCCCGATCTCCCAGCGGCTCTCGGCCTCCCTGGTTTGGGGAAATGATTTACCCACACAGGCCGAGAGCTAGGTTTGGGAGGCCGGCCTCAAGGAAGCTCTAGAGCAAGAGGTTTAAGCAGGAGTCCTGCCCCTGCGGTACTTGGAGAAAGGTACAAGCCAGAGGATGGAATGGAGCTGGCTGAGGAGGGGGGCTCCAGAGCTGAACCCTCAGCTAGAGCGGCTGGAAGGAAAACCATACCAGACCTTTCCCTGCTTAACCAAATATGCCTACAAAGCCCCCGCCAGCAGCCCCAGGCAGAGGGGTGTGTCATTTCAAAGGGTGCTGGCCAGGAAGCTGGCTCATTTGGAGCAGAGGACCATGCAGGAGTGATCAGCATCAATTTGCTAATGCATTTAGTCTCATTTTCACACATTCTAGGCTTTTCCAAAATAGCTTGATCCTAAAGAGAAGGATGCCAAGCAGAATTGGCTGTCGAGGAAAACATCCTGTGGGGAAGCCACTCAAGTGCACACATTCCAAGCATCTGTATCACTCAGAAATGCCACTGGCTCAGATAGTTTTATAGTAAGTTCTATCACACCATCAAGGGACAGACAACCCTGTGTTATTTAAACTGTTAACCACGGGAGGAGGGGGGGGAGAATGAAAAAAGACAAATTTTTTTTTTTAATTTTCCAGATTTAGCATAAACCTCATACTAAAATTCAATAAGGATAATACCAAAAAGGAGAACTGCTGATAAGTCTAGAAAAATACTCCCTGGAGAATTTAATGTGTGCTTATTGAAAAGGGGCTTCTGTAGTCTAATAACTTAAAAAAGTACTGCATGCCACTTGTAGTTTACCTTTTAGAGAATCACAGTGTTAGTATATTGAGGTCTCAGTGAAGTCTAGGAGTAAAGAACCCTGTTTGGTTTGTTTAACCTGGCATTTTCCCAATTCATCTGGGCCAGGACCACCATTCCAAAGCTCATTGATTAGTCTCTAATATGTGAATCGACACACTTAGGCGTATAATAGTTGCAACGTGATTAAATAAAATTTTATCAATTTGAATTCAGTTGACTTGAAAAACAAGTCAAAATCCACCATGATCAATCCATATATATTCCAGAAGTGGAAAGATTAAATTCAATATTAAGGAATCTGTGAATATATTGTCTTGTTAAAAGTAAATAAGTCATGAATTACTACCAACAGAATAGATATTTAAAAGTATTTGTTAAGTCTCAACATCAATGACTTATAAATTTTTAAAAATAGTAAACTAGGAGGAAAATTTAAACTTCTTATGACAAAGTTTTGTATCAGAAGCCAGCAACAACACTAAATACCAGTGATTTAGAAAGTATGATGGAAAACAAGTATAAAGGTGAAATAATAAAAGTATTCTCAGCTGAGGGCTGGGCTAGTGGCTCAGCAGAGAAATGTTCACCTAGCACATTTGAAGCCCTGGGTTCAATCCTCAGCACCACATAAAACAACAAATAAAATAAAGGTATTGTGTCCAATTATAACTAAAAAAATAAATATTAAAAGAAAAGTATTCTCAGTTGAATCAGAAACAAAATAAGGATGCCTGCTATAATTGTTACAACCTAAAGCCAATGCAATAAGATAAGAAAAATAATAGATATGAATACTGGGAAGGAAGAGAACACTTTCATTATTTGCTCATGATTTAAGTGTTTCTCTAAGAATAAAAATCAAGAGAATCCAACTAAAAATATTACAGACTTAGGTAAGAATAACAGCAAAATCAATGTCTTTCCTAAATGTTAAGGGAGAAGTTTTCTTTTCCAAATAGAGGAACTTACATTAGAATTTGACTCCTGGCCTTCTCACCTTCTGGGAGGATGAGTGAGTTTATTTTTTTTGTTTTTTTAGGATGAGTGAGTTTAGAAGAAGTGATTAATGAGTTTAGGAAAAGGAATTGGAGAACAGAGGATTCTGAGTTCCCTTTGTGAATCTGGATTTGGCTGACTGCAGAAAGCAGTCATAAATATTTTTATGTGCTTTCACTATTCAGTAACTGAACCTGTTTCTGAGAGAGATATTATTGTCCTATAATTCCTGCAACTATAAGACTAAATCTATCTACTTCAAGGAGGAATATGCTAAACCTACTTAGCTACAGATCAAAAGCTACACCTTTTAATCATACTTATCAATAATACAGGTAATATTTTTATGTCCTATCCTCTCTTCTATCTATGCTTCAGTTTGTTCTAAACTCAGAAGGGAGAGAGGCATTACTTGTAGGATTCCCCCATGTATGACACTAAAGACTAGGGATTGCCATTTAGGAAGTGTGATGCAAAAAAATATATTCACATTAACAATAAATATTCCAAGTCATGTGTTAAACATATGCTTAACAAGAAATAGTAAGGTACATTAGAAAACTATAAAGTCTTATTGAAGGGCATAAAAAGAAAATGTTTTTAAGTGGAAAAATATAACAAATCCTTGAATAGAACATCTCAACATTTAAAAAAATCATATATGCCCAAATCAATTTATAAATTTATAAATCCACATCAAAGGATCAATGTGATTTGGGGGTGAAGAGTGAGCTACACATGGCAAAATTACTTTAAAGCTTGTTTGATAAGTAAACATGGGGAAATACCCAAAAATGTTGAAATGGAAAAATGAGGGAATATTTCTCTAACAGATATTAAAATATAAAGAGAAACTTCAATAAATAAAATTATGGGCCACAAATGTCGAAATATGCACTTTTATCCCATGTTAAATTCCATTTATAAATGTTTTCTCTTTATACATTGGTCGGTTTGTATATTCCAATAGAATAAGATATACAAACTTGTACATTCCTGGATACCCTTATTTGTTGCTTTCATATGACTCTCCAGGAAATAAAATGAAACTTGAATGCTCCAGCATGCCCCACAGGGCCTGGTGCTGTCTGGACCCAGCCTGCCCCATCCTTTCCTTTTAGCTCGTTAAGTATCAAAGCTCTTTCTTCCCTGGTTTGCCTATGCACTTAGTCTTTACAAGGCCTGGACTCTTCTCATCTTTAAACTCTCAGCTTGAATATCACTCCTCAGAGGCCTTCCCTGGTTGCTTATCTAAATAGGTCCCTGTTGTTTCCACACTGCATTTATGTACTTCCTGCTCATCACTGATCGCCATTTGCAACTATCCATCATTTACCTCTTCAACGGTGAGTCTTTCCACCAGACCCAAAGCTCCACCCCAGGCAGGGGACATATCTGTTTGGTTCATCGAGCATATTTATGCCACACACTTTAGCCCCTCAATCAACATTCTCATAGAGGGGTCAACGTTTAACAATGTGCAACATTAAAGATATGCATTTAATATGTGCACACAGATGTATGTATGTTCAAAAATAATTATTTCAACATTGCTTACTATGAGAAAATATTGGACATACCTTAATGTCTAGTAATAGAAGACTGAGTCATTAAAAAAAAAAAGGCATACTAACATAGAAATATGCCATGGTATCTTGTTAAGTAAAAAGCAGATTACAGGATAGAATGCATTTATTATATGAACCCATCTATTGCATATGTATGTGTGCTAATTTATAATGCATAAATGTTTGCAAATATGTACACTAACTTGTTCTAGTTGTAGATGGACACAATACCTTTATTTTATGTTGAGAGCCACAGCCGAGTTGGGATGACGCTTGGCATTTTGTCAGAAGTAATGGTTGAGAGGCGAGCCATTAAGATGATGCTGGATTGATTCAATTGTATAGAGACCCCTGCTGTCTGCCTTGGGCACCCGCTACTTTGGAGTTCTCGCAAGGATTCCTGGGGAGTTCACGTTGGTTGGTGAAGTTCCGGTGGAGGGAATTCCGGTTGGTGTGGTGTGCCAGAGAGGAGCCGCGTGGGTGGCGTTTGGGAGAGTTCCCGGGGGGTGCTGTTGGAGTTCAAGCAATAAAGTTTCCTGTTTGAACATACAAGTGCTTTGTGGCGGCTCGGTGATTTGGGCCCAGGTGAAGCAGAACATCATGGTGGAAGGACATCGCAGAGGGAAAAAGGGCTGGGGGAAAGGGAGGGGTCCCAGGGAAGAGGAACTCTTCAGGAGCACACCCCCAGCGACCCACCTCCTCCATCACGCCCCACCTCCTCCATCACGCCCCACCTGCCTATAGTTACCATCCAGTTAGTCCATTCAAACTAGGTTGGACTGATTAGGTGCAGCTCTCAAAATCCAATCATTTAACCTCTGGATATTCCTGCACTAACACAGGAGCTTTGGGGGAACATCTCATATCCAAACCATAACAAGGATTAATAGTCATTCAAGAAATATTTGTTGAGTACCTACTTTGTCCTGGAGTGGTTAAATGAGAGGCACCAGGTCCTTAAGGTGCCAGCAGCCCTCTGGAAGCTTAAAATCTAAAAAAAAAAAAAAAAGGAAGTGGTGTGTCTTAAATGCATTCTTTGTACCAGCTTTCTGGGTCATAGCTCCTCTTGATTAGGGACAGTATTGAAAGACTCCTCCAATTTGGATCTGTCAACATGCAGTGCCTCTGTGCTATAAAATGAGGACTGCACATGCTCATGGCTTCTTGGTTTCAACAGTGCTGTTTGTGGGGATTCTATGTTTATTTCTTACATCTATCCAAACTCTTGTGAAAGAGAACCAGCCACATTTGCACACCTGTCTTGTGAACATGTTAATGCCACCTGCCTGCCTTCAGTTCCTACAAGCACCTGTGTGCAATCTGAGCACACAGATCAGGCCCCAAATGGTGCAGAGCAGGCGAAAGTTCTGTTTAGCCAACAAGGCTGATAACTAATGGGATTTTGCCCTTGCTCTTTTAAAGCAGAATCAATCCATTCTAGTTCCCACAAATCAATACAGAAAACAACCTAGGAGTAATGATGTATTTATTAATTGAGAAAGCCCTTTAGGACAGCCAAAGAGGGAAATGCAGGGATCTAAGCTTCAGGAAGCTGCTGAGGAGGTCCTCCACCTGTGCAGATCAAGCTTAGTAAACATAAAGACCTGCTCTCGCTCTTTCTCCTCGATTTATCTACTTCTTTCAGAAAAAGTACTGTTTGTGGCATTGAATGCTCTCTGGGATCTTAGGCTTCAAACGCATTGTTATCCCCCCCATTAAAAAGGTCATATATGTTCATTATTAAAAATTTAAAAAATCTTAATTGCTGCCTTCTCTGATAATGGAACAGTGATTTTTTTTCTTTAATTGGTCTGATGATATGGGTAGTCCCAGAAGGTGACCATGATTGACAAAGCCAATTTCCCAGCCTCCCTTGCAGCAAGGAGTGGCCATGTGACCATTTCTGGCACTTTTAGCAGGTCTGCTGGGGGGTTTCTGGGAAAGTTTTTGCTCCCATCCCCTGCTTGAAAAAAAAAAAAAGACCATTGACATCTGAAGCCCAGAGAGCACTCCTGTGCCTGTGAGGTAACGTGTGAGGATAAAAGTTACAATGTTGAGGATACCAGAGAGCAATGGAAGGACGTGGGTTCTTAATGGCTTCATTCCCTTTACAAGAAGACTGAGAGTCGATGACTTCTGACTAATAAAATAGATGCCTAGTGTTCAAGCTACTGTTGGGTTTTCTGTTATTTGCATTATTATTTCTAAGTGATATGAATATGCTAGAATAAGAAATGGTAGTTTCTGTGTAAACCATCCCCAAGACATAGCCATGGTTAAAAGTTAACACTGGGGAGCTGGAGTTGTGGCTCATTGGTAGAGTGCTTGTGTAGCATGTGTGAGGCACTAGGTTCAATCCTCAGCACCACATAAAAAGTGAACAAATAAAATTGCCGCAGTCTGGCTGGGCACAAATCACCGAGCCGCCACAAAGCACTTGTATGTTCAAACAGGAAACTTTATTGCTTGAACTCCAACAGCACTCCCCGGGAACTCTCCCAAACGCCACCCACGCGGCTCCTCTCTGGCACACCACACCAACCGGAATTCCCTCCACCGGAACTTCACCAACCAACGTGAACTCCCCAGGAATCCTTGCGAGAACTCCAAAGTAGCGGGTGCCCAAGGCAGACAGCAGGGGTCTCTATACAATTGAATCAATCCAGCATCATCTTAACGAATCGATAGATTCGTTCATCTATGGACTGAGACCTTTGTAACTGAACCCCAAATAAACTTTCCCTCCTCTAAGTTGTTCTTGTCAAGTCTTTTGGTCACAGTAACACAAACATGACTAAAACAGTCCTCCTGGCAGCTTTTAATTTCCATTCACAGGATATTTCCTCTGTGCCTGGCGCTGGGCTAGCCCTTCTTACCAAACCATTTCACTAAATATCAACATTATTCCTATGAAGCAGAGAGCCTGGTTCTCACATTAGATCTATGGAACTTGGACATAGAGAGATAAAGCAGATATCCTAAATCCCATCTTGGGACGTCACCCAGTGGGAGGTAGGAGGTGGAGGTGTCACACTCGGAAGGGAGTGCTCGGAACTTCACTCTACAAAACTCTGGACAGATTTCCAGAGTCCCGGGGAACAATGTGTTGGGCAGAGTCCTGATTCTGTAGATGATAGTTGGTCCTTCACTCCCTGATCGAGAATGCTGGTCAGACTTCTAGATTTAGAGAGATGAGCAGAGAGTCAGTTTTGCCTCCAAGATGCTGAGTTGACACGTTGATGAAGAACCGTTTAATAGAAATACACTCGAACTAGCCTAGACCAAAAAAAAAAAGAATTCATGGAACAAACTGGAGTTCTCATGGAAGCAGTCATCAGGTGGGAAAACTTCCAGGGCCTCCTGGATGCTCCTTCTCCCTATGGGTCTGTCTTAGGCTTCTGCCCTTCCCAACAGGCCACCTTTTCTCCTCTTCTGTCCCTTGTTCACAAACCACCATGGCTGCCATGATGGATCCTTTGTGCTACATCAATCCTGGTGACCAGGAGACACTGATGACCATCTCTAATCCCCAATTCCAGACTGATGGGAAGATAATCTGATAGATCTCATAGTAGTCAGGTGTGCACTGGACCCAGTAAACTGGGACCATAGACAGGTCCTCCATTCACCTGTGCCAAGGCTGGGGGCAGGGGAGTTAAAGGGCACAAACCTCAGGAAGGTCAGGGCTGCAGATACACCCAGGAAGAACTGAAAGCAGACACCCAAGCACCAGCAAGACTTTCTCTATCTTGGGGCACGCTGTGCTCTGTCTCCTCTCTCCTCACAGGCCTTTCTCCCGCTGCCATGGCAGAAACGGACTGCTGTCAGCTTTGGGTCTTCTCGGTGCTTCTGCCAGGACACAAGAACTGGCAGTCTAATAAGTTCACTTTGAAAATCCTGGGGAGTGATTCTGATTGGCCTGCCTGGGATCAGGTGACCACTCTAGCCCAATCAAGGCTGTCCGGAGGGATTTCCTGTGGCGGTCCGGGAGAACGCCGTGGGGGTCGGTGGGCATCACCC